>NC_138773.1:213687220-214137220 GCF_965119305.1 Pelophylax lessonae
TCACACTTGTGCTCCACTAAGAAATACATTTATTTTTTCCTTTTTCTTTCTTTCTTTTTTTCTTTCTCTTTCTTTCTTTCTTTCTTTCTTTCTTTCTTTCTTTCTTTCTTTCTTTCTTTCTTTCTTTCTTTCTTTCTTTCTCTCTTCTTTCTGCTCTTTCCTTCTTTCATTCTCTCGCTCTCTTCTTTCGTCTCTTTCTTTCTTTCTTTTTTCTTTCTTTCTTTCTTTTTTCTTTCTTTCTTTCTCTTTATTTTTTTCCTTCTTTCGTATAGCGACATCATCACACTTGTGCTCCACTGAGAAATAACTTTCTTTCTTTCCTTCCATGCAGCAGCATCATCACACTTGTGCTCCACTAAGAAATACATTTATTTTTTCCTTTTTCTTTCTTTCTTTTTTTCTTTCTCTTTCTTTCTTTCTTTCTTTCTTTCTTTCTTTCTTTCTTTCTTTCTTTCTTTCTTTCTTTCTTTCTTTCTTTCTTTCTTTCTTTCTTTCTTTCTTTCTCTCTTCTTTCTGCTCTTTCTTTCTTTCATTCTCTCGCTCTCTTCTTTCGTCTCTTTCTTTCTTTCTTTCTTTCTTTTTTTCTTTCTTTTCTTCCTTCCATGCAGCAGCACCATAACACTTGCTCCACTGAGAAATAACTTTCTTTCATGCGAGGAGGGACTTTTAGGTGTGTGCTTGGGCAAAAGAGCCATGCTCAGCCACATCACATTCAAAAAAATGACAGAAGCCTTGTGGGGAAAAGAACCCCGGGATTCTGTTGCGGGGAGGGGGTGTTGCAGACTGTGGCCATGATTTAATGGTAAGAAAGATGGACTTATCTTTTAAAGAAAATCTCTACTGAGAAAAAAAACAGGCTGTTTTTGACAACCTGTTAAACTGGTTTCCTGCCTGTCACTGACTTTAATGCTTTCTGAATTAGTGACCCTGGAGCAAGCATGAAGTAAGCATAATTTACTGTTAGTGATGTCATTCATATTTCGCTTAACAGGTTTAATTCAATTCTTTATTGTGGATATTTAATAATATTTTACAACAATATTACTATTTTTAACTGTTACTCTGTCTTTATTACTGGTGAGCGACATCTTTAGAATTAGTAAAAAATCTTACGACTTGAAAAAACATTACACAGACATACAACAAGCTCAGTTAAGTAGTGTGAGCCTCGGGTTGCACATTGCAGTTAAATACCATGCAACCACAAAGCATTTTGAATCGCATTTCAAAACATCAATACCTTCTATGTTCAGTACTGTATTATCAGCTGAATATAATAACGAAGCTCTGCATGGTCATTCTTCTCATTCTTATGTAGTCATGTTTTATTTACTGTAGTTCAGTTGACATTTCTGCACAAGATGTATACGCTATATGTCAACTTTTAAGCCGCTGAAAAAGCAACAATAGCCAGTCAAAGAGTTAATGCTCTATCAAACTGAGCAAAGTGATGGCTGCACTGAGATGAAAAGCTCAGATGTGTTTGTTGACCCACTGAGCCATGACGTCCTACACTGGTAAATAACCTAAGAAATATCCATTGCTTTCCGATCATGCACTTCTCAAGTCAAACATTAACAGCCCCTGAGACTTATATTTACTCATAGATGTAAGAGTTTCAGGTCATTTTGGTCAGTTAAAAAAAAGAGTATAAGCTCAAATTTAGTACCTAACGCTTCTTAGCTGAACAATATAAATGGTCTTTATTCACTTCACAAAGCAAGATTGCAACCAATGCGTAAAAATAGTCAGCCACGTGTACTATACAGTCTTTTGCTGGCATGCCACAGGAGTCCCTCTCCTATTTGGGTATTGCTTTATCATATATAAGGCCATTTTGATGTAAATTAAAGGGCTAGGGACTATATGGGGCAAATACTTTGTTACTGACAGATTTAACCACAAAAATCAATGTGATGCTGTTGAAATAACTTTAAACATAAAATTTAAAGAGAAGCTTCATTCTTCCCCCCAACAAAAATTAAAAGTCAGCAGCTACAAATACTGTAGCTGATGACTTTAATATAAGGACACTTACCTGGTCAGGTATCCAGTGCTCTCCTCACTCGAGCTGATTCTTTAATGAGCTTAGGGTCCCTAGCGCCGGCATCTGAAAAAAGGGAAACCGGCTGTGAAGCCTTGCAGCTTCACATTTGACTTCCCACTGTGCGTGTGATGTGTCCCAGAAGGCTGCAGGCGAAGGGGATGAATTTCTACTCGGATCCCCTTGAAGTTGGATCGGGTACCTGTCAAAACCAGGTACCCGCTCCCTTGACCAAAGAAATAAGTGTCAAATATTAAAAAGGAGTGGGGGGGGGGGGCAAGCAAGAGGAACTTCCCCTTTTGGGTGAAGTTCTACTTTAATCTGTCATTAGCAAAGAGATGTCTGCCTGTGTAGCCCAAGCCTGCAGTAAGAGAAATATGAATAGAACACGGGGGGGGAAGAAAATTGGGACTTTATATGAGACTCTTGACCAATCCCTATATGCATTAAAGCAAGCGAACAAACATAAAGTTTGGATTTTATATGAGGTGTGACCAGCGAATATAAAATATAAATGATACAAAAAATGAGAAAAAAGAAAATAAAGAGTAAGATGGTATGTTTATTAAATCTATAGACCACTAATGAAGATCCATAGACTAATGTTAGATAAAAGAAAGTAACCCAAAAACTGGGAATGAACATGTATGACATATTATAAATACAATTTTTGTCATAAAATCATAACAATGATACATGGTAGTACAATGTTATCATGATAATCAATGCTGGTAAAGTACATAATAATAGGGTCAAAAATACAGAAATTTATAAGCTTGTAGTAATGGAATTGTCTGTATTGAACTCAACTCAACGCGTTTCGTGAAAATTTCACTTCATCAGGAGTAGGCATAATTCAAGTATCTAAAAGAGATATGTATACATGAGCACCAATATATCCAAGCCTCAATAGCCTATCAAAGATATAACTTACAATAGGGTGTAAGCTGTTGTTGGGGTAGCGAATCATCCAGGGGTGTGTCTAGCCTGGGAACTAAGGGAGCGGAGCCCGTCCGCATCAGGCAGGCACATGGAAGCAACAATGTGTAATGAGGCTCTCCAGTAGGCGATCACCAAGTCTCCACTCACCATAGGAGCATATATCTATAAAGGTAGCAGAAACTGCATAAGTATAATAAGTATAATAAGATGCTTCATTAGTGGTCTACAGATTTAATAAACATACCATCTTATTCTTTATTTTCTTTTTTCAAATTTTTTGTATCGTTTATATTTTATATTCGCTGGTCACACCTCATATAAAGTCCCAACTTTATGTTTGTTCTCTTGCTTAAAGAGAAATATGAAGGCTGCGGTTGCTGACCTGCTTCTGAACGTGCAACTGGCTGTCTCTGGCTTCAAACCTTTTGCATGCCACAAGTCAGAACTTCTGGTTTGCATATTTGTTCAGTTGTATTTGGTCAGTAACTCAAGAATGTATTCAAGCCAATGGATGAGGATAAGATCTGGCAACTAGCATTTTAAAAAGAGAAGTCAGCAATGACAACCTATATGCTTCTCCCAGTACAGATCTCCTTCAAATCACAGGTAAGAAAACAGGGGGTGTGTACCAGAGAAATTAAGAAACATCTTTATATAATAATTTAGAAGAAATGGACATAAATTTAAAATATTGATATACTTTGGTGATTTCTATTAGTAAGATATCAAATGCAGATGATTGGATAGTTCTAAAAGTTGAATGGATTTAAAAACTTCATGGTTTCCATACAATATTGGGTTGGTCTATCAAAATGATAAATGAGCACCATTGCCAAAGTAGTCTTGGAGAACCTTTTAAAAGTATCGAGTGACCTGTGTATGCAAGCTGTAATGACCCCATAATAAGATAAGAGTGCAAGCCATAACTCAAAAGGTTATAATTATCCATTTGGGAGATATACAGCTGGTTGGCTCTGAGGGCACTCCTACGTTTGATATACATTATGTTTCAGGTCCCTGTTGGGTTGTGGGGCAACCAGGTGCATCATGGCACATATGACTTCGTACTGTATATGTATTTATCTTCCACATTTCCTAAAAAGCAGTATTTGTATACAGAGATGTATAGTAACGAAGTAGAACTACTTAAGTACTGTACTTAAGTACCGAAATGCGGTATCTGTACTTTCCTAGAGTAGAATTTTTTTCTCCTACTTCTACTTTTACTTCACTACATTTTTTCGATGATTTCGATACTTCTACTCAAGTATTTTTTTTTTTGTGCTGCATAGTTACTCGTTACTTTTAAAAAAATGACCACTGCCAGAACAGTAGATGGCAGGTGTTTCATAAAGCTCAAAAAAATGTGTATAATGTCATTTGTAAATCAGCGCATACGAAAATAAAGGCTGTGTATAATAAAAGCTGCTATACCAAATCTTTCCAATAAAAAGAAAATATGAAACAAACAAATAAATGGTGCTACAGCGCTTAAAGTGCATCAAGAAACTACTAACAAACACAGGTTAATCATTTGAATAAATCATTTGAAATAATAAAAACAATATGATGTTCATACTTTTGACTTCTTTCTTTAATAACTACATAACACAGTACTTGTACTTCTACTTTCAGTACTTGAGTAGAAATTTTTTTTTCAAAACTACTGGTACTTTTTACTTTTAGTACTTAAGTAGCAAATTTTTTGAAAAAACTACTTGCAATACTTAAGTAAAAAAAATGTTGAATACTTTAGTACTTCTACTTAAGTAACCTTTTCTGCGAGCACTTCCACTTCTACTCAAGTAATTTTTTGATCGAGCACTTGTACTTTTACTCAAGTAGAAATTTCGAGTACTTTATACAAGTCTGTTTGTATACAGTGAAATGCATTCAAACCCGCCCCGTTTATCAGCAGCACTGTACATGAGGCCTAAGAGGGTAAGCAATCACATGTAAGTAAGGTATCTCATTTTTAATACTGAAACAAGTGCACACAACTTTGTAAAATATGTTTTTAATTATTATTTTTTTCCTACATATGAAATGAAAGTATAGTCTTTACCATTTTAAAGAAACTGATGTGTGAATCTTATTAAAGTGACAACTGAAAAGTCCTAATGTTCATAGTTTAGTTTTATATATTCATTGATAGGGATGTGGTAAGATATTGATCAGTCCAAGGCTAATATCTATTTATCATACCTAAAAATAAGGTAACAACAGCAGCTGTCCAAGACCAAATGTAGAGCCCTGACTGCCTTAGCACAAATGAATAAGGATTTCCCTATATCGATAGCTCCATTTTTTTTTTGTTTTCAAGCAATTATAATGAATCATATGTATGCAACATTGGACGTTGCATGATGGTTAGAAGATGTCTACATTGTACTTGAACTACAGAGTGTCCCGTGACTCCTCTTACAAGCTCCTTGCTGATCCCTCTATAGTAATTGCAAATTCTCAGTACTGTATTTTGATGATGCTCCTTTAACACTAATGCAATCGGCACAGACCAACCAAACATTTATTCTTTATTGGGAGCAACAAAGCTTGATCCATAAAATTAACATTCCTGTTTGTGGTCAAAGTTTGCAAAAATGTTAATAGATCGCATTTCTGCCCACACAGTACCACTGTGAGGTCCATGGCTAAAATATGTTTTATTCATTCAAGCTGAACCATGACTAGCTGTAGACTCACATCTTACCTTTCCACCATTTGGAAAAGATCAGAGAGTGAAAGGAAGAAAATAAAACCAAAAAAGTACATGTACTGGTAGGTAGTTTTATCAATTTTGTTGTTTTGTATATATTATTTTTATCTTTTTCATGGTTATCACTAAATAATAGAATTAAACAAATTATTTTCTTCTTTAGTTAGAAAAATGTAAAATATTGAATGTGAATATTTTGTATATTTCTGTGCAGCCTGTAAGTAGAAGCAGGAATTCGTGGAGGACGCAAATACAAGGGGAGCCACTGACATCCTGGGACCCATGAACCTGGCACCTACCACATGCCCTGTGGGGCTGAATATGTGAGTTTAGGTTTATAGCTAAGATCGGTCAGAAATACAAGTCATGTCTTCAGGGGATAAGACTATCTCTCCCCCCCCCCCCTTGTGGAAGGAGGGGACCTTGTTACCTTGTAGACTAATCCAATATCTGGATATTCATACTTTCCAGTTCTTCGGTGGTTTGATGGTGATTAATCCTATATATATACTATTTGATGGTGACCGCCCCTGTCCCAACACCTGCCCCGAGACATGTTATGCCGTGCCCTGACTTCATGGGAACAACGGTCCTTAAGGTCTCTTTGGCCCTCAGGAAGCCTTTGTACGAAACGCATTGGCATACTGGGGACCTAAAGACTGTGCTCAACAGAGACTACTGTTACCCACTTGGTATACTGTATCAGCGTTCCAACAGGGAGCAGGTTCTTACATATGTTTTTATATATGTTCACATATATAAAAACATGTAAATTTTATTTTATTTTTGTGACTCAATGAATATGTTTTTTTATATGAATATATTTTGGCTCTATTTGTGACCATCCCTTCCACATTGGCCCTTTTAAAGACCCACTATTCTTTAGATTGTGTTTTTGATGTCCTGTAAGTAGAGCCCTTGACTCCTTTTTATGTTTTCCGTGGTTTTCCTTAGCTGCTCTTTTGGAAACAAAATTGTTATTCACCATGTTTAATCACTAAACCTGAAATGTACAAACACACACAGATAAATGAGTCAGAGCTTTGTCTCTATCCCTTCTCTTTCAATCCTTTCAGATGATTTCACACAATTTTCAGAAAGAGTGTTCTAATGAAAAATCAAACACTAAATAGGAGCCTCTTCAGTTTTAAGTGAATCTTTCAAGGGAAAAATAAAGGGGCCAGTATTGCTGACCTAATTCTAAAAATCTCCTATCTTGATCTAGCGTTGTGCTCGGCTGCAGCAGCTCTTCCCATGTCTCCCTCTTCTCACAGGTGACTCGGCAGCAGCAATAGCCATTGGCTACATTGAGAGCCGAGGGGGGAGAAGAGAGGATGAGGTTCGGGGCCGTTCTGTGTAATGCCAATGTGCAGAGGAGGTAAGCATAACATGTTTTTTATTAATTTTTTTTTAAAGTTAATGTTTACAGCCACTAAGGCTCGGTTCACTCTACGCCACTCCGACTTAGGGGGCGACCTGTGAAGTCGCGTGCAGCGCGACTTTGGCACGACTTGCACGGACTTCATAAAATTAATGTCTATGCAAGTCACCTCCAGGTCGCCCCGAAGTAGTACAGGAACCTTTTTCTAAGTCGGAGCGACTTGTGCCACTCCTATTAGAACGGCTCCTGTACTACACAATGGGAGCGTGACGGACCGCGACTTGTCAGGCTGACAAGTCGCGGTCCAAGTCGGATCAGTGTGAACCAACACTAAACACACTGTGAGTCACTGACCTAGAACAAGTTTTAGAATAAAGAAAGGCCCTATCGGTATACTTGCTATAGGTCATTGACTCAAAGTATGGAGGCCAACAGGTGTAGGTCTAGGGCAACTAGCATTTGCAGTCAGCCTTAAAAAGCCTTTAACCCTTAGGTATTTCAACATTTCCATGACTCCTAATTGCAATGCTTGCTGAGCTCCTTTCCTGAAAAAGAATTTGATTATAATGGAATACAAGTGCAAATAAAGGGGCTCTGCACATGAGTCCTAGCTGAGTGAATTAATATAAGGAGCAAGCTTTTTCTGTGTTTACTGGAAAGCCACAATCAGATTAAGGGTAAAAATAAAAAAGATTCCTCTAAACATGTTTGTGTGAAATAGTACCTGACAGCAGGACTCGTGTAAGTCTTTCTCATTTCATTAAATCAACCCTTTAGCTTCGGTTTGATGTTTTAAAGTTTGTAAAGTGCATAAAAAAACAAATGTAACAAAAGGCTGCACAAAATGCCTTTATTTCTGTGCAACTGAAAATCTAGATGGTTATGACATGTTCATTATCTTTATCTCATGTTTAATTCCTATTTAAGTTTCCAATGGACAATGGTAGAACATTGGAACAATTGGAACATTGGAAAAGTGGCACTACTGATAAAGTCATCACTGTATTCTCCCTTACTGTAAGAAACATAGATTTGATTGGCTCAGGGTTATACCCCCTACCTCTCCTATTCCTAGTGTAGTCAGGAGCGGACTACTATTACCATGATATAGCAGACTTAATCTCCATTTCTACAGACTGTTCCTGTTTCCCTCTAGTGCTGGGCTCAGATTATCTGCATCACATTTATGAATCCAGAGGAGAGCATTGTGGGAACTGTAGTCCTCTATGCAGCCATCGCTGAACTACTAATGGTCATGGTCATTAAGTAGATGGAGAAATGGAGAAAGGACAGACTGACAGAATGACTGAAGCAGGGAGATACGTTTAATGCAGGCCATCAGTTACAGCTTCTTCTCTGGCAAGCCCTCCAGCATGAACAATAGTCCTCAGAGGCAGGAGTCAGTGGAACAGTCCTTGGATTATCTTACTCTGCAGTTCTGCAACTATGGGGCCACAGGAACTGCAGTATCTAGGCAAAGTCAAATGTTAAGAAGTGCACTTTTTTCAGGAGGAATTGATGGTGAAATATAGATTTTATGGGTATTGATTTACCACAAATAACCTTTTTAGATGTTCTTAAGATAGGAAATCTTCAATTTTGAGCAAAGGTTCACTTTGAAGGGTATTTAAAGACAACACTTTTTACAGTTTTGAATGGGAAGGCTATTAATGAGCAAACTAGGCTGGGTTTGTTTGGTGAGAGAATTAGCGAACCAAGCCAAACATTTTTAAACCCTGAACATGTCTGAACCTCACTGAAGTACAGTAAAACCTTGGATTGCGAGCATAATTCGTTCCAGAAACATGCTTGTAATCCAAAGCATCAAAGCAAATTTCCCCATAAGAAATAATGGAAACTCAGATGATTCATTCCACAACCATTTATTCATAAGTCGTTCAGTTTATAGAAAGATTGTAGCAATGTGATAGGTTGTGTAAGCATAAAATGTCCATCCACAAATGATGCCTCCACAAGGGAATTAGAAGCAAAATCCAGCCGGAGCTACAGGGTATAAAAGAGAAGAGAGGCACCTCTAAGTGTAGCAATATGGTTACATTCAATGAAGGTACAACATTTAGTTAGATGTGCCTGTTTCAATTATTAACCATGTGAGTTGCTAAATGTTGTACCTTCCTTAAATGTAACCATATTGCTACACTTAGAGGCACCTCTCTTCTCTTTTATACTCAGTTGTGACGTGACGCTACTTGTATATCAAGACATCATTTGTTTGTCAAGTCAAAATTTATGAAAACATTTTGCTTGTCTTGCAAAATGCTCTTAAATCAAGTTACTCTTAATCCAAGGTTTTACTCTATATAGAAGCTGAATCTTTCAATTTTTTATTGCCTTTTTCATGGCCACTTTGCAAGCTTTTGGGAAAAAGGACATTCGTAGCTGGGTACGTCCATGGGGGACATGCACATTGCATAAAAATTATTATAAATAAAAAAATAAAAATGATTTAAGAAATACTGTCCAGTGAGGAGCTGGTCTTTTTAACTATCTCAGCTCTGGATGGTTTTACCCCCTTCATGACCAGGACATTTTTTGTTATTCAGCAATGTGCTACTTTAACCACTTCCGGACGGCAGGGTGGCATGTACATGGTTTTGTGCAGGAGATGTCAGGGGCGCACGCACGCCGCCAGAGTGCCGCTCCCGCTGGGATTTGGCACATCCTGTGCCAAGCAGTGGGTACGGCGGCTGTGATGGCAGCCGGGACCCGCCGATCGTTCGGCAGAATGATAGAACGGTGGTCTGCCTATGTAAACAAGGCAGACAGCCGTTCTGTCAGAGAGAAAGAGAGAGATCTTGTGTTTCAGCTAAGCTGAAACACAGATCTCTCTTTTCCTCTAGTGCATCCACTCCCTCCACAGTTAGAAAGTATTCCCTAGGGGCACACTTAAACCCTTGATCACCCCTGGTGTTAATCACTTCTCTGCCAGTGTCATTTATACAGTAACAGTGCATTTTTTTTTAACACTGATCACTGTGTTGGTGTCACTGGTCCCCAAAAAGTGTAATTTAGTGTCAGATTTGTCTGCCGCAATTTTACAGTCCTGCTAAAAATCACTGATCGCCACCATTACTTGCAAGAACAATAAAAAAAATAAAAAGTCCATAAATGTATCCCATAGTTTGTAGACGCCATAACTTTTGCGCAAACCAATCTATACACACTTATTAGGATTTTTTTTACCAAAAATATGTAGCAGAATACATATTGGCCTAAATTGATGAACAAATTAGATTTTTTACATTTTTTTTTATTGAGTATGTTTTATAGCAGAAAGTAAAAAATAATGTTTTTTTTTTTTTTAAACTGTGGTTCTTTTTTTGTTGATAGCGCAAAAAATAAAAATCGCAGAGGTGATCAAATACCACCAAAAGAAAGCTCTATTTGTGGGAAAAAAGGACATCAAGTTTATATGGGTACAGCGTCGCACAAGCGCACAATTGTCAGTTAAAACCATGTAGTGCCATATTGCAAAAAATGGCCTGGTCATTAAGGGGGTAAAACCTTCTGAAGCTGAAGTGGTAACTGGCAATTGTGCAGATTATGCAACACTGTACGCAATTGAAACTTTTATACATTTTTTTTTCACAAATAGAGATTTCTTTTGGTGTTTTTTGATCACCACTGGGTTCTTAATTTTTTGTGATATAAACGTTGAGAGAATGAAAATTTTGAAACAAAAACAATATTTTCTACTTTCTGTTATAAAACATTTCCAATAAAATCTGATTTCTTCATAAATTTAGGCCAAAATGTATTCTGCTACATGTCTTTGGTAAAAAAAAAAATCCCAATAAGTGTATATTAATTAATTAATACAGAAATGTTGGCTTACTGAAAAGTATGCCCATGTACAGTATAGTATGCACACAATACTTGGTCGGGGCTCCTTTTTCATGAATTACTGCATCAATGTGGTGTGTCATGGAGGTGATAAGCCTGTGGCACTGCTGAGGTGTAATGGAAGCCCAGGTTGCTTTGATAGCGGCTTTTAGGTCATCTGCATTGTTGGGTCTGGTTTTGCTCATCTTCCCCTTGACAATACCCCACAGATTCTCTATGGGGTTTGGGTCAGGCATGTTTGCTGGCCAATCAAGCACAGTGATACCATGATCATTAAACCAGGTATTGGTACTTTTGGCAGTGTCGGCAGGTGGCAAGTCCTGCTGGGAAATGAAATCTGCATCTCCATAAAGCTGGTCAGCAGAGAGAAGTATGAAGTGCTCTAGAATATCCTGGTAGAGGGCTGCGTTGACTTTGGACTTGATAAAACACAGTGGACCAACACCAGCAGATGACATAGCTCCCCATATCATCACTGACTGTGGAAACTTCACACTGGACCTCATGCAACTTGGATTCTGTGCCTCTCCGCTCTTTCTCCAGACTCTGGGATCTCGATTTTCAAATGAAATGCAAAATGTATTTTCATCCGAAAATAAGTCTTTGGACCACTGAGCAATAGTCCAGTCCTTTTTCTCCTTAGCCCAGGTTACACACTTCTGATGTTGTCTCTGGTTAAGGAGTGGCTTGACACAAGGAATGCGACAGTTGTAGTCCAAGTTCTGTGCTTGAAGCACTGACACCAGCCATAGTCCACTCTTTGTGAATCCCCCCCAACTTCTTGAATGGCCTTTGCTTCACAATCCTCTCAAGGCTGCGGTTATCCCTGTTGCTTGTGCACCTTTTTCTACCACACTTTTTCCTTCTATTCAACTTTCTAATAATATGCTTGGATACAGCACTCTGTGAACAGCCAGCTTCTTTAGCAATGACCTTTTGCGACTTACCCTCCTTGTGGAGGGTGTCAATGACTTCTGGACAAGTGTCTTCTGGACAACTGTCAAGTCAGCAGTCTTCCCATGATTGTGTAACCTACTGAACCAGACTGAGAGACTGAATTTTGGGTTTTCACTAGCTGTAAGCCATAATCATCAAAATTAAAAGAAAGAAATGCTTGAAATATATCACTCTGTGTACAATAAATATATATATATATATATATATATATATATATATATATATATATATATATATATATATATATATTATGTATTAGTTTAACTTTTTGAATTGAATTAATTAATAAATTAACTTTTTGATGATATTCTAATTTTTGAGATGCGCCTGTATATTTGAAAATATATCAATTCTGATGTACTGACGGCCTATCTAATTTCTTGAGGCCCTTAAAATGCGAGGTCAGTACAAATACAGTAAGGTCAGCCATCAGAAATTTTGAGACCTCTTACACAGCTTTAGGCCTTGACCACCAACACTCCCCAGGGCCTGCCCACTGGCTGTCCCACCAAATCCGCCCACTGGCCATCCCACACAGTCTTTCAGTGCACCCTTTTATTTTTTTAACACCCTTACAACTTAATACAGACATGGTTTACTGTTCGCTACATTAATTCGCTTATTAAAAGAGCTTAGTGGTGAGCTGGCAAAACCATTAACAGATTTATTTAACCAGTCATTAGTAACAGGAGTCGTCCCGGAAGATTGGAAATTGGCAAATGTCGTGCCCATTCACAAGAAAGGTAGTAGGGAGGAATCGAGCAACTATAGACCAGTGAGTCTGACATCAATAGTAGGCAAATTAATGGAAACCCTATTAAAGTATAGGATTGTGGAACATCTTAAATCCCATGGATTGCAAGATGAAAAACAACATGGGTTTACTTCAGGGAGATCATGTCAAACAAATCTTATAGATTTTTTTGACTGGGTGACTAAAATAATAGACGGTGGAGGTGCAGTAGACATTGCATATCTAGATTTTAGTAAGGCTTTTGACACTGTCCCACATAGAAGACTTATCAATAAACTGCAGTCATTGAGCATGGACTCCCATATTGTTGAGTGGATTAGGCAGTGGCTGAGTGACAGACAACAGAGGGTTGTAGTCAATGGAGAACATTCAGAACAAGGTCATGTTACCAGTGGGGTACCTCAGGGATCTGTACTGGGACCAATTTTGTTTAATATCTTCATAAGGGATATTGCAAATGGCCTCGATGGTAAGGTTTGTCTTTTTGCTGATGACACAAAGATATTTAACAGGGTTGATGTTCCTGGAGGGAAACGCCAAATGGAAAAGGATTTAGGAAAACTAGAAGAATGGTCAGAACTCTGGCAACTGAAATTTAATGTGGATAAGTGCAAGATAATGCACCTGGGGCGTAAAAACCCAAGGGCAGAATATAGAATATTTGACACAGTCCTGACCTCAGTATCTGAGGAAAGGGATTTAGGAGTAATTATTTCAGAAGACTTAAAGGTGGGAAGACAATGTAATAGAGCAGCACGAAATGCCAGCAGAATGCTTGGATGTATAGGGAGAGGTATAAGCAGTAGAAAGAGAGAAGTGCTTATGCCGCTGTACAGAACACTGGTGAGACCTCACTTGGAGTATTGTGCGCAGTACTGGAGGCCATATCTCCAGAAGGATATAGATACTCTAGAGAGAGTTCAGAGAAGAGCTACTAAACTAGTACATGGATTGCAGGAAAAAACTTACCAGGAAAGGTTAAAGGACCTTAACATGTATAGCTTGGAAGAAAGAAGAGACAGAGGGGATATGATAGAAACTTTTAAATACATAAAGGGAATCAACTCGGTAAAGGAGGAGAGCATATTTAAAAGAAGAAAGACTACCACAAGAGGACACAGTTTTAAATTAGAGGGGCAAAGGTTTAAAAGTAATATGAGGAAGTATTACTTTACTGAGAGAGTAGTGGATGCATGGAATAACCTTCCTGCAGAAGTGGTAGCTGCAAATACAGTGAAGGAGTTTAAGCATGCATGGGATAGGCATAAGGCTATCCTTCATATAAGATAGGGCCAGGGACTATTCATAGGATTCAGATATATTGGGCAGACTAGATGGGCCAAATGGTTCTTATCTGCCGACACATTCTATGTTTCTATGTCTATGTTTCTCTGTTACATCACTTCTGGTAATGTCACATCATGTCATTGGAACCCATACCGCTTCTGGTTTGCAGAGCAGTGGCGACCATCTGTCCTCAGCAACAATGAATACACCCATTGCCGGTGTAATAGGAACAAATGCAAGTAAATGTATGTATTATATGTTTTGTGTCATTTTAAAAAGTCAGTTTCTTTGAGCTTAGAAAGTCTTTTCTTGGCATTGTGGAGGTGTATGGTAATAGGAAGAATTTGACTTTGGATACCAGGGGCATTTGGCTGGTGAAAACTACACAAGGTTTGACCCAAAGGTGCGGTGTGATCTGCCAAGCAATAGTAGGTCAAAACTTTGTGGTGAGTGCAAGTCCGTGTGGGGACACCTGAAACACATTAGGATCAGAGCTGGGCACATGTTTAATTGTCCATAGGAGCACGGGCACTTTTCTATTGTGGTTTAGCCACAAACAGCACGGTCAATGTGGGACTTATTGGACTATTGTTTTTCTTTTATTAATTTTTTTGGGATTTTACAATATCTTTTGGTTTTACCTTTATTATGGATTGTGAATCATAATTTATATGCACAGGTTGAAAAAAAATGTAAGAATGGAATAATCGACCACGGTCACACCATATCAATGTTTTGGTTCAGCAGCGAGGTTAATTTATATAAAAAACATATTGATAAATGTTTATGGTTAATGCATTTTAAAACCGTGGAAGTTGTTGTGTTTTTTTTTCTCACATTTTGATATTTTTTGTATTTTTTTTTCATTGGCGGAGAGTAACACATTAATATTTAGTTCAGCTTTATTCATATAGCCTAATGTTGTGGCAGGTGTAGACTTCTGTGATAGGTGTAGAGTCATGACTGAACATGGGGTTTTGTTTTAGCCACTTGCCGACTGCCGCACGACTATATACGGCGGCGGTCAGCCCCTCACAGGCAAAGTGACGTACCGGTACGTCACTAGCCTGTGAGCCAATAGGGGGCGAGCGTGCGCCGCCGGATGCGCGCTCCCACCCCCGCTCGTTCCCTAAGCAGCCCACACGTGTGACCGGCGGACCCGATGTCCGCTGGTCACTCACGATCGTCGGATACAGCGAGAGAAAGGCAGACGGCTAATGTAAACAAAGTCGCCTGTCTTTCTCCCCTGTGTAACAGCACAGAACATACGGTCCTGCTATGTTGATCTCTGCTGTTACACACACAGCCACATCCAATCACAGTTAGAAGCACGCCCCTAGGGACACACTTAACCCCTCTCTCTCCAATAAAGTTAACCCCCTTCCCTCCCGGTGTCATTTTTACAGTAACAGTGCACATGTATAGCACTGATTACTGTAGTAATGTCACTGGTACCCCCAAAAGTGTCAAAAATGTCAGTCAAGGGTCCAATCTGTCCACCGCAATGTCGCAGATCGCCGCCATTACTCGTTAAAAAAAAAACAATAAAAATGACAAAAATCTTTCCCTTAGTTAGTAAACGCAATAACTTTTGCGCAAACCAATCAAAATACGCTTTTTGCTATTTTTTTTACCAAACATATGTAGCAGAAAACAAATTGGCCTAAAATGTTAAAAAATTTTGATTTTTACATTTTTTTTTTGGCGAATTTCATATAAAAAAAATTGAAAAATATTGTTATTTTTGCAAAATTGTCGCTCTTTTTTGGTTTATAGCACATGATCAAAAAAATCGCACAGGTGATCAAATACCACCAAAAGCAAGCTCTGTTTGTGGGGAAAAAAGGACGTCAATTTCATTTGGGTACAGCGTTGTACGACCGTGCAATTGTCCGTTAAAGTCACGCAGTGCCGAATCGCAAAATAGGCCCTGGTCAGGAAGAGGGTAAAATCTTCCGGGGCTTAAGTGGTTAATAAAACACTATCTGCAAACTTGTATAACATCTTCATAGTAAAAAACTCAAAATTGCTACTGTGCTTTTTTCCAAACTCACCTTCCCTAATTATATTTAAACATACTACTGCTGGTAATGCTTGCCGCCGGCTGAACAAACGCTGCATCATGCATAGCTAGACGTCCAGTACCTTGGCTGGTAATAAAGAGCTGACATTTCTAATACACACATAGTTGCTCCCAGGGACATCTGTAACAATCCCGCTGTGTGAGAACTGGTGCTAAATATGAATAGGTAATACCTACTGAAGCTGTAATACAGAGTTAGCCAGAGGACATTTTCTCTAAATGGGAGCACATTGCCACATTCCTTAATCAACAGAGAGGCCACTTATTCAGAGTATAACAAGCTGATCCTGGAATGTGCAATGTCCAGGAAAGTAAATATGATTAAGTGAAAGGAACAAACAATCCTGACTCAAGAAGAGGAGGCGAGGAGATTATTTTCTTCAAAATGTTGTGTAAGTGGAGCCATTTTGTATTCAGAGCAGACGAAAATAAAAAGCTTGGAGACATAAAGTGTAAGACTTCAAGTGGTCAGAATCTGTATTCAGTTTATGAAGAATGTTATGTTAGCAGGGTTTGAAGTCTGTTAAAGAGTGTAGATTGTGTCTAAACCCTTGCAATAGTCATGGCTCTATTTACATCTTTAAATAAAAAAGCTTAGTGCATGATAGATATATAGAAGCTGGTTGCTTGGACTGCCCTGTGTCCTAACAACAAAGCACCTGCTTGGTACCTTGAAAAGTCCCACCCTCCATACAGACCTAATATATGATAGAACTGCTGCGTTTGGTGATAAATATCAATATAAATATCAAAAATATCAAGTGATGCTAAAAAAAAAAAAAAAAGCAGCTGGCACAATTTTATGAGATAAACAATAAAATACAATATAAGAGTGGTGCAGAGCAGAGTTCTATAAAGTACTCGAAACCCATACTTGAGTAAAAGTACAAGTGCTCGATCAAAAAGTGACTTGAGTAGAAGTACTAAAGTATTCAACATTTTTTGTACTAAAGTATTGCAAGTAGTTTTTTTAAAAAAATTTGCTACTCAAGTACTGAAAGTAAAAGTACCAGTAGTTTTGAAAAAAAAATTGCTACTTAAGTACTGAAAGTAAAAGTACAAGTACTGTGTTATGTAGTTATTAAAGAAAGAAGTCAAAAGTTTGATCATCATATTGTTTTTTATTATTTCAAATGCAGCTTTTATTTATACATACAGTAGCTTTTATTTTCGTATGCGCTGATAATACACATGTTTTGAGCTTCATGAAACCTGCCATCTACTGTTCTGGCAGTGGTAATTTTTATAATAGTAACGAGTAACTATGCAGCACAAAAAAAAAATATCGGAGTAGAAGTATTGAAATCATCGAAAAAATGTAGTGAAGTAAAAGTGGAAGTAGGAGAAAAAAATTATACTCCAGGAAAGTACAGATACCGCCTTTCGGTACTTAAGTACAGTAGTGAAGTAGTTCTACTTAGTTACTATACATCTCTGGTGCAGAGCTAATTGAAAGTCAACCAAAGTCCACATCCAGAGATAGAGTCCCAGTGGCAAGAAGTGTGAGTATCTTCTGTCTGTATGTAATACCCATCATTGGCACCCAATCACACAGCCTCTTACCAGACAATGTAGAGCCTCAATACAAAGGTCTATACAAGAGGTGCAATGTACATCAGGCACAGATGGTAGAAAGATCCTCCAATAATCCACTAATGATCCTCTCCACAGTTAAATCATAACATGTAAAGATAAATAGGACACTCCTCATGGTGTATAAGTAATAAATGATTTATTAAAATAAAAAGATCCACTCACACATTGGTAATGAAGCTCCAGTGTATATGAGACTCTCAGTCCTGTGTTTCAAGCCAACAAAATGTCTGCCTTGTCCCAGCGTGCATCAGAGTCATGCGTCATCAGCTCCTCCCTATGCGTTTCGTCACTATATGATGGCATAATGCCCCTGACGACGTCATATAGTGATGAAACGTGTAGGGAGGAGGAGCCAATAACGTATGATGCTGATCCACAGTGGGACATGAGGGCCATTTTAATTGGCCTTAAACACAAAACTGACTGTCTCATATGCACTGGAGCTTCATTACCAATGTGTGAGTGGATCTTTTTATTTTAATAAATCCTTTATTACTTCTACACCATGAGGAGTGTCCTATTTATCTTTACATGTTATGATTATATCGTCTCTATACAGACCTGCTGCACCTCCTGTCCTGCTGTGAGAATAGCAGCAGTAGAGGCGGACAAGTGGGTTGGCATGCAGGCAGGGGGAGAGGACAACCAAGCTGCTAAAAGGTGAGGCTGCAGTCCAGAAAGGACTGTCACTCAGTCTGGGTATAGACTTCAATCTGCAATTAAAGAGGGGTGCCAGGCCCCCCCCCCCTAAAAACAAATGGAAAGTCAGCAGCTACAAATACTGTAGCTGATGACTTTTACTATCATGTCCCGGCATTTACCTGTCCCGGCATGCAGCGGTGTCCTCACCCAAGCTGATTCTTGAATCAGCTCTCGGGTGCTGGCACCACCGTCTTGACTAAAGGAGACTGGCAGTGAAGCCTTGCAGCTTCACAGTTGGTTCCCTACTGAAGCATTAATCGCACTGCACTTTATCAATGGGCCAGCTGCGGGGGTTTGAGGGGGGGCTTCCGGCTCACTTAGCTGTAGTGCACTAAGCCAGAAGTGGGAGCTCCCCCTAGTTTTAGAGCACTTAATGCTCCCCCTCCCCCCCCCCCCCAAAAAGGTGCCAAATGTGGCAGTAGAGGGGGGGAGGAGGCAGACAAGCAGAGCTTCCTCTTTTGGGTGGAGCTCCACTTTAAATGATGTCTGATCTAGCCCTTTCCTCTTCAGACTTACTCTCCCATGCCTACCCCTTTCATTCATTGGGATTCCCTTCTTTCAATCATGGAGGCACAGCATCACATATGGATGCTACATAGAGCAATCTGCATGCAAATGCAGCCTGCCTAAGAATACATCTTACCATAAAGACATTTTGATATTTGCGTAACTCATTTCAAAAGTCAGCCCACTGCTTGCATCAGGGCTAAAAGCCTTTGAGACAACTACTGAGGCAGGGTCCTTAGATAAGGAAGCTATGGCAGAGGCAGGGTCCCCAGGTTTTCAGGAAGCTATGTACAACACCCTACCAGCTTTTCCCAGCAGACATAATCTGCCTGCATTGCATAGAGAAGCTCGGAGGCCCAGTATGTCACTGGGTCTAGATTAAGGTATGTAATGAAAACAGAAAGGTTTGGTTTTAAAATATTATTAGCATGTTGATCGGGGAGAAACCAATGAAGGCAAAATATAAGCAGATTCAACTTTGGCTTTAAGTGATTCATATTTCACTGGAAAACTGTCTGACTGCTCTAAAAAAAAACAACCAAATGTACCTTTGTGTATGTCTTTACTACTTTTCTGTCTAATAAGAAAGAGACTGTAGGCAAGAAGCAGTGGAAGAACCAGTATTTGTCTTGTCGGCATATATCTTGTGAAATGTCTCATTATACTTTTTCATGATTATAGACCCACACCTTATCTGCCTCTAAAGTGGTGTCTCAAGTCTCTAATTTTCAGCACCCTCCTCCAATCTCTCCTAAAAGCATCAGCAATTTAGTTCAGATCCAGCCTTTCCTTCCATTAAAATCAATATTACTGTACAACTTTATGGGCAAGTAGTCAGTGTGACCTTCACTCTTCAGAAACGTTCCCAAGAACAATCTACGCAATCATAAAGCCCCTATTCCACGTGTTCTATAAGCATGGCAGCATCAATGGAACATAGACAAATCAGCTAGTTTTGATGCTTGTTATTCAGCCAAAGACCAGGTGGTTTTGGCTCCAATCCCAGCACAGGATGGTTTGATATTCGACATGGATATAAATAGTATGAATTTAAAGCTTTGGGAGTGAGAAAAAAGGGTTGGTAGGGTTTTTGTTCCCTCTCTGTACCCATTGGAGAGGATTTCCTTTACTTCCTGTCCTAGCGACAGTGATCATCGAGTCAAGTAGTATGAGAAATTTTTCTCCACCATGGACACCAACAACAAAAAAATAAATTTTTGGAGGTGAAGGCTCTGTCAGTTTTTTTGTTGTTGTCTGTACACCAATTGGTATCAAGGCAACAGAACCAAAATTTGTTTCAAAATGAGACATCCTCTCCTTTTAGAACTAGTATTCCAAACTCATTAGCTAGTTCTATGGTGTACCTATAAATATTCAATCAAGTACACAATAACCTTAATTTTCTAGAGTACGAACAAAAAGAACAGATTATTTACAATTGCCGTAAAGGACAACCAAACTTTTAGTAAAATTGTAATTTACTGCTTCTTCCTTCCCTTTACAGTATCACCCACATCATAAAATGTATACCTTCATCCCACTCCTTCGATATTTGCTTGGTTGTGCTTGGTACCACAAAACCTTTACAAGAAAAATGACCTGTCCCCATCCTGCACCTACTGAGAAAACTTGCAGACTACCTCATGCATTCCTATGGTTGGGGCTGTACTCCTCCTGCTGGGGTTACTATACATATTTCTTCCTATTCTCTGTGCAATTTATCTCCAGTCCTGTTCCTGTTATGAGAGACTCAGACGCCTGTATGTGTATTATTGATGCCTAAACTTGGTAATAAAGCACTCTCTAACTAATCTGCCTCCCAGACTACAAGACACAACAAGACTGGCAACAAGGACTTCTCTTCTACATCTACAGCAGTGTCATACTTGCTAATTGTCCTGAATTTACCAGGACAGTCCCGCTTTGCAGTAGGTTGTCCTGCCATGGTCATGTCCCGGGCAGCATCCCAGAACTCAAAGCCATGGGACAGCAGCAGCCCTGTCAGCTCTCTCTCCCAGTTGCTGAACCTTCCCATGCCACATTGCCTTTCCTTGCACCCACTCCAACATTGCCCCCAGCCGCTCTTCTCTGTCCCCCAATCCTTGAACCCCCCCCCCCCCCCCTCGCAGCACTGATTCCCCTGTGTTTCCCCTGTTACCAGATTCTGTTCCTCTCCCCCCCTGCCCGCTTCAGCTGCTGTAGGAGAGCCGCAGAAGGATTAAACTTAGTAAATAAAAGCCCCCCACTGGTCCTTTCCCTTACTAGATCTCCAGGCAACATTGATCCCTGTCATGTGTCCTTCTTCCCCAGCACTGCTGGCTGGCTTACCCTCCTCCCCCTCCCGCCGGCTGCTGCTGTGACAGGATATCAGTGTCGGGATGAAGAGCGGGGGGGGGGGGGCTGGTAAACATGTCATGTTCACTAGTCTCTTCCTGATTAAACACCAATACTGATCACTCCTGTGTTCACTCTCCACTGAAGCACAGTAACCTGTTTTTACTATGCTTCAGTTTGTGAATGAATAGGAGCCTCTGTACAGAGGCCTCTAATCATTCATCTGCAGTGCAGCTGAGGCTGCAGAGAAAAGGAATGAGGACTCTATCTACAAGAAGAAAAGGATTGGATGACTGACATAGGTTCACCTGTTGCCGACCAATACCACCACATTCCCAATGTACTATTGAAGGAAAAAAGAGGGTGTTCGATGGCCTGACTGGGCAGCCAAAGAACCACCAATGGGTATGGGACTTTAGAGGTGGTGTGGTTGTGGCAAAGACAGACAATCAGAAAAAATTCAGTTAAAAATACAAAGTTTAATTCATTTTGCAGTATAAAATATACAAAAGACACAACAAATAAGTGACAATACGTGGACATTGATCCATGATATAATTGATACAATTGATACAGATACTGTGATGTTTCGAACCAAGAGATACATGGGGTCACCGGGGTCCTACATGTTTAGCCATTTCGATGGCTTCATCAGGGGCAAATGACTTATGACCTCTCAAATAGTTCTAGGCAATAACAGACAAAATGTCCTCAGTCCCTTTCTCTGTGTCAAAATAGAGACATCGGGGGGTCTCATTAAAGCTCCCCAACAGAGCTGTAAAAAAGTTATGAAAAATAATTTTAAAAAATTGTAAAAAAAATAATATAAATAAAATTGTAAAAATAATAAAAATGTATGATTTGGGATTCCTAGAAAAACTCTGAGAGCTGTACATAAAGAATGATAACCTATAGAATTTTAGAGCAATTTTGCCTATTTACATGTTTTGTGTACCTTTTTGACTGTTTTGCAAAAAAGGGGCAAATATGTGTTGAGTAATAAATATGTGTTATTTATTACTCAAAACAGTTTTAGCTTTTATACTTAGTGGGGATTTAACAGAAATTTAGTAAGTTTTGCTGTGTTTACATTGTATTTATGCTATTAATATATTATGTATTTCCAGCAAAATCAGTAGCACTTATTCTTTTATTGTTTAGGTCATGAAATTTCAGAAAATGTATGGTTTGGGGGTATTTAACAAACTCTGAAAGCTGTAAATGAAAAAAAAAAAAAAAAATGGAAAGATTGCAAAAATGGTCTGGCTACCTGAGTTTAAAAGTGCAGGGCAGGGCAGGGCCTGGCAGCGAAAGGCTTAATCGTTCTCATGCCTTTGTCTTACTTGTATTCAGAGATCCCACCTAGAAGGGGGTGTGAGCTGAGCCTGCAAAGAGGTAAACTGAGGGGGTTTCAGCGATTCTTTTGCAGGTATATCCATGCTAAGCTAAGTCTCTGCTGAGCTTTTGCAGCTTAGCATGCTTGTATATAGAGAGGATCAATTGCGATCTACCCATCAATCACAGGCAGCTGACGGGTGGATCGCATTTGCTTCCCTGCTTTGCCGATCCTCAGCCTTAAATGCTTCTCCCACACCTCCAGAGCAGCACAGGGAGTGTACTGCATTGATCCCTACCAGCCCTCCTCTCCTGTTCAACCCAGGCGCTTGTGTGTGACATCATTTGAGATGGACTGGAGAGGAAGGCCAATGGGAATTGGCACACCAGAACAAGTAGATCTATCACAGCATCTTCCCTGTGCCACTCTGCATGTGGAGTAAACCACTTCTGTACCATAGACTGCTGCCCAGCAGTATGTCAGCAACATGTATTTTATTGGGATTTTCTTTGCTATGGAATAGTTCAATTGATAATGCTAGTGTTGTTGCATATATAAGTTATTATGTAAACTCTGTAGTTAAAACTTACCAAAATTTCCATGTGAGATTTGCTGTCTGAAGAACTTCTTTGGTTAGGTTCACACCTGATATAGTGGGACTGTGTTGGGCAGCTATTCCAGCGCATGATAAGGCAAAATTCCTTGTCTCTCTAAATGCCTAGGTTCACACCACAGTGTTGTGGTGGTGTTCAGGTGGTGTGTGCTGTCTGCAGTACTTTTATTCAGTGCAGCATAGTACGAGGCAATCCAATGGTATATACATAGCTACCCCAATGTATAAAAAATCCATGCCTGAAATTGATGTTTAGGGCTTCTGTTGAATCTGAAAATGTCTTAATTTACTTCGGGTTAATAAGCGGAGGATTTCTTATGCATATTTCTCTCTCAGGAAGGGTAAAGTAAATAAAAATGGTGGCACATTATCAGACACTAGTTCCTTTGGGTTATCTTTCTCCTAAAGACTGTGGAGAGAAATGCAGTTACAGTATCTGATGTTATGTTTGGGACAAATGCAATTTCTGACCATTTACAGTAATAATAACCCATTAATGGTATGACAAATCGACAGTTCACAGGTGCCTCTCTGATAGGACTCCTCAATAGCAAGCTACTCCCATGCAAAATCAGGAAATTGCACTGGCTGAAGTGGTGCAGAGGGTGACAGCAGATTTGTCATGACTAGTAAAGCAAGATGTAATGGCATCCCTTGTTAGCAGAAGCAGTAGTAATAGTAACAATGCACAAACAAAGTTTATTTTGAATGGAAATGTCATTTATCTACACACAAACAGTAACCTCTTGCGCAGTAACTTCACAAACCTGTCTAGCAGTAGAAAAATGAAAGATATTTTAGTGCCCTACTTTAAAAATATAGCACCATGCATCATTTGCAGGGGACACAGCCAGGGCAATCATTTGAAATAATGGATCCCTGCACAGCCTACCTGACAGCCCCGCTCCCCTTCCCTGTTGGGCACACAGGAGAAGAATTGGGTGACCCATGCAGATGCAAACTGTGGATGTATAAAAAAATGTACTGTTAGTGAAAGGGGCCTAAAAAGAAAGCTTATGTAGAGAGTACAGGGGTAAAATGCACAGAGTGCAGAGGTCAAAAACATGTAATGTACAGAGTGCAGTGGTCAGGAGTGGGCAACATACAGAGTGGTAAATGTACAAATTGCAGGAGGAAGGAGTGAATAATGAACAAAGTGAGTAATGTACAGAGCAGAGTTGTATAAAGTACTCGAAACCCATACTTGAGTAAAAGTACAGGTGCTCGATCAAAAAATGACTTGAGTAGAAGTACTAAAATATTCAACATTTTTTGTACTTAAGTATTGCAAGTAGTTTTTTTTTTTAATTTTTGCTACTCAAGTACTGAAAGTAAAAGTACCAGTAGTTTTGAAAAAAAAAATTGCTACTCAAGTACTGAAAGTAAAAGTACAAGTACTGTGTTATGTAGTTATTAAAGAAAGAAGTCAAAAGTTTGAACATCATATTGTTTTTTATTATTTCAAATGCAGCTTTTATTTATACATACAGTAGCATTTATTTTCGTATGCGCTGATAATACACATGTTTTGAGCTTCATGAAACCTGCCGTCTACTGTTCTGGCAGTGGTAATTTTTATAATTGTAATGAGTAACTATGCAGCACAAAAAAAAATATCGGAGTAGAAGTATTGAAATCATAAAAAAAATGTAGTGAAGTAAAAGTGGAAGTAGGAGAAAAAAATTCTACTCTAGGAAAATACAGATACCGCCTTTCGGTACTTAAGTACAGTAGTGAAGTAGTTCTACTTAGTTACATCTCTGGTACAGAGTACAGTTGTCAGGAATAAGTAACATACAGAGTGTAGGGGGTCAGGAGTGGGTAATAAATAAAGTGAGTAATGTACAGTGTACAGTTGTCGGCAATAAGTAACACAGTGTGCAGGGGTCAGGAAAGGGTAACATAGAGAGTTCAGGTATCAGGAGTGAGTAACTTACAGTGAGGATACCGTACAAAGTGCATTGCTTAGGAGAGTGTTGCAATGCTCTGAAGGGTTGTGGAGAGAAGCGAACACCAAATCACAATTTGTGTCCCACTGACAGAGCCAGTCGAGATTGCAGTGGGTCTCAGTGTCCATGGAGCTTGGTTGAGTAAAAGCAGATGTATACCCAGCTATCATAGCTGCCTATCCATGGCCACGCTTACTTTGACTAGGCTGCCTTCTAGTTTTCATTTTACTTAATATCTAAATTGAACCAATTTTAGAACTTGTTTTAGGAGTTAGGCAGTCTGATTTTGCACAGTGGTGAACTTAGGTCAGTGGTGCCACAGACAGTTTCCATCATCTGATCTTTTAGAGATATTAGCCAATCTACCTGTAAGAGCTATGGGTGGATTTAAGATGGATACACACTATCCAACTTTTGTGGTTAGATTTCCTTTAGATTTACCTTTTCTATGTAGTGCAAGGGCCTGCCAGATTGCACACAAATTGAAAGTGTTTAGGTTTGACCTCATATTATATGGTTTTCGTAAGTCTAAAGGAAAAAGTCTTCAGAAAATCTTATAGTGTGTATGGCCCGTTAGCAGAGATGTATAGTAACGAAGTAGAACTACTTAAGTACTGTACTTAAGTACCGAAATGCGGTATCTGTACTTTCCTAGAGTAGAATTTTTTTCTCCTACTTCTACTTTTACTTCACTACATTTTTTCGATGATTTCGATACTTCTACTCAAGTATTTTTTTTTTGTGCTGCATAGTTACTCGTTACTTTTAAAAAAATTACCACTGCCAGAACAGTAGATGGCAGGTTGCATAAAGCTCAAAAAAATGTGTATAATGTCATTTGTAAATCAGCGCATTCGAAAATAAAGGCTGTGTATAATAAAAGCTGCTATACCAAATCTTTCCAATAAAAAGAAAATATGAAACAAACAAATAAATGGTGCTACAGCGCTTAAAGTGCATCAAGAAACTACTAACAAACACCGGTTAATCATTTGAATAAATCATTTGAAATAATAAAAACAATAAGATGTTCATACTTTTGACTTCTTTCTTTAATAACTACATAACACAGTACTTGTACTTCTACTTTCAGTACTTGAGTAGAAATTTTTTTTCAAAACTACTGGTACTTTTTACTTTAAGTACTTAAGTAGCAAATTTTTTGAAAAAACTACTTGCAATACTTAAGTAAAAAAAATGTTGAATACTTTAGTACTTCTACTTAAGTAACTTTTTCTGCGAGCACTTCCACTTCTACTCAAGTAATTTTTTGATCGAGCACTTGTACTTTTACTCAAGTAGAAATTTCGAGTACTTTATACAAGTCTGCCCGTTAGACATTTTCAGTATGTGCATAGAAATCTTGACTTTCATTATACACATCCCCTGAAGATGATAAACATTCAGGGCACTGCAATACCCAACTAGAATTTAGTGTTCTGTTCATATGTTTCAACCTGGGTCTACCCAAGGTTCATATGGCCAAGTGTTCTGGATAGGCTCTGAGAGGCTTTTTAATGCAATAAATGCTCTCAATACACCACTGATACAAATTTTACATTTTATTCTTTCCAACCAATATGTTTTATTCTTTCTTCTCAACAGCCAAGGGATAAATTGTCCAGGGCATGTCGTCAGCATCTGCCAGCATAACCAGTTTGAGCAAACAAGTAAGGGACTCGGACATTATCAAAGAGCATGAAGGGGAGGAGAGGCTGCTCGGAGCTGTCTGCTGTACTGCCTTTTACCCAGTCTTATCCTGTGCTTTATACACATCAAAAAGAAGCATGTCCTTTGTTCCCCAGAGGACCTGTGTTGGTAAATAAAGGCCTCATACAAAGACATGAAGATAAATAGTCAGAGATCCGTGCCGCCAAACCCTGTACTACGCTGTATAATTATATTGCTCCCTCAGATCCGAGAAGCCTTGCACTGTAGGAACCTTTGAAGATTAACCCATACTCAGTCTCTGACAGCAAGCTGCAGCTGGGCCTGACAGCATATTTAGACAAAGAGATCAAATTCAGGTTCAGATTACAATGTCAGATGAGCAATAACTCTCTGATCCACAGATTTCTCAACAAATACAAGCTATGTTGTCTTATTACCATTATTGTCGATAGTAAAAACAACAATGACTATGATAATTTTCTCTGAAATTGATGATCATATGGTAATCATATTAATAATAATATCATCATCATCATTAATATCAAATAAAGTACAAATTCTAGAGAGATAAAAATGATGTCATGGATTAATATAGAGCAGGGGTCTCCAAACTATGGCCCTCCAGTTGTTCAGGAACTACAATTCCCATCATGCCTAGTCATGTCTGTGCACTTGGTCTCCAACAGGATTATGGGTGGAGTTGTTTCAACGACATAGTGTAGCAGTGTGCTTGATGTCTCTATCCGAGCGGACTGGAGGGGCATTGATTGGTTCCCATCACGTATCATTTGCCTGTACTGTAGGGACGTCTTCTATAGCTAACTTCTACTACACAGTTCACCGGAATTCACCTCTTATTTGTTTGGGTGTTTGAGATAGCATCACTTCTTATCCTATGGGAGCAGTTGGGTTCTGTACTTACAGCATGAGTTTTACGATTGTGTATTGAACGCAATTCTGATTATACTAAATCCCGTGGACTCTGGTCAATGCTACCACTACTATTATGCGGATGTATATGCTCCCCCTTACTAATTCACTAATTACTATCATGTACTGTTGATGCTATTTCACATGGTTTTGTTTGCCTTTTTCTTTTTGTGTTTGGTTTTGTTTTGTATTGTGTAAATAATTCAATAAAAATTATCTGATTTAAAAAAAGTCATGTCTGTGAATGTCAGAGTTTTCTAATGCCTCATGGGACGTGTAGTTCCGCAACAGCTGGAGGGCCGTAGTTTGGAGATCCCTGATATAGAGGATTTTTGTCAAGTGACTAATAATGGCTGCAGTGTGCATAAAGGTCCCAACAATTATATGCAAAACTCCCAATTTTGATAATCCATTGCAATTACTCAATAATTCCAACATGTTGGTTTTTTGACCTGGGACTATTAGTTCACGATAACCAACATTTGCTGCCAAAACAAGTGAAAATGAAAGATATGTACAGGTTTGTCTGTGCTAAAAAGAACCTGTTATCAGTAGACATTTGCAATAATCTGTATCTTCTGAAACTTTCATATAATAAATATGCTGATTGAATTTTAAAATAACAGCACAGAAACTATATCAAGTTATCATTCCTGTGCTAAGAGGACAAGTCAACCTCCACAATGACCATACTATTTGAAATGAGTCTGACATTTCTGCTCTGGCAGGAATAGAATTCAAGTAAATAATAGTAAACACACATATCCATCAGAGGTATGCCTACACACTATAATAACAACTTAAAGTGGACTTAAGCTCAAAAAGTGAGGCTTTGCTATAAAAATATTACTTACATTTCCTTGAAAAGTTTGCCCTTTTCTTAATATACTCTTGAAAACAGCATTGCACTTCTGATGAATGTACCTTAGCACTCCTGTGATATTTGTATATCTGCACTGTTAGATTAAAGTATAACTAAAAGTAAATCTTTTTCTTTAGTTTTGGATAGAGTAGAGGGTTATTAGAACACCTATTAGGTTTTTTTTTTTTTTTTTGTTTTGCTGCCTGTGCCTCCATTAACCGCCTTAGCGGTATCCCCGAGCGTGACTCGGGGTAGGAATTTTCTGCTATTAGCGGTATCCCCGAGTCACGCTCGGGGTCAATGGGCAGAGCGTGCAGACAGCGCAGCGGAGCGTCTCTTACCTTATCCTGGCGATCCAGCGATGAGCTCTCATTGCTGTGACCGCCAGTGAGATCTCCGCCGCTCGTCTGTCGGTAGGAGGACTTCCTAGTTCCGTTCCCTGCAGCAGCAATGCTGCATGGGAGTGGAACTAGGGAGGGAAAGTCAAAAAAAAAAAAAAAAAAACGTTGCACAAAACACATAACACATTTTATATTATATATATGCATATATATATATGCATATATATATATATATGCATATATATATATATATATATATATATATATATATATATGCATATATATATATATATATATATGCATATATATATATATATATATATGCATATATATATATATATATATGCATATATATATATATATATGCATATATATATATGTATATATATATATATATATAAAATTATATTATTGATTTGATTATAATTCATGCGTTATATATATATATATATATATACACACACACATATATATATATATATATATATATATATATATATATCTATATACACACATATATATATATAATATATAACACATGAATTATAATCTAATCAATAATATAATTTTATTATATATATTATATATTAAATAATAAAATAATATTATTGATTCGATTATAATTCACTTGTTTGTGTTTCAAATTTATCACATCTGGGATGTCTACTAGAGTCTTGTTTTGGTCAGGTTTAAGTCAGTAATTACTAAGAATTGTAGGCCTATAATACATAACGCCAAATTTCCATGAAAAGAATTGTACCGCTTTTGGAACAGAATTCCTGACAGAATCATACCGCCAGGGAGGTTAAGGAAATTCACCTTCTTTATGTCCTGTTTACCATTATCAATGAAAGTAAAAGAAAATCCCAAATTTTTAGTTGTCTCCAGAAAAGTATTAGAGGGAAATCGTCCAATGGGCACACTAGTTCTGGTGACCTGGGGGTCTCCAACGGATTCCCTTAATTTGCAGGGATTTGCTCTCATTTCCTGTTTTGGCTATGTGACAGGAAGTGAAGGGAAATCTCCCCAATGGGACACAGATGGCAAAAATGGACCAACAGGGGTTATAACCCTCCCTTACTCTATCCAAAATTTTTTTTTTAGTTTTGCCTATAGGTCTGGTTTAAGATACTGCTTCCTCTGACCACTAGTCTCAGGATTTGTGGACGTCACTAATATGCTGCTCACTCCTTTCCTTGCTGAAAGCTCTGGCATGAGGATGCAAACAGCCTGCTACTCCCAAGATAGCTGCCTCTACAAGCAGGCACAGTGCTGAACAAAGCATGGTAAGTCTAGGTTCACACTAATACGCCACGATCCGTAAGCATTTCCTGCACCTCATTCAAACAGCACTGCCCTTGCGATCTGCAGCTTGTGTCAATACAATCTTAATGACACCCCAAACACGGGTCACAAACAGTGCCTTTGCCGACACAGGATAGCACCAGATCGCATTGGTACAAAACGACCATGCGATCTGGTTGCACTACAGTTCCAAAATTACTGCATGCCTGTCTTTAGCGTGATGCAATGGGAATGAATTGCATGTGAGTTAAACAGGATTGCAGCATGTTTCCTGTGCGGTCCCTGTGCCACTCACATGCTTTTCAATAGTATCTGTGGTTCACTCACAGATCAGCAATGCTGTCTCACACCTTATGCTATAAAGTAAAGCTAGCCATACACTCAGTGGTGTATTTTGGTTTTGTGCTGCCCTAGGCAAGACTAAAATTGGGTGCCCCCCCCCTCCCCCACCTATGTAACTTTTCCCGACTCCTTTTTTAATGGATGTGGCTCCCTCCAAAATTGAAGGACTACAAGTCCTAGCATGGACCCCTGAGATCTCACGAGAGAGGGGGTGGGTGAGGGAGAGAGAGAGGGGGGTGGGTGAGGGGGGATGAGAGAGAGAGAGGGGGGTTGAGAGAGAGGGGGTTGAGAGAGAGAGGGGGTGAGAGAGCAAGAAAGGGGGGATAAGAGAGACAGAGAGAGAGAGACAAAGAGAGGGGGTGAGAGAGAGAGCGAGAGGGGGGATGAGAGAGAGAGAAAGAGAGAGGGAGGGAGAGAGAGAGAGGGAGGGTGAGAGAGAGAGAGAGAAGAGGGGTGAGAGAGAGAGAGAGGGGTGAGAGAGAGAGAGAAGAGGGGTGAAAGAGAGAGGGGAGGGGTGAGAGAGAGAGAGGGGGGTGAGAGAGAGGGGGGTGAGAGTGAGAGAGAGGGGGTTGGGAGAGAGGGGGGAATGAGAGAGGTGGCTCTAGCAACCTGTGGCCAATAGAGACTCAGGTGGAGGGGAGGCAGTTTCTTTGCTGCCCCCCCTGCAAAGTGCCGCCCTAGGCCTGGGCCTTGTTGGCCTAGGCCAAAATACAGCACTACATACACTATGAAAATTCTGGCCAGTTTCAGAGGAACCAGTCGAAATTTGCTCCATGAGTGGTCCTGTTGCCACCCTCCTGTCCAACATCCTTCAATTGAAGGATGACTGAGGAAATGCTTTTCCCCTGCTTGCCTTAGACTGATACTATCATTCTGCCACTTTGTACCACTCATCCTAGACACTAAAAATTCTGGATTAACCCTCTGCACACTGCTATATACCCTTTCTAGCAAACTTTGCAATGAAAAACAGGGATTTTTGGTTCACAAGTATTGCAATACATATTTAAGCTGGCCAACTGCACCATAGTAATCCCTCTTATGGCCGGTCCTACTCTACTCTGCCAATGCAAATGCTACAGTGGACACGATGCCAACGTGGGGCACACAGACACAAAGTGGGGGAGAGCTACTAGGTTCAGGTCTGATCACTCACCTGCAATGCAACAGAAACTAGATATTCCTGTGCTCAAATCCCAATAGCTTGCACATGTATATATACTGTACACGTAAAGCTGTTAGGAGTTGAGAACAGGTACTCATCCTAGAGGACCTAGACAGTCACATCCCTGAAGCTCAGTGGCTATTAATAAAATTTAGAGTTTTTTAAATTTTATTTTGACATGTCCACCATGTGTTTATAGAGACTTAGACAGTTACTGATATTTCAATTTTTTTTTTTTTTTTTTAATAAACACTTTATTGAAAATTTTTATAAGCATACAGGTAGGGTTACAAAGAGTGTATAGAAATCCAAGACCAAGTGTTAACAAATGACCTTAATTAGGACAATAACAGGTACCGAATGGCATGTAGTATATCATGGCTAGTAAACAGGTGAATTTCAAATGGGGAAAATACAAAAGCGAGCATCAAAAAGAAACCCAGGAATAGGGCGGGTTGTGCATGGAAAACAGCGCTCGAGTACCAGTAAGTGTCTGAACTGAATGCTACAATACTCCCATTAGAAAAGATATTTCAATTTTTATTTATTTTGGGTATCACATCAATAATATATAAAACTAACAAACTTTCCTTTTTTTTGTTCAATGGCAAACACATCACTGATTTTCAGTTATGTGCATATGTTCCTGGAATAATGACATATAATTATATATGCTGCATAGGAGATCAAACCTTTTCCCCTGTGGTATATCCAGCATCAGTAAAGTCATGTGGTATAAATGTATTTGGTCTTACAATATCAGATAGCAAAAACCACAGATTGCCATTGTCTGAGCTTGGTTTCCTGTGTCTGACATTGACTCACATAACATTAATGCTCGATTAATTTGCTGCTTGATTGCACAGCAAAATACTACGCTTATCTAAGCAATAGTACACATAAAGGTTGGAGGTGCTCCCATATAATATATTCATTTAGAGAAGTGTTGTGTTTTGTTGGCTATAACAACATTAGCTGAAATTAGCTGATTATGTAACAAAAAGGCATAAGCTGTTTGATTCAAACTCTTCAGACCGCGGAGTCTTCTCAAATAATTTTACACTTTAAGTGTCCATGAATATCAGAGGTTTGCAGCCAGCAAACTGATTCGCTGAAAGTCCTTTCTAGATGACTTTTTCAAAGTCTTTTTGACCAAACTAAAAATACACTTTACTGCTTTGTGTTGAAAACTACTTATACTGTATGTAAAAAAAAAAAAACAGTAGAGTACAAAAAACTTTTTTTTTCTTTTTTTGCATATAAAATTAGAAGAAACATTAAAACTTCATGTATACAAAAATGTTTTCTAGCTTAAACTTAAAATATAACTAAAGGCAAAACTTTTTTCCAGGTTTTTATTGCTGCCTGTTTCCCTGTTAGAGAAATTCAACCACGTGTTTGTCATGTTTACCGTTATCATCAAAGGGGAAAGTGAAAGAAAATCCCAACTTTTGGGTTGTCCCCATTACATTAAAGCGAAGTTCCCGCCCATTCCAGACTTTTTTTTTTTAAATCACCTTTGTGATAGTCGCCAATTATGTATGGGCATATACTACATCTGACAACGTTTTCTGTGTTATTAAATGTATTGGTACTCACTTTTCCCTTTCTGATCCAGCAAGTGTCCATCCTAAATGTGGGCATCTGAAGCCCACTAGGAGTCTCTTCTGGGGTGAGGTGCTGCTGGCTAACCAGCAAGCACCTCCGGATCTCGCGCATGTGCAGTTAGACTTTATCACGGCCGTAGCAATGGACCCTAGCATCGCATCATTTCCAATTTAGAAATAATGCGATGCTAGCCGTAGAGGATGCCCATTGACTCCTGGGATTGATTACACTGGTATCCCAGGACCTAATCCGAAAAAGGATATGACGTACCTCACCATGGTGGGGTTTGGATGGAAGTGGAGCTTTTTAGCAAAAAAAAAAGATATCATATATTAAAAAAATAAAATAAAATAACACTATCCAAAAAGGAATGGCGGAGCGATCAGCAACACATGCGGACGTGTATGCAAATTAGGGTGGAACTCCACTTTAATAGAGGGGAAATCTTCCAATGAGGACACTAGTTCTGGTGACCTTGGTGACAACCAGGGATTTCCTCACTTTAGAGGGATTTCTTCTCCTTTCCTGTTTTGGCTACGGGACATGAAGTGAAGGGAAATCTCCCCAAATAGGACACAGATGGCAAAATAACCTGAAAGGGGTTATAACTTGCTCTATCCTAAATTAAAAAAAAAAGTTCTACTTTAAAATGTTGTCATGGAGAAGTGGAAGAGGACGCCAGTGGCAACCTGTGAAGCTCTGGTGAACTCCATGCCCAAGAGGATTAAGGCAGTGCTGGAAAAGAATTGGTGGCCACACAAAATATTGACACTTTGGGCCCAATTTGGACATTTTGACTTAGGGGTGTACTCACTTTTGTTGCCAGCAGTTTAGACATTAATGGCTGTGTGTTATTTTGAGGGGACAGCAAATTTACAATGTTATACAAGCTGTACACTCACTACTTTACATTGCAGCAAAGTGTCATTTCTTCAGTGTTGTCACATTAAAATATATAATAAAATATTTACAAAAATGTGATGGGTGTACTCACTTTTGTGGAATACTGTATATTCTTCATCCTATTTCACAGGGGAAAAGCACATGTAACACTTTGTCCCATTTTGATAGGTGCCTGGGATCGCGAGCTAGCATGGTCAACAAAACAACCCCCTCCCCTAACTCCTGTCCGATAACGCAGCGCTGCAGGAGAAGAATAGATAAATAGCGCTGATTGACAGCACTGGTCTCGAGCAACAGGTGCACAAGTTCCATTATTCAGCACAGATCCCAACACAGGGGGAAGGGTCAACACAGATCCTAACACAGGCTTTAATCAATAATAATTAAATAATAAATGCCGGCTGCTAGACCAAAACCACAGCATTATCAGAATGTGCTTGTTCTCTGGGGGATCCAACAAAGATTCCTAATTTGCAATGATACTTCTTTAAAGTGACAGATGAATCTGATAAAGAGATACTACAACTAGATAACTCTAGAGATAAGAACTGCACACATACATATAGTCAATACATCATCACCCACTGCGACAGAATATTCAACGACAGCAAACCTGGAAAAAAAAATAATAAAAATAAAAAATATGCAAAATATTTCAAAGAACAAATCTAAATCTAACTCTGAGTTAAGGCCCCAGGGTTGGAATGTATCTAACCAATCAATCCAATATGCTTTTGAGCAACAGCTTACAATCATTCCCCCTTCTATTTGTGGGTATGTGTGATCAATTATCATAAATGTACGTTGAAACACAGAATTGGATCATTTAAAGTGTTACTAAACCGACAGCAGTAAAATCATTCTGTATATGCAGTAAAGCTGTATATGCAGTAAAGCATGATCGTTATACTCACTTTAGAACCCTTCTTCCACTGTCCCCAATCCATCTCCTGATAAGACAAAGCCTTTGGAGGCACTCTGCACATCTTCTGTTTGGTGTGTATTGCTATAGAGTTTTTTTATTTTCTTGGGGGGGTGCATGTGATTCAGCACAAGGCCAATCAGCACTGTCCAGATAGAGGGTCAGGGGTCCTGCAGCCTCATAGGACAGTCATAATAGAATAAAAACTCATATAAGCTTTAACCAGACACTAATAGAAGTCACAAGACTACCATATGCTGCTGATAAGAAAAGGTATTTAGCATTTTATATTTACTAAAATAATTGTATTTCCATGTTTTGTGTCATGTGGGAGACCAGATATAGTGAATGTAGCGTCCTGGGTTTAGTAGCACTTTAACAAAGTGTCTAGCTATCAGTAATTCGACTAATTTGTCCCTAATGGAATATTTATGAGCTGTCTTTTGCTTTCTGAGTAGTCTTACCTAAATAATAAAGTCTGCACAGAAATTTAAATATGCATACTACAAAAGCGTTTTACGAGCTTAAAAAAAGCTCAGGTGTGAACAGGGCCTAATGCCTCTTTCACACCTGAGCATATCGTTTTCAGGATTTTTTTAGGGCGTTTTTCAGGCGTTTTTTGCAGGTGTTTGGAGGCAGGCATTGACATCTAACAAAAATGCTTGTAATCTGCCAAAAAAATAAGCTCATGTACTTTTTTGAGCTTCAGGCCTTTTGCTTCAGGCAACAAAACGCTCATTTATGAACAGGGGCCATTGAAATGAATGGGATTTTGCTTGCTGGGCAATTAGAGACTTTATAGATGTGCATTTTACCAGTTGAAAAATGCTCAGATGTGAACAGGGCCTAAAGGGAGACCACTCCATCACATGAGATTGGGGAGAAATTGCTAAAACTAGAGCAAACAAAATTTGGAGCAGCTGTGCATAGTAACCAATCAGCTTCTTGCTTGGGTTTGTTAACCGCTTTACGACCGCCCGCCGCAGTTATTCATGTGGCAGGCAGCCACTCCTGGGCAAACCAATGTAGCTATACGTCGGTCGCAAGCAGGAGGCTAGGGGGCGAATGCGCCGCCATTGGTGCGCTCCCGCCCCCGCTCATCAGCGGGGAAGCCGATGCAGCGGCTCCGTTTGCCGCCTGACACCCGCGATCATTCCCGCTGAGAGAGAAGAACGGACAGCTGTTGTAAAGACAGCTGACCGTTCTTCTCCCTGGAATGATCATAGAGCCCATGTGATCCTTCTATATAGCATCAAAGGTCTCTATGGTCATTTCAGAAGCCACACCCCCCCCCCCCCCCCCACAGTTAGAATCACTCCCCTAGGCTCACATTTAACCTATTGATCACCCACAATGTTAACCCCTTCCCTGCCTGTGTAATTATTTCAGTAACAGTGCATATTTTTAGCAATGATTACTGTAGTAATGTCACTGGTACCCCCAAAAGTGTCAAAAATGTCAGTTAGGGGTCCGATCTGTCCGCCGCAATGTCGCAGTCGCGCAAAAAATCGCAGATCGCCGCCAATACTAGTAAAAAAAAAAAAATAAATAAAATGACATAAATCTTTCCCGTAGTTAGTAGACGCAATAACTTTTGCGCAAACGCAAATACGCTTAATGCGATTTTTTTTTACAAAAAAATATGTAGCAGAAAACAAATTGGCCTAAAATGGTAAAAAAAAAAATTTTGGAATGTTATATAGCAGAATGTAAAAAATATTGTTTTTTTTTTTTCTAAATTGTCGCTCTTTTTTTTTGTTTATAGCGCAAAAAATAAAAATTGCACTGGGATCAAATGCCACCAAAAGAAAGCTATTTGTGGGAAAAAAAGGACATCACTTTTATATAGGTACAGCGTCGCACGTCCGCGCAATTGTCCGTTAAAGTAACGCAGTGCTGAATCCCAAAATATGGCCTTGAAAATCCTTCCGGTCTTAACCTATGATTCTTTTGGATTTTAGGTGCTGAAAGCGGTACCATTATTTTGCATGTAATTCTTGTGAATGAGCAGCCCAAACCAACTGTATAGATTTATTATATATATTATATATATATATATATATGTATGTATACATATATTATGTATACATATATATATATATATATATATATATATATATATACAGTTGGTTTGGGCTGCTCATTCACAAGAATTACGTATATATATATATATATATATATATATATATATATATATGTGTATATATATATATATATATATATATATTTACATAAAAAGTACAGTAAAACTGCAGGAAAGGGCACTGGGGGGCAATGTAATGTGAATTTTTTTATTTTGAATGGTATCAGTGTGTTTGGTGTATTTTACATTTGAATTTGCTGCCGGTTCCACCCCCCGGCGGACGTCACGTCGCCGGAGACGGAAGCCGGGGCTCGCAGACGATCGGGAGGAAGCTCCGCCGCCGCATACCGCCCGCATTCTTCGCTGGATCCCGGAGAAAAGGTAAGTAAAACCTCTACCAGGATCCAGCGATCTTCCTAGCGCTACCCTGAGTGTGGCTCGGGGTTACCGCTTTTGGCTCTAAAATCTAACCCCGAGTCACACTCGGGAATACCGCTAGGAAGGTTAAAGTGGTTAAGCTGAGCTTTGAAAATGAAAACTAGACGCTGATTGGTTGCCATGCACAGATGCTTCAGTCTCTGCCTGCTCCAGTCTTGTTAACCGCTTGCCGACCGCCGCAAGTACATATACTGCGGCGGTCAGCCCCGGCCAGGCAAAGTGACGTGTATATATATATATACGTCACTAGCCTGTGACCGGCTTGTGAGCCAATAGCGGCTCGTTCACTGAGGAGTCTGTGCGTGTGACCGGCGGACCTCATGTCCGCCGGTCACACTGCGATCGTCGGTAGAGAGGGAGAAAGGCAGGCGGCTAATGTAAACAAGCCGCCTGTCATTCTCCCCTGTGTAAAAATGGAGATCAGACGGTTCTACTATGTAGGACCGTTGATCTCTGTTTTACAGTAGTAGCCATGTCTTATCACAGTTAGAAGCACGCCCCTAGGACACACTTAACCCCTCCCTCTCCAATACAGTTAACCCCTTCCCTGCCAGTGTCATTTTTACAGTAACAGTGCATATGTATAGCACTGATTACTGCAGTAATGTCACTGGTAACCCCAAAAGTGTCAAAAATGTCAGTCAAGGGTCCGATCTGTCTGCCGCAAGGTCGCAGTCCCGCAAAAAAAAATTGCAGATCGCCGCCATTACTCGTTAAAAAAAAAACACCAAAAATTACAAAAATCTTTCCCTTTGTTAGTAAACGCGATAACTTTTGCGCAAACCAATCAAAATACGCTTTTTGCAATTTTTTTTACCAAACATATGTAGCATAAAACAAATTGGCCGAAAATGTTAAAAAATTTTGATTTTTACATTTTTTTTTGGGGAATTTCATATAAAAAAATTTGAAAAATATTGTTATTTTTGCAAAATTTGCGCTCTTTTTTTGTTTATAGCGCATGATCAAAAAATCGCACAGGTGATAAAACACCACCAAAAGAAAGCTCTGTTTGTGGGAAAAAAAAGGACATGAAATTCGTTTAGGTACAGCGTTGCACGACCGCGCAATTGTCCGTTAAAGTCACGCAGTAAAAAATCGCAAAAAAAACCCTGGTCAGGAAGGGGGTAAAATCTTCTGGGGCTTAAGTGGTTAAAAGACCCTTAGAAGAGTATGTGTATACTAAACACCTTAGCAGGAAAATAATCTGATTTCACCATATAACAGGATACAGTTCAGACTTCTCATCGGTGAGAGCAATGGGGACAAACTCAAGTACCTCCGCTCCTTCTCATCAAGCTTGGTAATCAGAAGAGCAAAATTCGTCACGATTCCCTTAACACAAGTGCATTGACGTCTGGGGATAGATATAAATATACATAAACATTAAATAATCTTACATAGAGGAGATATATATATATATATATATATATCCCCCTGCCCCCCCTCCTTTTTTTTTTCAATTAATTTTTTTTTTTTGTCATTGCCTAGTGCTTACTAGCTAAGCATATTTGAAGGGCCAGTAGACAGTCAAGAGCTCCAAAAATGCCCCCATCTTATTGGGGTATATGCAATACCTAAATATCAAGCATTGGAAACTGATTAGGTCCCTGGTTATACAAAGAGTGATGTGCTTCCTGCTACACCTAGGCAGATGTAAGGAGAGAAGGGGAAGAAAAAAAAAGCCAAAACTGCTCTTGAAAACCGTCATTAAACCATGCGCTGCGCCCTCTGTTCCTCAGGATCTTAGGACAAGGGATCAAAACCCCTTAGGGCCTCCTATGGAAGTTCCAAGAAGTCTTGGTCAGACAAACCCTGTGGCGTAATGGTGTGAGGGAAATTTTCTTGGCACACTTTGGGCCCCTCAGTACCAATTGAGCATCGTTTAAATGCCACGGCCCACCTAAATATTGTTGCTGACAATGTCCATCCCTTTATGACTACAGTGTACCCATCTTCTGATCCAGCAGGATAAATACACCATGTAACAAAGCTCAAATCATCTCACCGCTGGTTTCTTGAACATGACGATGAGGTCACTGTACTCCAATGGTCTCCGCAGTCACCAGATCTCATCCAATAGAGCACCTTTAGGATGTGGAGGAACGGGAAATTCGCATGATGGATGTGCATCCGACAAATCTGCAGCAACTGCATGATGCTATCATGTGAATATGGACGACAATCTCTGAGGAATGTTTCCAACACCTTGTTGAATCTATGTCACAAAGAATTAAGGCAGTTCTCAAGACAAAAGGGGGTCCAACCCGGTTCTAGCAAGGTGTACCTAATAGAGTGGCCAGTGGGTGTATTTACCATTCTGAAAATTATCTGCACGAATGCACCCGCCAAACAATGGAGAAGCTCGAAGAAGAAGCAGGCAGTGACCTTAAAGGAAATACTGGTGTGCTCCATTAGAAATAAAGATTTTTCAAGAAAAAACACACTAGAATACAACAAAAATAAATTAACACGAGCTATAATCTACGCCCATACTGCTGGATATAGTGTCTCTGGAGCCCTTGGGTGAAGAACTACTTACCCTCTAACTTTGATACCAGACTATTACTTCCATAATTACTCATATGCATACACATGGTGTGACTCCTCTAGCACCCCCTAGAGGACCCAGTCGCCCCCTTGGGATAGCCACCTCTTCCCCCACCCCCTCTCTACCTTCTCCACTACTTTCTACCTACAGTCTTTTCCTCAGTTATCTATATTTTCTCACCTGTCCCTCCTCCTTCTCTTCCTCAACCACTTAAGCCCCGAAAGGTTTAGCCCCCTTCATGACCAGGCCATTTTTTCTTGCGATACGACACTGCCTTATTTTAACTGACAATTGCGCTGATGTGCAATGCTGTACCCAAATACAATTTATGTCATTTTTTCCCCACAAATAGGGCTTTCTTTTGGTGGCAATTTGATCACTTCGGCGGTTTTTATTTTTTTGCGATATAAACAAAAAAAAGCTGACAATTTTGAAAGAAAATAAAAACAATATTTTTTACTTTCTCTATTAAACATACCCAATACATTTTTTAAAAATCTAATTTATTCATCAGTTTAGGCCAATATGTATTCTGCTACTTATTTTTGGTATAAAAAATACCAATAAGCGTTTATTGATTGGTTTGCGCAATAATTATAGCATCTAAAAACTATGGGATATTTTTATGGAATTTTTATTTATTTATTTTTTACTAGTAATGGCGGCGATCAGTGACTTTTAGCGGGACTGAGACATTGAGGTGGACAAATTGGACACCTAACTGACACTTTTGGCACTTTTTCGGGGACCAGTGACACTAATACAGTGATCAGTGCTATAAAAATGCACTTTCACTGTACTAATGACACTGGAAGGGAAGGGGTTAACATCAGGGGCGATCAAAGGGTTAAGTGTGCTCCTAGGGAGTGCCTTCTAACTGTGTGAGGGGTGGCTTAGCTGGAGGAAGACAGAGATCTGTGTTTCTGCTTAGGTAATCTAATTATATATCAAATAGATAAATTAATTTAAGTTCCAATCAAATGGATAAATAATAAAGTGGTAGATGGTGAGGTAGTGTAAGAAATAATATGCAAGCTAATTGATGAAGTGACTAGTGCAAAGTGACCAGGTGTATGTAACCAATCTCAATTCCAATCCACAAAAGTAAAAGCAACCAAACTTTGTTGTGGTAACTATAAAGTGGTAAAGATGAGTAGCAGATTATCATAAATAAGGTGACTAAAATAAAGGTGCTCAAATAATTGATTAGCAAAAATCCATCAGGTGACTAATTAAATAGAGTCCAAAAAATAGGTGAATCTTGAGGTGATCCAAGACTGGCCGTGCAGGTGAGGAAACAATAGTGCTCCCCTCTCAATATCGCCCGCACTCACCAGAGCTAGGTACCCCTACAGGGGTAAAAGGCATGGTATCTAATCAAGGGTATGAAGAAAAGAAGAAAGATCCGCGCTTAGGATAAACTATCTATAAAATAGTGCGTAAAATTTCTATAAATAAAACACTAATGGCTGCTGCCCACTCCAAAAGATGCACCCCCAATGGGGGAGCGTCAGGGGTACGGACATCCGGTAAGCACAGGACCTCAGGAGAGGGGGAGCACCCTATCTTCCAATCACTCACTGCACTCCCGGCTTCATAGAAAAAAAGAGCACCTTACTCCATCCTTATATGGACTATAGAACTTTATGATTTCTGTACCAGCTCTGATTGCACTATTTTTGGACAATTTTAAAATACACAGAACTTGCTTTTTGAGCCTTTGAATTTATATGGTTCTCACTTTCATAATTTATATAGTTATTTGCACGGCTGCACTTATTTATTTACTAGTGTTTATATTGTCACCAGTGTGGGATGCACATAGTTCACCCACTTATTTATTTTCATTGCTTATGAGTATGCAGTTGCACTTTATTGAATAGATGGTTATGACTATTCGGAATGCACCTTATTTAGTGTGATTAGTGCACTATATTTATTTTTTAGCACCTTTGCACACTAACTCTCTATATCACCATAATTTATTAATACTATCTTTATATGCTTTTATATTTTTATACCTACATTTACATATATTTGCATATTTATGTTGAGTCTCAATAAGCCGTTAAGGTATTGAACACATTTATTTATTTATTGATTTGGTATCAGCACATAGTGTTAATTTTACACACATATTACACACCCATTGTGTTTTTATATCCTATTACTTATATAGTTCTTATTCCCACATACATTCTATGTGCATTTGCATGTGTTGAACTTGGTCTTGAACTATAGGAGCCTAACCCAGATTTCCCATTAACCTACTTTCCTGGCAGCGCCAATCACTCCCCTTTTTGACATTTACTAATCAAGGGTATGATCCCATCAAGTAAAAGCACCGGTCCCAGTGGCTCTGATCATCCAGTTGGATCCTCATTCAAAGGTACAGGGTAATACTCAATTCAATCGATATATCATCAGGTAATGCAATGATGGGGAGATCCAGACCAAAACCATGCAAACTCAGCTACTGACTTGTGTATCTACTGGGAATTCCAGCAATAAGATCTCACCCCCAGACCTCTAAACTCGAAGGCCCCTTTCACACACTCCGTCCGTCGGACCGAATCCGTTTATCTCAGCGGGGGATCGATCCACCGATCCCCCGCTGAGCAGGAGGATGACAGCTGTTCTCCGTGCTGCCGAGACACAGCTGTCAGGTCCTCATGCAACTCTATGGGGGGATCGGATGGGAATGAGCCGTGGGTCCGTTCTCATCTGATCCCACCAAATCCCATCCGCTGGATGGATGGAAAATAGGGTTTCCATCCGTCCAGATTTGATGGATCGGATGTCCGCGGACATGTCTCCACTGACTTCCGTTGCCCCATAGAGATGCATGGGGTGACTGTTCAGATCCGCAAAAAAAACTGACAGGCGGATCTGAATGGTCCGCCTGTGTGAAAGAGCCCTAAGTGTTTAAAGCGGAGTTCCAGCCATTTCACTCACCTGTCCAACGGTCCAGCGATGTGGCCGCCCGAAGCCTCGATCCTCTCCCTCGGCGCCGGCATCACTGCTGTGGGCACCCGGCTGTGACAGTTTGCGGCTTCACAGCCGGGTACCCACTGCGCATGCGCGGATCACGCTGCGCGTCTTGATTGGCCGGCAATCTTCTGGGACCTCTGACATGTCCCAGAAGATTGCAGGGAGGGAGGGGGAGAGGAGAACTTCCGTTCAGGGTGCCACGGCGCTCCGAGCAGAAGTGGGAGCGGGTACCTGTCAAAACTAGGTACCCGCTCCCCCCCCCCCCCCAAAAAAATGACATGCCAAATGTGGCATGTCAGGGGGTTAGAATACCTAAAGCGGAAGTTCCACTTTTGGGTGGAACTCCGCTTTAATCTTCAACTGCCATGATGCTGCACCTATGATCAGTTATGACACGAGACATTGGATGGTTTGACAGTTTGGTTTTGGTTGAGAGCGCAACCAATGTGACAGTTAGCATTTCCAGCATGCTTTTTTTTTTAAACCAATGGGTATTCTTCTTCTTTTAAAGCCAAAGTGGTTATTAAATTGATCCATGCGGGTATTGATGTATTCTTTATCATAATCCCATGTAGCACTCAACTATTTATTAGACGTTATTTGCTGTAAACAGTTGCTGGTGTGTCTTGCTTCAGTGCACACTTGACCTCTTTGGCAGTAAACAAGTTGCATTTGTGTTCATCTTAGAAAATTGAACCTCCTCACAATAACAGCTCCCAGGGCACCATCCCCCATTTACCCAATCATCTAGTAATAGATTTCTTTGTGTAAAGAATTCTAAGGAATAAAGTGTCCTCTCTGCATCGTCTGTGCTTCCTGCAGAGTGAATTGATGTTCCTTTTCGAGTACCTTCTTCCCTGCTGCTCTTGTAACTCCAGTCTCCACATTGGAGCGGGAAATTACAATGCGAAGAAGGTCAAAATGTTCTTCTGGAAGGTACAACATTACCTGCCCTAAAATATTTTTAGAACTACTTTTACTCAGTTGGCATAAATAGGACTGCACATAAGTAAATTTAAAAACAAAAACATATCTTCAGTCAAATGCTACAATCTCAGTAACATGCCCCATATATATAGCAAATAAAATGAAGTTGGGGCATTGGAGGAGGCTTAGAGTAATAGAACAACAAGCAATATTTACATTGCACACATTCCTGGAGTATAATGATGGTTCGGATGAAGAGGGTCCTCTCTCGAAACGCGTCAGTATTACCAGTACGGACATGTAGAAAAATATATACAAAGTATATTCCCTGCGCCAAAAATAGGGTATCCAATAAGTGTATGTAGGGGTAAAGTAAACAAGCAATATGTAAATGTAAAAAATAGGTATAAAGTAGATAAATAGGCAGCTGCTGTAGGAATGAGAAAAATGCCAAAGGAATGGTCTTGTAAAAAGGCCAAAATACAGCACTTGCTAATTAAAATCTATAAATTACAGTTCCCAATATAAATTAAACTTGTGCTATAAAGTGCCAATGTGACTCAATAAATACCCCATAAATAGTAAATTGTATTAAATAGCATAAAATTAGATATAGTTCCGTATTAAAAAGCATAGAAAGTGACAGTGGATCATAGTCTGGTATGCATAAGTGACTGTGACTACAAATAAATAAGCATCAATCAACAATAATCCTTAGAAGAGATATAAAATATATAAAAGTCCAACAATAAATAATGACTTAATGCTCAGGAAATTAATGTCCTCAATCAAAGTGGTTATCCCCAAAAGTGCAAGTGCTCTGGCTTGATTGTTCAAAATGTCGATTCCTTGTCCCAAGTATAAATGAATAAGGTGGGTCACTTACCAGATGACGTGGGTCTTATGTGTCATATGACACTAAGACCATTCGGGCTTTGGTGGCCCCCTGGGCCAAATGGCTTCCCCTTTTAGGTGGTCCTGTGGGCTAGTAGTGGCTCCTCTGGACTCCGGGATATATTGGTCAAATATAGTGGGAAGGAGAAAAAAGGCTCCAAATAGCGTAATATAGTCTCTAAACTCTGAGGACGTCAACGGAAGTGATGAAACGCATCAGTTTGGACCGTATAACGTCATTACGCTACCCTAGTTGGAACGCAAGCCGGAAGTTAGCCCGTGATTCCGCGAGGAGGACGTGCAGCCGCACCGCTGACCACCAGGGATAGCGTGTATTTGATTTTTATCCTTTCTGAACCCGATGTATGGGTAATGAGACCTTTTAGAGACTATATTACGCTATTTGGAGCCTTTTTTCTCCTTCCCACTATATTTGACCGATATATGCCAGAGTCCAGAGGAGCCACTACTAGCCCACAGGACCACCTAAAAGGGGAAGCCATTTGGCCCAGGGGGCCACCAAAGCCTGAATGGTCTTAGTGTCATATGACACATAAGACCCACGTCATCTGGTAAGTGACCCACCTTATTCATTTATACTTGGGACAAGGAATCAACATTTTGAACAATCAAGCCAGAGCACTTGCACTTTTGGGGATAACCACTTTGATTGAGGACATTAATTTCCTGAGCATTAAGTCATTATTTATTGTTGGACTTTTATATATTTTATATCTCTTCTAAGGATTATTGTTGATTGATGCTGATTTATTTATAGTCACAGTCACTTATGCATACCAAACTATGATCCACTGTCACTTTCTATGCTTTTTAGTACGGAGCTATATCTAATTTCTATGCTATTTAATATGATTTACTATTTATGGGGTATTTATTGAGTCACATTGGCACTTTATAGCACAAGTTTAATTTATATTGGGAACTGTAATTTATAGATTTTAATTAGCAAGCGCTGTATTTTGGCCTTTTTACAAGACCATTCCTTTGGCATACCAGTACGGACGCCATCCACATCCCTCTGTAGCACTGGATGTATCAATGTCCTAGAGGTCAGATCACTTGATTTTATTAGGATTTTTACATGCCTATTTGTAACCTGTGTTTGCGAGTATAATGTATGATACCTTTCTTACTCTAAAATAAATGGTTTAATGGTATTGCGCTAGGTCAGTGTGTTTTTTGTTACATTCCTGCATTAGGCAGGGGGTGGATGGGTGCTGTAGAAACTACGAGCTAGAGAATTACAGTATAACATTACCTGCTTGCCATCCACCCCATAGCAGCTTTACTGCTACAGGGCAACAGCTGTGCGCCAGATTAAGTATATATATATATATATATATATATATATATATATATATATATATATATATATATATATATATATATACAGTATATATATATATATATATATATATATATATATATATATATATATATATATATACACAGTATATATATATATATATATACAGTGTATATATATATATATATATATATATATATATATATATATATAAAGGTGATTCCAGACTTCTGCCAGCAGTGGGTGAGTGCACCACTGGCAGGCTAATAGATAATTCACAACAGAAGCCAATCTGCAGATGCCGGGCACTCGATGTCCTTCAGCACCCGCCGATCGTTGGCAATACACAGAGAACTGAGATATGCCTTTGTAAGTAAGGCATACACTATATTACCAAAAGTATTGGGACACCTGCCTTTACATACGTATGAACTTTAATGGCATCCCAGTCTTAGGCCGTAGGCTTTAATATTGAGTTGGCCCACCCTTTGCAGGTATAACAGCTTCAACTCTGCTGGGAAGGCTGTACCACAGGTTTAGGAGTGTGTCTATGGGAATGTTTGATCATTCTTCTAAAAGCGCAATAGTGAGATCAGGCACTGATGTGGACTAGAAGGCCTGGCTTGTACTCTCTGCTCTAATTCATCCCAAAGGTGTTCTATCGGGTTGAGGTCAGGACTCTGTGCAGGCCAGTCAAGTTCCTCCACTCCAAACTCACTCATCCATGTCTTTATATACCTTGCTTTGTGCACTGGTCCAAATCGTGTAGTGGAGGGATGATTATGGCGTGGAGTTGTTATTCAGGGGTTGGGGTTGGGCTTGGCCCCCCAGTTCCAATGAAGGGAACTCTGAACGTCAGCAAACCAAGACATTTTGGACAATTTCATGCTTATAACTTTGTGGGAACAGTTTAGGGATGGCCCCTTCCTGTTCCACTGTGCACCAGTGAACAAAGCAAGGTCCATAAAGACATGGATGAGCGAGTTTGGGGACTGAGACCTGGATGCCATTAAAGTTCATGTGCTTGTAAAGGCAGGTGTCCCAATTCTTTTGGTAATATAGTGTATCTCAGTTCCGGCAGGGGGAAAGGAATGGATTCTGTTTGTGGGACTAGATTCTATTACTTCCACTAGTAAAAGCAGTACACAGTTAACACACAAACACTGGTTATGCACACAGTTAACCCCTTGATCGCCTTAGATGTTAACCCCTTCCCAGCCAGTGTCATTAGTATAGTGACAATGCATATTTTCAGCACTGATCACTGTATTAGTATAACTGATTCCAGGCAAAGTGTCAGAATGCTTGCCGCAAAATATCACAGTCCCACTGATTGCCGCCATTACCAGTACAAAATAAGTAAAAAAAAAAAAAATTCCATAAATAGATCCCATAGTTTGTTGATGCTATAATGTTCACTTGAACCAATCAATATACGGGTATTGGGATTTTTTTTTTTTTTTTTACCAAAAACATGTAGCAGGACACATATTGGCCTAAAATTAAGAAAATGTATTTGTTTACAGTTCAAAAAATAAAAAACGCAGTGGTGATCAAATACCACCAAAAGAAAGCTCTATTAAATCTTCTGATGTGCGGTGTGTTGGAGATGTATGTTTTAACTTATAAAAAGCAATAGAAGGTACATTTTTTTTCTGAGTTAATAATTCAAACAGAATTTTTGAATGGTGAGTAAGTAAAAAGTGGCTGATGATCTTCTGATTGTTGGTCATTTCTCCTCCCCCAACCTGTGACTGGACAGTGAAGGAACAGTACCAAAATGATAGTTTCATCCCTGTGCTTTCCCCTACGATAAACATGTTTTTTGTGGTAGACTTACAACACTGTGTTGGACCTCCCTTGCTTGGTGTGGGTGCAGATTAAAAGGTGCTAATCTAAAAATAAATTCTCAGATCAATTATTAATTAAGTTAATTATACTATCTGTATTAAAAATATATACACGAGTGCATGCGCAGGCGGCCTGAGCAGATGGAAGCCTGAACCTCTCCGCACACTCCCATCACAAATAGCCTACAATAGCGGCCCTCTCTCCCCACTCGCTCCGGTACAGTAGTGGGGCAGCGAACGAACAACACGGAGATCAGTTCCATGTCATCCCGGTCAGCGAGGAAGACCCAAACCAAACCCCGCTATCCGCCTCATGCACCTGGGAAGAGACCTAAGATGGAGACCGGGGCCAGCACACATGCAGTAAGGGGACAGCTCCAGCCACAGCTTCAGAGAGATAAAATGAAACCCCCTGGCTCAGAGGCACACTACAAGGATCCCCCCAAGGTCCATCCATCCTCAGGTGAGCCAGTGGACTTTCCCTACATTGCTTCCAGGCCCTGCTAGATCCCTCTGTATGCGGGGATTGCCAGAAATGGGTAAAGACCTCACTTCTATCACTTACTCCTTGATGCAATCTGATGTACCAGATATTGATGAAATGCATGGAGATTGACCACATACACAGGGCCTTAGTTCCCCATAAAGCTGACCGGCCCCCTGGAGACATGAATGTGAAACCCCATTTCTTCAGAGTCAAGGAAACAATCATGCGGTACGATAGAGATCATCCCGATCTGGAAATTGAAGGCTACAAAATCCAGATTTCCGTGGACATCTCACAAGCTACTATTCAAAAAAGGAGAGCGTTCAAACCCTTACTTTCTTCACTGGTTCAGCGTGACATTAGTTACCAATGGAACTATCCTTTCCAGCTGCAATTCACTTATAACAGCAGATCTTATTCCTTCTCTACTTTCGCTGATGTCAAAAAAATTCTGCTTAAGTTAGAATTCATCTCTCACAGTCCATCATCTAGGACAGTGTTTTTCAACCTTTTTTGTGCAAAGGCACACTTTTTTCCATGAAAAAAATCACGAGGCACACCACCATTAGAAAATGTTAAAAAAATGTAACTCTGTGCCTATATTGACTATATATAAAGTAATTCTCTTGAATAGGAATCAAATAAACACAAAGAAATTATTTTATAATTACTTTATTATGAAATAATGAAGTATTTTATAATTTTTCATATTTCTGTTTACTTACTCAGTGCGAAACCTGGGCCTGTTTGGCTGAACACAAAGCTGATATTCTGGCTGGGACCATATCACTGTTAGATAGCTTTTCACCCCACACCACGCACAGTGGAGTTGATTTGTTTGCATCTCAGGTGAAAGTAAATCCAAATGAAATATAGCTTTCGCTATATTGCCTTGTGCCAGAGAATTTACTTGAGCTAACCATCTTTGCTTTCTTTTGATTCCCACTCATACTTGGGCTCTCATCTGGCTCAGAATTTTGTTCAGAGTCCAGTTCTTTCCTTTTCAAAAACTTGTCCATCACTGCAGTATCTCACTGTCACTCAGTACTTACTGCGCTTGTCTCCTCCAGATAGCCGATGTCCGTCACACTCAGCACTCTTCTGCGCATGTCTCCATCCAGATCCATCAGTCAGCGCTCTTCTGCTCTTCTGCTCATGTCTCCTCCAGATCCATCGGCGCTCTTCTGCTCATCGGCGATCTACTGCAATGTCTCCTCCTGTCCTCCTCCTGTCAGTGTAACAGTGACACCGGAGCTATTTATAGTCCTTAACATGCGCTTCGGATGAAATTGGAATTTTTCCCACGGCACACCAGGCAATATCTCAAGGCACACTAGTGTGCCGCGGCACAGTGGTTGAAAAAAACTGATCTAGGACTCAACCTAGATCCAGTGATCCCCCTCCTCCACTTTCCTCTCTTTGGTCCTCCCCATCATCAAAGAAAACTGCAACACCACACCGAGTTACCTGAGAATGTCCTGAACAACGGCAGCCGACTCTATTATGGTGGTGGCTTCTCAGTGGTCCTTTTACAGGGCATTAGCCGCTGCCCTGTTTGGTTACCGTCCTTTATGTGCCTTAAACCTGGTGTTTTTATTCCCTAGGTGACCTCGGACCTTTTGGTTTGAAGATTCACGTTCTTAGTTCTACACCATGCATTTAATAACTGTTGACTTACAGTCACTGTTTTACTTTTTTGTTTTCTTAGGCTGCTTAAGGGCTTCTTAGAGGGCCTTTATTTCCTTTACTAGTTAACACTTGTGTCGGGAGGAGGCTATGCACTCTCCCAACTTATTTTTCTGGCACTAATCCTTTTTCCTTTTCCTTCCTGAGGGTCAGTTGGAACTTATCTTGGATTTCTATGAACCATGAGTGCAAACGTTGGTGGGTGAGTCTACTTGTCTACAGATATCCTTTACCATGTCCAAGTTAAATAACTCTTTATCCTTTACCACGTCTAAGTTAAATAACTCCACTGGAACCGTGCAACTGCTTTGCTATAATGTTCCTGGGGCTGAGCTCACCCTCTAAGTGCATTAAAGTATTCAATTACTATAGATCACTAGGTGCTGATACTGTAGCCCTTCAGGAAATGCACTTCACTACTTCTTTCACTCCCTATATATATATATATTTCTCTTCATTAAGTTTACCCGGCTTGTGCACGTGATCCCTTGGAGCTATCACCCCAAATATATGTGTTTCGGATGCGGGCAGTGCATTTAAACCGAAAAAGCCGATTTGCAAAGTGACCTTAAATAGACAGGGTACCCATTTGCATGTCTTGGGTGAAGTCCTTGCATACAGCTGGAAAAGACATGGAGGAGGTTGTCAAGGCGCTAATGCAAGCCACTGTGTACCAGCAGCAAGCCTCCATAGAAGCCAACCGTTGCCATGAGGAGGCTATAGCAGCTCAGCAGGAGACTACCCGCTTGCTGGTCACCCATCTTACAGCCCAGCAGGAGGCTACACAAACGCAGGTGGCGGCCTAAAAGGAGGCAGTACAACAGCTAGCTCAAGGACGAGAGCAAGTAGCTGTTGGCCCTGGCAACCAAATAGCCGGGAGAGTCAGCCATGTTTTACAGAAACTGACTCCAAATGATGATGTAGAAGCCTTTCTGTTTACCTTTGAAAGGATAGCGGAGCGAGAGGGATGGTCCCATGACCAATGGGCTGGCATCATCGCCCCCTTCCTTACCGGTGACCCGCAAAAGGCTTACTTTGATCTTCCAATGGAACACATCAAAGACTATGAGCGGCTGAAGGCTGAGATCCTGGCCCGCCTAGGGGTGACTACAGCCGTTAGGGCCAAAAGGGTGCACCGCTGGAGGTACCAACCTGACCGCCCACCGAGGTCTCAGATGCATGAACTGGTGAAGCTGGTCAAAAAATGGCTGCAGCCAGAAACATTGTCTGGCCCACAAATGCTGGAACGGGTGGTGATGGACAGGTACCTGCTGTCCCTGCCGGATTACCTTCAACGCTGGGTAAGCCATGGAGACCCTGCAACAGTTGACCGGTTGGTGGAGTTGGTTGAAAGGTATACCGTGGTGGAGGATCTGCTTGGACCTGCCAAGCGACGGGAACCCACATAAAGGGCAGGACGACCAGCTGCAGCATCCAGGAGGGGAGCCCTACCAGACCCGGGAACATGCGTCCCTGCCTCAGTTTCGCCAGATCCACGGAGATCGGCCCCTGGCAACCGAATGGGAGACATACAGTGTTGGCGTTGTCGATCCTGGGGCCATACCCGGGCACAGTGCCCGCTTCAGGAGGAGCCCATGGAATGTGGGGTGGGCAGGAGAGTCTCCTTTTTGCCCAACTAGCATGTACCACCCATCTCGATCTAACAGCAGGACAGTTTGAATGCGAGATTTGGGTGAACCACCTTCCTGCCAAGGCATTACTGGACTCCGGGAGTATGGTGACACTGGTCCAATTGGCTTAATTGATGATATCATAGTGGGGCGGGATTGTCCACTATTCCTTGAACTATGGAACCAGGTGCAGAGTGGACTACCTGGACAGCCCAGAGAACTAGAGACAGTGGGGCCTGAAGGGCTAAAGTCTCAGGGGTCCGGTCCAGAACTGCCCACAACACACCCCGTTAGCTTTGAAACAGTGGTGGTATAATAGAAAATGTTGATATGACTGATGACGTTCATGTTTCAGGTCTCAAACCCGAATCGACCCCTGAGGGGGGGAGACTCTCTGTTACAGGTCATGTTGGGGGAAGATGAGGAGGAACTCTCCCCACTGCAGATTCCCCTTGGGGAGGCTGAAGGGGAGGTTTCCCCCAGACCAGTGCACCCAAACCTGGACATATCCAAGGAGGCATTTAGCTCCGCCCAGTTACAGGATCCCTCTTTAGTCAATGCCCGAGAACAGATTTCAGTGGTGAATGGAGTCCCACAAATACCAAGGGCAGAACAAAAGTTTCCGCACTTTGCGTTCATTGGGGATTTGCTCTATCGAGTGACTGAAAGCCAAGGGGAAATTATTGAACAGTTGCTGGTTCCCCAGTCGTATCGGCGAAGGCTCCTCGATTTAGCTCACAATGACGCATTAGGCGGACACCTGGGGGTGGATAAAACAGAGGCCAGAATAACTGACCGGTTTTACTGGCCAGGCGTGAAGGCGGAGGTAGAGAGGTACTGTGCTTACTGCCCCACATGTCAGTTAACAGCACCAGTGTCACACTATAGGAACCCCTTAGTTCCCTTGCCTAAAATTGAGGTACCGTTTGAGCGGATTGCTATGTACCTTGTGGGGCCTTTAGTAAAATCTGCGAGGGGACACCAATATATATTAGTAGTATTAGACTACGCAACCAGGTATCCGGAGGCAGTCCCATTAGGGAAAACAACCTCTAAGGCTATTGCCCGAGAGTTGTTTCATATGTTTTCACGCACTGGGCTGCCCAAAGAGATCCTGACGGATCAGGGCACCCCGTTTATGTCAAAAGTGATGGCGGACCTCTGCAAACTTTTCCAGATCAAACAGTTGCGAACGTCCGTCTATCACCCGCAGACAGATGGCCTTGTTGAGAGGTTTAATAAGACCTTAAAATCCATGCTAAAAAGAGTGGTCCAGAGGGATGGCAAAGATTGGGACATGTTGCTCCCGGCCTTGTTATTTGCCATCCGGGAGGTTCCACAGACTTCCACGGGTTTTTCGCCCTTTGAACTAATGTATGGGCGAAGACCCCGCGGATTGCTGGATATGGTGAAGGAAACATGGGAAAGTGAGTCCTCACCACACAAAACTGTGGTGGAGCATATTTCCCAAATCAGAGAGAGGGTGGCAAAAGTAATGCCGTTGGTAAGGGAACACCTCCAAAAGGCACAGGATGCCCAGAGGAGGGTGTATAACCGGTCCGCCAGGATAAGACAGTTCCAGGTAGGAGACCGGGTAGCGTTGTTAATACCCACAGTAGAAAGCAAATTCTTGGCCAGGTGGCAGGGTCCATTTGAGGTGGTGGAAAAAGTTGGTGATGTGAATTACAGGGTACATCAACCTGGGAAGAGGAAACCCTACCAAATCTACCACGTGAATTTGCTAAAACCCTGGAGAGACTGAGATCAGGTATCCGCTGTGGTAGGGTTCACTGTAGAGGACCCTGCAGGAGTTGAGCTAGTGCATGTTGCTGCCACTCTGACTAAGTCCCAAAGTCAACAAGTGAGAGAATTCCTGCAGAGAAATAAAGAGAAGTTTTCAGGATTGCCAGGTTTACCCAACATAATTGAGCATGACATTGTTACAGAGCCCAATGTAAAAATCTGCTTAAAGCCCTATCGCATCCCAGAAGCATATGGGAAAGTGGTGTCTGAAGAGGTAAAAAGAATGTTGGAACTTGACATCATTGAAGAATCGCAGAGTGAATGGTCAAGTCCTATCGTTCTGGTACCAAAACCCAACGGCACTCTGCGATTTTGCAATGACTTCAGAAAACTTAATGAAGTCTAAAATTTGACGCATATCCGATGCCCTGGATAGACAAATTGATTGAGAGGTTGGGTCCCGCCCGGTATATTACCACACTAGACCTCACAAAAAGGTATTGGCAGATTCCCCTCACCAAGGCTGCCAGGAAAAAAACAGCTTTTTCCACTCCAGAAGGCCACTGGCAATATAAAAGTATGCCGTTTGGTTTACACTCCGCCCCAGCCACGTTTCAAAGGTCTATGGACGAAACATTACGGCCCCATGGACGATACGCTTCGGTATATCTGGATGACATTGTCATTTTCAGCACTGATTGGGAGTCCCATCTATCTGGGGTCCAGGCTGTCCTAGACTCTTTGAGGGTTTACTGTAAATCCAGAGAAGTCAGCTGTTGGGATGGAGGAAGCGAAGTGCCTGGGGTACATTGTGGGTAGGGGACTAGTAAAGCCTCAGATGAATAAGGTAAAAGCCATCCAGAACTGGCCCCGCCCCCTAACATAAAAACAGGTCAGGGCCTTTCTGGGCATAGTCGGTTACTATCGAAGGTTCGTCCCCAACTTTGCTACTATTGCGGCCCCATTGATGGACTTAACAAAAGGGAGGAAGTCTGTGATGATAACGTGGAATGCAGAGGCCGAGAAAGCTTTTCAGAAGCTTAAAACAGCATTGTGTGAGCATCCAGTGCTAGTAGCGCCGGATTTTTCCAGGGAGTTTGTAGTACAGACGGATGCCTCGAATGCTGGACTGGGTGCTGTCTTGTCGCAAGTGGTCAATGGGGAAGAGCACCCCATAGTTTTTCTCAGTAGGAAACTGACAGCTGCAGAGAGAAACTGTGCTGTGGTGGAGCGGGAGTGTCTCGCCATCAAGTAGGCACTAGACTCTCTGCGCTACTTCCTGCTGGGTAGGAAGTTTCGCCTGGTGTCTGACCATGCCCCGTTGACCTGGATGTAACAAAACAAGCAGACCAATGCCAGGGTGACGAGGTGGTTCCTGTCCCTCCAGGAATTTAACTTTATGGTAGAGCATCGGCCCGGGAGACAGCATCAAAATGCTGATGCGCTCTCCCGAGTCCATTGTATGGTGTCTAATGGTGCCTCCAACACCTCCGCGTTGAGGCAGAGGGGGGGGGGATATGTGGAGGTCATAGAGGTTGGGTCCTGGATGGGTGTTACATTTCACCAATATTTGGGCTGTGGTCCCTTTAAGGGAAGTATGGGATCACAGGAAGGCAAGGGTTAAGCCCTCTCCCAGAGAAACCAGCTCTTAAAAAGACAGGAAGTAGTGTAAGTGGGGGAGAGTAGGAGCTGGAGATACACCTGGGAGACTGAGCTGCTAAAGACAAGTGTATTTGTGTGCTGCATAGTGGCTGGAGACAACATACCTGGGGTAAAACCCCCTGCCAAAAGCCGGTATTGTTTTATAATTTCCATTTATGCTGCAGTTAAGCGGACTTTTAAGTTATAGCTGTTTTCTGGACTGTTTGCTGCTGGAAGCTTTATTTCTGTTTTGAAGAAAATAAACCACTTCTTGATTAAGTTTACCCGGCTTGTGCACGTGATCCCTTGGAGCTATCACCCCAAATATCACAATATATATATATACTATATATATATAAAGATTATCCCGTTTGTTACTTTGCTAATGCTACAGAGAAAAAACTAGGGGTGGCGCTCTGTTTGTCACAATGGCTCTCCTTTACAGAAACTAAAACACTGAAAGATAAGGAAGTGCATTACTTGTTGGTGAAGGGAAACCTGGGAGAGAATTTAGTAACATTTTTGTTTACTATGCCCCAAATATGAAACCAGGTGGCCTTTTTCCACTCCTTACTTCGATCTTTAGCTTCAGAGTTTGAGGGAGAGATTATTCTAGCGGGTGACTCTAACTTGGCTAGATCAAATTGTAAACAAATCCCATACATCTCAGATACAATCCTCTCTAAACAGAGCCAAAAATTTGCTCAACTGATACACCACCATGATCTTATTGATTGGAGGGAGGCCAATCCTGACGCTCTGGACAACGCTCATTTTTCTAGAGCACACAACCGCTATACCCATATTGACCATATTTTTCTTTTTTCTGGACTGTTTCCTAGACTACTTTCAGCTAAGATAGTTTTAACACCCTGGTCTGACCATGACCCTGTTGTTTTACTATTCTCCAATTTGACAATCAAATTGGCTAAATCTCATTGGCGTTTGAATGAGTCTATTCTCAGTAATAAATCCTATTGTCTAGATATCAGTGCCCACTTGAAAACCTACTTTGATACTAATAGAGCAGAGGACACTAACTCCGCTATCAACGGGGTGGCACATAAATATTCTATCAGGGGTTTTCTGATTCAGCTATCATTTAGACTTAAGAAAGCTTGCAACGAGTTAATTAGTGCCAAAACCAAGGAATATGAAGCCCTAGCTGGCCAACACAAACGTTCCCACCACCCTGACCTACTGAACAAACTTGCATGGAACTTAATATTTGCCTAACTACAAAAGCGGAAAAAGACTTACGCTGTGCTAATCATACGCTTTTTTACCTGGCATGACCGACCCGGCTTGTTATTAGCACATAAACTCACCCCTAAACACACATATACAGCTCTTCCAAAAATTAGACTTTTAGGAGGCAATCTCTCTCAAAATCCACAAAAAATCCTTCAAGAATTTCAGAATTTTTATACCAAATTATACAATCCACCTCAAGATCCTGTTTCCAATTCTATTAATAGGTTCCTGAATAACTTATCTTTACCATTTATCATAGAATCCCATAAGGAGCTCATGGATCAACCCATTATAGTCGAAGAAATTCACACGACTATCAAAACATTCCTTTAGTAAGTCACCAGGTCCTGACAGTCTCCCCAACGTCTACTATAACAAAAATTTCTGAACAGTTGACCTCTCATATGACCCTTTTTTTTTAATTCTTTACGTGACAGCAGAAAGGTTCCGTTCGATGAGATTAGTGCCTTCAACTCTACTGATATCCTTAATTACCACCCTATTTCATTGATTAATTGTGACCTCAAAATTCGAACAAAACTTCTAGCTTTATTTCTAGGCACTTTTTTAGCGCGCTATATCCATAAAGATCAATCCAGCTTTATAAACAAACGCCATTAGATCAGATCCGTCAGTCTATAGCCTTGATCCCTGCGGTATGCTACCACTGGGATTCCTCTTTACATAGAGAAATGTTACTTCTTTCATTAGACCTTCATAAGGCCTTTGATAGGCTAGATTGGGATTATTTATTTACCACTCTAGATGCCTATGGATTCGGCTCTACCTTTATTTCACTACTGAAAATGCTTTACAGCAATCTGTCAGCTCAGGTCTCCATTAAGGGATTTAGGTCGCCTTTGTTTCCTAACCATCGTAGAACACGACAAGGCTGTCCACTTTATTCATTGCTATATGCATTGGCAATTGAACCCTTAGCCATAGCAATTCGATCCCATCCTAGCATTCATGATGTATGTTGTGGACAACAGGAGCAAAAATGTTCCTTATTTGCCGACAATGTCCTCATGTATGTCACTAACCCTCAAACTACCCTACCTAATCTATTGACTTTGTTATACCAATTTTCCCAATTCTCAGTACTTTCTCTGAACACCCAAAAAACAATAGCCCTTAATATTTCTTTACCTCCCTTGATGGTGCAGACCTTACACAACACTTATAATTTTCAATGGGCACTACACTCCCTTCCCTATTTAGGGATTCAATTGACCCTTCCATTGACACTCTCTATCGGCTAATTATCCTCCACTCTTTTGTCGACTTCGGGAAGATCTTCGACAATGGGCAGATTATCCCTTATTGTTATTTGGCAGAAATAACTCTATTAAAATGACATTTCTACCCAGAATACTTTACTATTTTATAACCCTAGCGATTGCTGTCCCGAAAAGAGACTTATAGCATTTACAATAAGAAGTTCTTAGTTTTATTTGGAACAATAAAAACCTAGAATGAGTAAATTGACGTTATATGTCTCAAAACCAAGTGGTGGACTTGGACTCTCTAATTTACAAGCTGCTAAAATAACTTGGCTGTCCTATACAGCGACTAAGGGATCCACAACTCTTTGGGTCTCTATTGAAGCTCTCTCATGCCACCCTTTTGCTGTTAGTTCTCTAATGTGGCTTCCAGGCTGCCTTCACCCCCTATTTTATGCCCTACCCTGTCTCATTCCCTAGCGGTTTGGGATGGAGTAAAACATTGAAAACCCCTGTCATCTCCACATACTCCACTGGCCCCCCTGTTTTGAAACCCTGAATTCTCTCTCGGCATGACTCCGATGCCATTTCTATGGTGGCTTAATAAGAGGCTTTTCAGGATACGTGACTACCTCAATGGCGAATCAACCAATCTTTACAATATTTTAAAGATACAAATGCCCTCGCGTGAATTATTCAGACACAATCAGCTTGTTTCTTTTACACGATCTAAACTCAACTTTCTAAAGAGACCCTATACAATTACAAATTTTGATTTATACTGTCAAACCATGAACCTCCTATAACGGTTATCTATGATATATGCCACTCTTACCGATCCGACCACTAAACTCCCTTATATGTCTCAATGGGAACAGGACTTGAATTCCTCTTTTGAATTTTCTAACTGGCAAGATATTGCCAATGCATTATCCAAAATTTCCATTATCACAACACTAATTGAAGCAAACTATAAAACGCTTCTACGTTGGTATCTCGTCCCGACCAGATTTGCGAAGATGCACCCATCTGCATCTCTATTTGCTTTAGGGGCTGTGGCCAGATGGGTACAATGTATCATGTTTGGTGGCAATGCCCTGTAGCCACTAGATTCTGGATTTGGGTATTTAATCTGATACAATCAGTGACAGGGGTTAATATCCGTAAATCCCTGGAACCAGCGCTTTTTCAAAAACTTCCCAAGGAGGTTCCCAAAAAATTAACAAAACAAATGACCTACTGTATATATAGTATTCTTAGCAGCCAGAATAACTATTGCTAAATACTGGAAGTAATGGACAGTTCCCCTTGAATACGTAAAGAATAAACTTAACCGGATAATGGTTAATGATAGATTTACCTATATTCTCCACAGCTCCACCAAGAATTTTGATGCGACATGGGATTCATGGATTTGATACTTATCCATACCCTAATAAAACTCTGACTGACTCCCCTTTCTTTTCCTTACTTTACCCTGAACTACTCTTCTTTTTCACAATTTCTCCTCTTTTCGCTCATCTGATTTCCTCAACAATTATATAACATTTTGATGGAACGTAAAGTTCTATACTGACGATACAAATAGGAATGTACAATGGGGTTCCGCTTTATCCTTTTTTTTTTTCTCATACTCTTACATACTGTCATGGTTACCCCCACTGATAATTCTATCGAGATTACTCATTGCTGGGATATCCCTGTTTATCATTAGGAGATTCTATGTTTATGAACAACTTGAAAAAAGTACATTCCTGTACTTGTGTTTGTTCTTATACCTGTTTGCACTATTGTTCAAAAATTGTACCTCAATAAAAATATATATACTGTGTATATACACTGCTCAAAAAAATTAAAGGAACACTTTGAAAACACATCAGATCTAAATGGGGAAAAAGATCATGCTGGATATCTATACTGATATGGACTGGGTAATGTGTTTGGAACAAAAGGATGACATATCGTTTAACAGAAATTAAAATGATCAACCTACAGAGTGTAGAAATTAAAGAAAATCAAAGTGAAAAAATGATGCAGCAGGCTAGTCAATTTTTCTGAAATTTCATTGCAGCAACTCAAATTGGTACTCAGTAGTTTGTATGGCCCACACGTGTTTGTATGCATGCCTGACAACGTTGGGCGCATGCTCCTTTTGAGATGATAGATGGTATCCTGGGGTATTTCCTCCAAGATCTGGACCAGGGCATCACTAAGCTCCTGAACAGACTGAGGTGTAACCTGGTGGTGTCAGATGGACCAAAACATAATGTCCCAGAGGTGTTCTATTGGATTTACCTCAGCCCAGCGTGGGGGGCCATTCAATGGTAGCAATTGCTTCATCCTCCAGGAACAGATGCATACTCTTGCATTGTCATGCACCAGGAGGAACCCAGGACCCACTGCACCAGTGTAGAGTCTGACAATGGGTCCAAAGATTTAATCTCAATACCTAATACCTATGTTTGCTGTGTTTCCCAGCAAACACGTGTCATGCAATACGCACCACTACAAAGAAAAAAAGACCACACTCCAACCAATTATGTTGAAACAGCTTGACAGCTTAAATGATGGGCAGCCCACCCTGTATCCTTCCACCCCAGGAGGAGTAAGCCCAGATGGGTGAAACGCGTTAGTGGGGCAGCTGTAGGATGAAAGGATACAGTGTGTGATGAGACATCTTTCTGGCAATCAAAATGGTTTAAAAACTGTTTTTGTTTTATGCATACTAAGCTTCATCTATCATCAATTTACTGCAGTCACAACAGTGCCAGAATAAAGTGACACTAAACAATATTATTGTTCTCCAAAATTAATCCAGACGTGATCACTATTTAATGACCCTGTAATCTATTTGTCATGAAATAGTTTCTTACTCTGCTTTTTGCCTCCTTGTAATGTCCCATATTAACTCCTAAAACTCCCCTTTTCCCATTGCTTCCTTTTATTCTTTTTAATGAGCAGTGCACAGTTCATAGTTCCTAGTCCATCTAGAAAGTGAGCATGAAAGGGTGATTACATTATTACATACAGTGAGGCCATGGGAAACTAACGTAGTCATTCTCTAACAGGAAGTTAGGTTACAGAAGCAAAAACTAAAAGGATTTGGAGGAGGGTGAGAACAATAGAAGGTACTTTTTGAGTTACTGCACTTTTCAAAGTGCTCAGCTAAAGCCCAGCTCAAGTTAAAAGGTTTTATTACTTTTTGGTTAGCGTAAGAAAAGGTTAGATCCTCTTTCAGGCTTTTTTTGCCATCTGTGTCAATAATGGGGAAGTTTCCCCTTACTTCCTGTAAAGAAGTGATTAGAAATATATATTTTATATATTGGAACAAAAAAAATTAAGGCACAGAAATAAAAATACCTTATGCAGTAGGTTTTTGAGAAGCTGGATTGGGAAACAATATAATATCTATGAGGGTAGGAAAAAGGTTATATCATGAAGACAGTAATGCTAATCCACCAAAGATATACAGAAACAAACGAATGCCTAGAAGCTTGTTTTCTAACACGGAGGCCAAGAGAACTAGGTGGGCCAAGAACTGTTATGTGCTGTCAGATTCTATGTTTCAATGTCAGTTTACGTTTTAACCTTTACACGTCTCCTCCGGCGACATTAGAATTGAGAAGCCAATCCTTTGGGTAAGATTGCCTGCAGCTCTGAGTTATCCATTCCTGTCAAGGTCATGCGGATTTCCTTGTACTATCATCTGCACAATGGGGACACATTAAAAGCACATTGCAAGTTCACAAACTTGTCATGTCTCTCTGCGCTCTCAGCGTGTGTGGTAAAGACTGACTCACTTACCATATGGAAATACAAGTAGTATACTGTAGATTTTAAATAGTAATTTAAAATGCAATTCTATCAGTAATTTATACAGTTAATTATATACGCTCCCCCATTGGGTGCATGGTGGACAGCAGCACCTAGCACTCTGCACTACTGTTACCCCTGGTGTGTGAGTAGAAGGCACATTGTTCTGGGGGAGTAATGGATATCCCTTCTACCTTTGCAGAAAATTATGCTTTTACAATGCATTGTACATACAAAATGGATTCAAAGCCTAAGGCCGGCCATACATGGTTTGAATGTCGGCCGATTCCTGCTGAACCCTGAATCCTGATTCAAACCGTTAATGGACAGGTTGAATGTACCAAGTTGATTGATCGATCAACTTGGATAAAACCAGCCTGCCGGATTCTCTTGCGATTATTGCTAGCGGCTGCTTCCCCTGCCAGGAGAAGACAATGCCCCGGCAGGAGATATTCCCTTATCAACACTGTCTGTGTTGATGGGACATCAAGAAAATTTCTTTCCTCCATGGTTGCAGGAAAGAAATTCACTTGGTGTATGGCCAGCCTAAGTTTAGTTAAAGACAAGCTCCAGTCTCCCTCCAAAAATTAAAAGCCAGCATCTTCAAATACTGTAGCAGTGACTTTTAAAATAAGGACACTTACTTCTCCAGGGATCCAGCATTGTCTGAGCTGATTATTTAATCGGCTTCGGGTCCAGGCGCCAGCATCTTAACTAAGGAAAACTGCGCAAGCCAAACTGCAATTTGTTATTGGTCCCCCAGTCTTTCTGGGACCTGTGATGTGTTCCAGAAGGCTGGGGGGAAGAGGAAGACCAAACTTCTTCTCAGATCTGACCGGAAGTGGGGGATAGGGTATCTGTCAAAACCAGATACCCACCCGCCCCCCTCACAAATAAAAAAAAAAAAAGCGTCAAATGTGAAGGAGAAGGGGGAGGAGCAGCAAGAACGGGACTTCCCCTTTTGGGTGAAGTTCCGCTTTAAACTTAAAAAAAAAAAATTAGTACAAGGGCTCTACTTATATTGAATGAAAAGTGTCCTTTGTTCTGGCTGTCTTAGTTGAAATCTTATGCCCTCACCCCTCCCATATACCCCCACATATACCCCCACAATGCTAATCTGTCAGTGCTGCAGGGGTCACTGGACATCATATCACAAGCGCTCGTTAGGAGGGCCAACAATGCGCGCCCTTACTAACCCCCTCCTCCATTTTATAGAAGCTGTACTATAGCTTCCACCAATGAAAAGAGCTCTATGAATGGTGAATGGGTGGACGAATGAAAAGTCTGCTTCCTCCATTTATAGAGAGCTTTTCATTGATGGAAGCTATGGTACATCCCTTCCTGAGCCTGCGACTCGATCCTCCTCAGCCGTCTAGCATCAGATAGATGATGATGGAATGGAGGAGACCAATCAGGGGCAGTGACTCAGTCCGAGACTGCGATGGAAAGCATGCCTCGACCGTGGACCGCACCAAGCATAATGACGCTGAGGGGCGGTACCAAGCCATGACATTTATGTTCTTTTATCCTGTAAGTGTTTTTTTTTCGTTGTGGGCAAAATGAAAAGTATTATCAGCTGCACTTAGCATTAATAGTTGGAGTTGCTTCTTCCAAACCAGAAGAGCTGCCCCCTGTGTTAGCGTGGTATTTTTACACGCTTATAGAAGTTCATTCAGCATTTTTCCTCCCTGTTGAGGACATATTTTCCAAGCAGAAGTGCCCTTTGTTCCACATAACATGCTTGTAGAAAAGAAGGTCAATGGTTGTTAAAATCTTAAACTTCACTCTTATCCATAACAACTTAAATATAAAATACTAAAGGTTAAAACTTGGGAGATAAAATCCCAAATGAACCTCAGATTACAATGCTGTCCATGCTACTAGGCTCTTATAGACAAATTAAGAGAAACTTATTTAGGCACTTTATCATAGCGGCTCGTTCTCCGATAGCCAGGTTTTGGCACCAGGCCAAGGCTCCATCGATGGCTGAATGGGCTTGTGAGTTGGACAAGATTGAGCTGGTGGAGCAAATGATTGCATGGGATGAGGATAAATCTGAATCACACAAACTTATGTGGACAGTAGTGTCCCATTTTCAATAATCTTCTGACTTTGACTCCTTTATTTCCACTAACGTTTGAGGTCCCAATCCTATCTGGGATTTTCCTATGGTATCCCCCCCCCCCTTTTTTTTTACTCTTTCTCTCTTTCCCACTCATCTCTTCTGCTTCTCTTTTTCCTTTGCTTCTTATCATGCTTATTACTACTTTTACTGTATATTTAATTCGAAAGCTAGCATCATTGTGTTGCCTGCTACCCAGGTATCGTGTTCCTAGCTGTGCTGGATGTTTCTGTTTGGTATCTCTCAGTGTGCATACCTTTTTTTTTTCTTACATATATTGTTTTCTCAATGTAGCCCAGTGGCTTCTAAAACTTGTTGGGTTGTAAACAATTTATAATATCTGTTTCTTGTTACTACTGTTTAAAGCTATATAATTTTCTTCTGTTCTATATATTATGTTGTTCATCATGTGGTGGACATACGAGATCAGATACATTTGTTCAGTTATGATTTACATTTGTATTGTAAACCTGTATTGTCTGCAAATACTTAATAAAAAGTATTAAACATAAAGGCTAAAACTTCAAATCTGTTTGACACACTTGATATATATGACTTTTTAGAATTTTGCCCATCCTCTTGCTCCTTCGAACTTTGCAAACGTTTGGATTGGGATTTCTCAACCTTTTTACCTGAGAAGAACCCTTGAAATAATTTTCTGGCCTCAGGGAATCCCTGTAAGGTTAGTCTATTAGGGAGGAGGAGAACGGCGGTACCGATAAGCGGTTGGGCCTGGATTTGATTAGGGAGTGGAGATATTCTTTGTTTTCCACATATTTGGGAGGAATAGAGGAAGAGAGTTACTGAACCGATCTTGGAATTAACCCTTGCTGTTATCTGCTTACGTGTGGATTTGCTATGTACATGCGAGGTGTGCTCATTTATGAGAGTAAGTGAGCATTGTGATCTGGTGAGTGGCCATTTCTTATTGTCCCCCTGCACTTGGTGGTGGATTAGCGGTGACCCTACCAGACTACACGAATGATTTGTGTCTTTGTAAGAACACTTAGACCCTCATGATTGTGGAAGATTTGGATTCTAAAGGGACTGATGTTCATTTATACCGTCTTCAATAAGCTTGTGGGACTATTTTCCAAATGCTGTGAGGATTGAATCACTAACCAGACTGGCATTTTGGGGGATCTCTACAGTTTATTTTAAGAGACTTTTTTATATTGTTTCTAGCGCTACTATTATTCTTTCTACAGTGTTACCAAATATACCCTATATTTGTTTAAGTGGCTGCTTTATTGGTATTTACCTTTACCAGCTGCGCGCTGGTGCATCCTAGAGCGCGGAGATTATTTCACAGTTCAGGCGTGAGGCTGAGAAATAGATTTCCTTCTATTAGGGAGTAGAGATGTATAGAACTGTTCGCCGGCGAACAGTTCCCGGCGAACTTAGCATGTTCGCGTTCGCCGCTGCCGGCGAACATATGCGATGTTCGGTCCGCCCCCCATAAGACATCATTGAGGCAAACTTTGACCCTGAACTTTACAGTCAGCAGACACATTTCCAGCCAATCAGCATACCTCCCTCCCACACCCTCCCACCTCCTATAAATAAGCAAGGGCAGCATCCATCTTAGATCGTTCTGAAGCAGTGTGTGTAGTGAGAGTAGGGAGAGAGCTGCTGCTGCTGCTGCTGCTGCTGCTGCTGCTGCTGTTAAGCTAGGGACAGTTAGTCAGTGTTCCTGGTCTTGCAGTGTTCTTGGTCCACTACTGCTGTAATATCAGCACCCCAAAAAGCCCTTCTAAGGGCTGGTATTTGTGGTTTTTCTTTTTTTTATATATATATATATATATATATATATATATATATATATATATATACCTAGCGTCCCCAAAAGCCCTTTTAAGGGCTGGTAATTGAGTTGTTTCTTCTTATATATATATATATATCTATATCTATCTAGTGTCCCCAAAAGCCCTTTTAAGGGCTGGTAATTGAGGATTTTTTTTATTTATATATATACATATATATATAAATATAGTGTCCCCAAAAGCCCTTTTAAGGGCTGGTAAGGTAATAGAGTTTTTTCTTTATATATATATCTATATATATCTATTGTACACTGCAGTTGCCTGCCCGCTGTGTGTGAGAGGCCACAGACCTACTACAGACTGTACTGTACACTCATTTCGGGTGGCACAGGCACAGTACCTTGCATTTTAAAAAATATTTTTTTTTTCCTCTGTCATAATTGCAGTGAGTGCTGTGTCAGGTCCACAGAGTGCACTGTACCCACTGCAGTGCACTGCCCACCACTGATATATATACGGTGGCACAGCATCTTGTTGCAATAAATTGAAAAAAAATATATATTTTTTATTATTGCAGTTGCCTGGGCTGCCAGTTACTGTCAGGTCCACAGAGTGTACTGTGCCCACTGCAGTGCCACTGTGTGCCCACCCACCACTGATATATAAGGTGGCACAGCAGCTTGCAAAGTAAAAAAATATATATATTTTTTTAATTGCAGTTGCCTGGGTGCCAGTGACTGCTGTCAGGTCCACAGAGAGTGTACTGTGCCACTGCCCACCCACCACTGATATATAAGGTGGCACAGCAGCTTGCAAAGTAAAATAAAATATATTTTTTTAAAATTGCAGTTGCCTGGGTGCCAGTGACTGCTGTCAGGTCCACAGAGAGTGTACTGTGCCACTGCCCACCCACCACTGATATATAAGGTGGCACAGCAGCTTGCAAAGTAAAATAAAATATATATTTTTTAAAATTGCAGTTGCCTGGGTGCCAGTGACTGCTGTCAGGTCCACAGAGAGTGTACTGTGCCACTGCCCACCCACCACTGATATATAAGGTGGCACAGCAGCTTGCAAAGTAAAAAAAAATATATATTTTTTTAAATTGCAGTTGCCTGGGTGCCAGTGACTGCTGTCAGGTCCACAGAGAGTGTACTGTGCCACTGCCCACCCACCACTGATATATAAAGTGGCACAGCAGCTTGCAAAGTAAAAAAATATATATATATTTTTTAAATTGCAGTTGCCTGGGTGCCAGTGACTGCTGTCAGGTCCACAGAGAGTGTACTGTGCCACTGCCCACCCACCACTGATATATAAAGTGGCACAGCAGCTTGCAAAGTAAAAAAAAATATATATATTTTTTAAATTGCAGTTGCCTGGGTGCCAGTGACTGCTGTCAGGTCCACAGAGAGTGTACTGTGCCACTGCCCACCCACCACTGATATATATGCCTGCAAGAGAAAAAGCCAGCCGCAGAGAAGCCGTAGTCCTGAAAATATAAGAAAAATGCTGTTTTTTAGGGGTTCTGGACATGCTACAGAGCTGAAACTTGACAGGTACACTTTTTAGACCCCCCAGACACTAAATACAAAAAATGACATGCCTGCCTAAAAAAATGCCCGCTAAATGCCTGCAAGAGAAAAAGCCAGCCGCAGAGAAGCCGTATTCCTGAAAATATAAGAAAAATGCTGTTTTTTAGGGGTTCTGGACATGCTACAGAGCTGAAACTTGACAGGTACACTTTTTAGACCCCCCAGACACTAAATACAAAAAATGACATGCCTGCCTAAAAAAATGCCCGCTAAATGCCTGCAAGAAAAAAAGCCAGCCGCAGAGAAGCCGTATTCCTGAAAATATAATAAAAATGCTGTTTTTTAGGGGTTCTGGACATGCTACAGAGCTGAAACTTGACAGGTACACTTTTTAGACCCCCCAGACACTAAATACAAAAAATGACATGCCTGCCTAAAAAAATGCCCGATAAATGCCTGCAAGAGAAAAAGCCAGCCGCAGAGAAGCCGTTTTACTGAAAATATAATAAAAATGCTGTTTTTTAGGGGTTCTGGACATGCTACAGAGCTGAAACTTGACAGGTATACTTTTTAGACCCCCCAGACACTAAATACAAAAAATTACATGCCTGCCTAAAAAAATGCCCGCTAAATGCCTGCAAGAGAAAAAGCCAGCCGCAGAGAAGCCATATTCCTGAAAATATAAGAAAAATGCTGCTTTTTAGGGGTTCTGGACATGCTACAGAGCTGAAACTTGACAGGTACACTTTTTAGACCCCCCAGACACTAAATACAAAAAATGACATGCCTGCCTAAAAAAATGCCCGATAAATGCCTGCAAGAGAAAAAGCCAGCCGCAGAGAAGCCATATTCCTGAAAATATAAGACAAATGCTGTTTTTTAGGGGTTCTGGACATGCTACAGAGCTGAAACTTCACAGGTACACTTTTTAGACCCCCCAGATGCTAAATCCAAAGAAATTTTTTATTTTTATTTTTTTTTAATTTTTCCAATAATTGGCTCTCTATCAAAAAATTATAATTTTTAAGAACTTTTTTTTGCGTGATCCCTCTCCGGCATGCCACAGTCCAGGTGTTAGTCCCCTTGAAACAACTTTTCCACTATTGTGGCCAGAAAGAGTCCCTGTGTGTTTTAAAATTCGCCTGCCTATTGAAGTCTATGGCGGTTCGCCCGGTTCGCCGGTTCGCGAACATTTGCCGATGTTCGCGTTCGCCGTTCGCGAACGGCGAATTTTAGGTTCGCGACATCACTATTAGGGAGCCATTTGGAAAATCCCCTTACATTGGTGGTCAGTTGTAAGAATGCCCCCTTACAGTGGTTTCCAGAATGTCACCATTACAGTCAGCTAAAAAGATCCTTGATGTCTTGCCTTTGACTCTGCTAAGTGGTGTTGGACTTGGAACTATGCTGGCATTATCAAATAGAAGTTCAAGGATTGCTTCTTTAAACAGGTACCTTTGAGGTTGTTGAATATGGCCCTTCAGAAGTTGTGCTGTGCTTGAAGAATGGGGCAGAGATTTCGACCAACCAAGATAGCAGGTTGTAGTCTCAGGGGCTATGTAGTTCTGTCCTTAATCTATCCCTTTTCCCACTCTAGAACCTGACCCTTGGCTAAGTCTATTTTTCCTGTCTCTATTTACATTCCCTCACTGTGGCCTTGCCAGAATGACCCAGAAGGACCTATATATAGAGTAGTCATTCTGAGTTAAAAATGTCTGCCCAAATCTCACGCACTGTCCAATCAGAAACAGGTTCCCTCAAGATGACTACCGGGAGCCCAGTGCAGAGGAAAGAAGTCAATCAATGTAAGGTTCCTTTATTGCCAGAGAAAGCAGCAATCATGTAATTGCTGTGTTAACTTCTGGCAGATAACCAACTACTACTCATGCTGTCACCCACCAGAGCAATTTTACTGCTTGTTGGGTGCAGCAGCTGTACACACACCACTTTCCTACATAGTGATCTTAAGTATGTCTTGGAGCACACATAAATAATTTAAATGTTATGTAAATGTTACATAGTTACATAGTAGGTGATGTTGAATAAAGACAATAGTCCATCCAGTTCAACCTGTGTAGGTGTGTGTGGACGTATTCATTTCTCATACCCCTGAATGTTTTGATCCTTGAGATGTACATTCAAGAGTCTTTTAAAAGTAGCCATACCCGCAGTTTCTACCATTTGTGGCAGGGAATTCCACAGTCTTGTAGCCCTTATAGTAAAGAGTAAAGAACCCCCTGCGTAGCCTGAGGTTAAATCTCTTCTCCTCTAAATGCATTGTATGACCTCGTGTCCTCGTGCATTCCTTGTGACTGAATAGTTTTTTTTCTATGCTCCGATCACCGTTGAGGTATTTGTAAATCGCTATCATGTCCCCTCTCACGCGTCTCTTCTCCAGGGAGAATAAATCTAGTGCTTCTAAACGCTCTTCGTAATTAAGGTCCTCTTATCCCCTAATAGGTTTTGTTGCCCTTCTCTGTACTCTCTCAAGCTCCAATACATCCCTTCTGAGGACTGGCAACCAGAACTGGACAGAATACTCCAAATGTGGTCAGACCAGAGTTTTATAAAGTGGTAGGATTATAGTTTTAAAAAAAGGGGGTGTGTATAAGAGCCTAAGCCCACATAGACACTAGCAGCGCTAGAAACAGCCCCTGACGAGGTTGATGGTATATAGCAAAAACAACCAGCCTAACAAGGTAGGGAATTGTTATAAAGCCTAATAGTTCATAAGTCCATAATATTCTCAGGGTGAAGTCACACGATAAAATGGGTGCATAGAAACTCCTAGTGTAGTGAAACACCAGACTTCTTTATCGATCACTCAGCAACCGTCATATCCTTCACCTCACCGCTGTGCTCCCCCCCCTTGAGAGTGGACACGTACCCTTAACGCTAGGGTTTAGCGCTTTATTAAATCAATAATCCTCCACATCCGGATGGTAATCTCCTCAGGATTCAACTCCAAAAAGTAGGGATATAGGCAGCACCTCCTCCTCTCCTCTCACATAAAGGTGGAACAGATACCTCCTCCTCTCGTCTTTCTGTAGAAAATGTTCCCTTATCTTCAACTGTTAGGAGAAATGTGACTTATTACATTTTTGCTCCAGATGCAGAGTGCTGGGCTCAAACAGCCACTTCACATAGTGCAAGTCAGAGAATGGAAGAGCTGCCAATCAGCTGAAGCATGGCCTGCACCTGTGTAATCTCCTTACTGAGTCCATCAGAAAATCATGATAGATCCCCCCCAGCTTGTATAATGCTTTTATGTTATTGGTCCCTAAGTGCAATACCTTGCGCTTATCCACATTAAACTTAATTTGCCATGTAGTTGCCCACTCTGTTATTTCGTTCAGGTCATTCTGTAAGATTTCTGCCTCACGATGTGAAGTTATTGCCCTGCTCAATTTTGTGTCATCAGCAAAAACTGAGATCGAGCTACTGATCCCATCCTCAATGCTTTTTATGAATAAATTGAACAAAATTGGTCCCAGAACTGAGCCTTGGGGGACCCCACTTACCACCCCAGACCTGTCCGAGTATGCGTTGTTTATTACCACCCTTTGGACACGCCCCTTTAACTAGTTCCGTATCCAAGAGCAAACCTTGTGGTCGATGCCTGGGTGAAGGTTTTGAGGTGAAGGCTTTTCCATCATTCCCCACCAAGTCCACGCTGTTCACAATGTTTAGATTGTTTAACACTTTGAATTGAGCACTTTGAGGACTTTCTTTATTCATTTATTTATATATATAAGCTGGTCTTTTGCTTTATCCATTGTTCTAGTTGGTGCTATTAATGGTTTTAGCAATTTTAGATCTTACATCGGCTTTTATATTTATGCACATTAGCACTTTATTGTGAGCAATATTGTTGAGCGCAATATTCACTCTCTTTTTTCACATTTATCACGTTTTATACGTTTTTGTTGCTGCTCGCAGTGCGGAAGAGATTCCCACAAATCACATACTCACTAATTTATTATTAATTTCACAAAGTTTATTTAGCACTCATCAGTGCAACGTTGTTAAATACTAGAATATCAGAATCTACAGGGAGTGCAGAATTATTAGGCAAATGAGTATTTTTGAGGATTAATTTTATTATTGAACAACAACCATGTTCTCAATGAACCCAAAAAACTCATTAATATCAAAGCTGACTATTTTTGGAAGTCGTTTTTAGTTTGTTTTTAGTTTTAGCTATTTTAGGGGGATATCTGTGTGTGCAGGTGACTATTACTGTGCATAATTATTAGGCAACTTAATTAGGCAAAAATCAAATATACAGTATACCCATTTCAATTATTTATTTTACCAGTGAAACCAATATAACATCTCAACATTAACAAATATACATTTCTGACATTCAAAAACAAAACAAAAACAAATCAGTGACCAATATAGCCACCTTTCTTTGCAAGGACACTCAAAAGCCTGCCATCCATGGATTCTGTCAGTGTTTTGATCTGTTCACCATCAACATTGCGTGCAGCAGCAACCACAGCCTCCCAGACACTGTTCAGAGAGGTGTACTGTTTTCCCTCCTTGTAAATCTCACATTTGATGATGGACCACAGGTTCTCAATGGGGTTCAGATCAGGTGAACAAGGAGGCCATGTCATTAGCTTTTCTTCTTTTATACCCTTTCTTGCCAGCCACGCTGTGGAGTACTTGGACGCGTGTGATGGAGCATTGTCCTGCATGAAAATCATGTTTTTCTTGAAGGATGCAGACTTCTTCCTGTACCACTGCTTGAAGAAGGTGTCTTCCAGAAACTGGCAGTAGGACTGGGAGTTGAGCTTGACTCCATCCTCAACCCGAAAAGGCCCCACAAGCTCATCTTTGATGATACCAGCCCAAACCAGTACTCCACCTCCACCTTGCTGGCGTCTGAGTCGGACTGGAGCTCTCTGCCCTTTACCAATCCAGCCACGGGCCCATCCATCTGGCCCACCAAGACTCACTCTCATTTCATCAGTCCATAAAACCTTTGCAAAATCAGTCTTGAGATATTTCTTGGCCCAGTCTTGACGTTTCAGCTTGTATGTCTTGTTCAGTGGTGGTCGTCTTTCAGCCTTTCTTACCTTGGCCATGTCTCTGAGTATTGCACACCTTGTGCTTTTGGGCACTCCAGTGATGTTGCAGCTCTGAAATATGGCCAAACTGGTGGCAAGTGGCATCTTGGCAGCTGCACGCTTGACTTTTCTCAGTTCATGGGCTGTTATTTTGCGCCTTGGTTTTTCCACACGCTTCTTGTGACCCTGTTGACTATTTTGAATGAAATGCTTGATTGTTCGATGATCACGCTTCAGAAGCTTTGCAATTTTAAGAGTGCTGCATCCCTCTGCAAGATGTCTCACTATTTTTGACTTTTCTGAGCCTGTCAAGTCCTTCTTTTGACCCATTTTGCCCAAGGAAAGGAAGTTGCCTAATAATTATGCACACCTGATATAGGGTGTTGATGTCATTAGACCACACCCCTTCTCATTACAGAGATGGACATCACCTAATATGCTTAATTGGTAGTAGGCTTTCGAGCCTATACAGCTTGGAGTAGGACAACATGCATAAAGAGGATGATGTGGTCAAAATACTCATTTGCCTAATAATTCTGCACTCCCTGTAGATTGTGAGCATGTGAGCCACGTGGGTGAAGAGTGCACCCAAATCTTCAGGAGGCTTTGTAGCAATTTTTATTCCTTGTACTTTTATTGAGAGCTCTGTAGGAATCATGGACCCAATCCCAGCCAATACACATAGGCCCGTCGAACAAAAATGGGGTTATTAAAAAAGGTTGGACCTGGGGTCAGAGTTATTTGTATTTGTACATTTGGAGGTCTGTAAGTTTCTTAGTTGTCTAACTCTAGAAGCATATTATATACTGCATTTAACATAATGGTAACCTACAGTAATGTATTATTTTTTGTTTAAATCAGTATTTATACTAAACAAAATTATAAATGCAACACTTTTTTTTGCCCCCATTTGTCATGAGCTGAATCTAAAGATCTAAGAAAACTGGGATTCATCCGTGAAGAGAACACCTCTCCAAAGTGTCAGATGCCATTGAATGTGAGCGCTTGCCCACTCAAGTCAAACGCCTTAGCAAAATCCAGGTACACCACATCCACAGGTCTCCCACTGTCTAGCTCACAACTAACCTCCTCGTAGAATGTTAACGACGATGAACTGCAGTCAGGTTGAGACCCTGATGAGGAGGACAAACATGCAGATGAGCTTCCCTGAGACGGTTTCTGAAAGTTTGTGCAGAAATTCTTTGGTTATGCAAACCAATTGTTGCAGCAGCTGTCCGGTTGGATGGTCTCAGACGATCTTGGAGGTGAAGATGCTGGATGTGGAAGTCCTGGGGTGGTGTGGTTACATGTGGTCTGCAGTTGTGAGGCCGGTTGGACGTACTAGCCAAATTCTCTGAAATGCCTTTGGAGACGGCTTATGGTAGAGAAATGAACATTCAATTCACGGGCAACAGCTCTGGTGGACATTCCTGCAGTCAGCATGCCAATTGCATGCTCCCTCAAAACTTGCGACATCTGTGATAAAACTGCAAATTTTAGAGTGGCCTTTTATTGTGGCCAGCCTATGGCACACCTGTGCAATAACCATGCTGTCTAATCAGCATCTTGATATGCCACACCTGTGAGGTGGATGGATAATCTCGGCAAAGGAGAAGTGCTTACTAACACAGATTTAGACAGATTTGTGAACAATATTTGAGAGAAATAGGCCTTTTGTGTACATAGAAAAAGTCTTAGATCTTTGAGTTAAACTCATGAAAAATGGGGGCAAAAACAAGTGTTGCATTTATAATTTTGTTCAGTGTATATATTGTATCTGCTTCCCATTTGTCAGGCAGTGCTGCCCAATAAATTTCTTACCCAGTCTTAGGTGTGTTGGTTAATGTCCAATTTACCAAGGTGGGTCATCCTTAAGAGGACTGAAAAACGCAAGAAGTCAGAGGCTGGTGATACATACTCAACTTATATGCAACCTATTTATATAGGGAAAATATAAGGCAGATAGGAGGTGTATGACTCCAGCAATGGAGCAACGGAAGAGGAAATATTCTGCTAATTGCAACTTTGTATTATTACACAGAGGGAACCCAGCCAAAATAGCAGTCTTTTTGTTACTGCAGGTATGGCACATTAACAAAACACAAAAAATGCAATCCAAGTGGAACTTAAGTGAGAACTCTTTTTACAGCCTGGAGCAACATTGAGGTTTTTGGTTGTGTATGACAAGATTAGAGAATGTCAATGCAGTATAGGCAGCTGCAAGAAAAAAATGAGTTTAGGGAGCCTGCTTTTGCTGGGGTGGAGATAGATCTTCATTCATGTTCAAAGCCATTCACAGTTTACTTGTGTCATTGGCCACCAAGCTTGTGTGGGAAAGTCCTGGTTTGAACTTGCAATATGTTCCACAATTGCTGTCACTTCTAGAATACAGTACACAGCACATGTGTCTCCAATATTTATTCAGGGCTCTAAAAAGATAGAAACAAACATTATGAAAGGAAGTTCTTCAATTCTTTTTCATCTATTGACATACAAGCTTTAGACCTGATTTGATCTTTGCCTTTCTTTTGTGTTTAGGAAATTGTGGGTTTGTTAAATGTAGGTTAACTTTTCTCTGTACCAGGATATTCTTTATTAAAGCTTTAGGTGGACCAATTAGTTGTTTTATTCTCCCTACATGTAATATGTACATAGGGGCCTGCATTGTTATTTTAAGCCCTGTATTATATTTTCAAATATTTCTGTATAGCTTTAAAATTCAGATCCAGGCATTTTTTCCATTTACTAGCTGATATATTGATGATTTCATTATTAGAATTTAGGTTGATGGTAAAAGTAGATGTAAATCCTAACTGAATGACAATTAGTTTGCTAGAGTTGTTCATCATACAAATTTGTCATTTTTAAAAAAAAATGCTGTTCACCTTTTTTTCATTCTTTGTTGCATTTCAGTGTTGCTGATGTCCTGCAACCTCTTTATAGCCTTTTCCTGTTTTTACATGCATGCATTTCTGTGATGGTGATACGGTATTTATCAGGGATATTTTCCCGATGGTGTCAATCATAGCTGCAAAATAGGCTCAATTCACAAAACTATTTTCTTTGGTTCAAGTGTTATTTTGTTGATACCATGCCTTGTTTAACTGTTAACTTTCAATTCACAAAAATGAGTAATACAATGAGGGGCCCAATTCCAGGAATTTGCTATCCATGCAGTGTATGACTAAGTGGTACAGTAAAAGGCATTATTACTTACCTTACAGCACCCCCCACCCCCCCCCCCCCAGGCCAACTCTGGTGCTGTCCTCTTTTGCCCAAAGCTCAGGTTTGTGGGTGGTCCCTCTGTGTCATAATGTACAGTGCAGGGTTCTCACCCCTGTATTGTATGTAGAAGAGGCAGGAGTGTGACAGCAGCTGTGAGCTGTGCCCAAAGGAGGCTGTGGGGGACTAGAGGCACTGCAAGAGTGACCCTGCTGGAGCAAGATGTAGGGTAAATTTTTTTCCCCTTATTCTAGCACCCCCCAGGCATAAAATTATAGATTTTTTATAATTCATGTAATTGGGCTTTAATTGTTTAGATCTGTAAGCAGTAGTATTTCACCACTACTCATGCTATTATATCACTGTTAGTGTTTTTTCATCGGCCTTTCTGAAACATTAATGTAAAAGTAAGTTCACAAACATAACCACACAAGTTATCACCCCTTAAAAATATAACACCAGCTTCAGGGTGGTGGCAACTGGGAGTTTCAATTGCTGTCAATGGAGGAGAGAAGGAAAGGAGCTGTTCCAGGCAATTTAAAAATAAGACTTCACAAGATAAAATAACAATGGATGAGAAAACATGCCTTTTGACAGATTGTTTGCTTAATGTGAAAAAATAAAGTTTACACATCTTGGTGACATTTATGTTTGTGAATTGAACATTAAAAAAAAAACTATCTTGAGATAAAATAATTAGTGCTGATATAAAAATACAGCCATCTTAGTTGAAATGGCCACTTGTAACCTATAATGGAAGCCTGTGTGACAGGGTAAGAATATTGGAGTATAACTAGGACACAGAGGCAAAGCTTTATCACCCTATAACAGGCCTTCATGACATGATCACCAGGTAAAGATTTAATGAAAATTATAGATTGAAAATATTGAAAAAACTTAAAATTAGATTAACACGTTAAAGATTATATGAGATTTGGTGACCGAATTTACATTTACTTTGAGATACCATCAGTTATAAGATCATTAAAGTGTTCTCCAGTAACTCCAGCTTTACTTTTTTTCTATTAGTTTTAAAATAGAAAATTTTTAGAACATCTTCTTTCTTCTATTTCGTTCTATCTTGGGAAAGAATTCTCCTGACCTCTTGCCTTAGTGACCACTCTCACTGGTAAATCTCCCATAACAGGAATGTATACAACAATAAAACCTGCTATAAGTTATAAGCTTTCTCCAAGCTATTAGATTGTGTTTTTATTTCTGTTTGTTTCCTCTGCATAGATGAGTTGCTGCCTGTAAGCCATTAGAGAAATTCCCCTCACTTCCTGTCTCTGAGACTGTCAGGACTCTGGAGGCGAGCCTGACGTGCAGAGGGTAGCCTCTAGCTCACCGAGGGATGGAGCACAGACGAGTCACCCAGGCAGTAGACGCAGGCTAACCCGAGGTGCGGAATCTAAGTGCCAACCGGTCTTCACCAGAGCCTCAGATGGTGAAGTTGGATTTTGCTGCGTGTTTAGCACCAGGTCACGGTCCTCGGGGTTGCCCTGCCAGGAGGTGAACAGGTCTGGATCTGGTGGCAGATAAACAGACAAGGATAAGGCAAAAGAGTGGTCAGATCAGACAGCAAAGACACTGTGCTTCTGAGGTGCTTAAATAAGGCAGCCTATTGCCAATTAATGAAATTAGTCTGAGCTAGGTTAACCCTTACAAAATCAAATGTATAATAATAGCCCAATCTGTGCGTCTCAGTTCGTTATATCATACATTCAGCGGCGCTTCAGCACACACAATGTATGTGTGCAAGTATATTAGTCAGTTCCTGCAGTGCTTCAGAGCCTGCAATTGCAAACTAGTCCCAACTCCACAGGATGTGCAGTCACAGCCAGCAAAAAGATTTCTCCTCTGATGTTCAGCACCAGTGATTGTACACACAGTATCACTAATCCTTCACCACACCGACTGTGCACCCCTATGAAGTGGCCACTCACCGAATTGCCCTTGAAATATCGCCTTTATGCATAAGCTGCATGAGCCCTTGCTTCTAGTCGGTCTGTCGTCGCTTAGGCACGTCCAGATCCTATCCGTCCACCAGGGGTCACTATCAGGCTGTATATCTCCTCAGTGCAATTTGTAAGCAAACGACATGAAGCAAGAGAGTAGTGTAATACTGTTTCGACTTTAATAATTAAATAAAACGTCCCTCCCCTTCAGCGTATATGCTTACATTTCAATCACCCTTTGCACGCATATCATAAACACAGAGGCTTTGAAAGGTACCGCCGCTCGCCGACCGCGAGCTAGTCCCTGCTGTGGATTACAGCGCTCCTGCGGCTAACAGGCGAGATCCAGAACAACAGCGGTATCCTCCCTTCGTCTCCTCAGCAGCAGCGTACGTGCATCCTGACCGGTTTCGTCTGGTAGACTTCAACAAGTCTGGTAGACTGTTGAAGTCTACCAGACGAAACCGGTCAGGATGCACGTACGCTGCTGCTGAGGAGACGAAGGGAGGATACCGCTGTTGTTCTGGATCTCGCCTGTTAGCCGCAGGAGCGCTGTAATCCACAGCAGGGACTAGCTCGCGGTCGGCGAGCGGCGGTACCTTTCAAAGCCTCTGTGTTTATGATATGCGTGCAAAGGGTGATTGAAATGTAAGCATATACGCTGAAGGGGAGGGACGTTTTATTTAATTATTAAAGTCGAAACAGTATTACACTACTCTCTTGCTTCATGTCGTTTGCTTACAAATTGCACTGAGGAGATATACAGCCTGATAGTGACCCCTGGTGGACGGATAGGATCTGGACGTGCCTAAGCGACGACAGACCGACTAGAAGCAAGGGCTCATGCAGCTTATGCATAAAGGCGATATTTCAAGGGCAATTCGGTGAGTGGCCACTTCATAGGGGTGCACAGTCGGTGTGGTGAAGGATTAGTGATACTGTGTGTACAATCACTGGTGCTGAACATCAGAGGAGAAATCTTTTTGCTGGCTGTGACTGCACATCCTGTGGAGTTGGGACTAGTTTGCAATTGCAGGCTCTGAAGCACTGCAGGAACTGACTAATATACTTGCACACATACATTGTGTGTGCTGAAGCGCCGCTGAATGTATGATATAACGAACTGAGACGCACAGATTGGGCTATTATTATACATTTGATTTTGCAAGTTTTACGTTTACAGTGGCAGCTAGTGCATTAAAAGGATGCACAGAGTGACATGTTTTACATGATTTTATCTACATGATTTTATTTACTATTTATTCATGATTTGAGTAGATATATTTATTTCTTTATACCTTACACTGATTTATATATATATTTTAGCGCCGGGCGGGTGGTTGACGTTTTTTAGCATCAGTTACCTTTTACAATAGGTTAACCCTTAGGTGGCAGATTCATGACAGCACTTTAGTGTGCACAGGGAGCGTTCCTGACATTGCCCCCCCCCCCCTTAAGGGCAACCTCCGGGTGCCCAATAGGTTTCTCTTTTTTGGGTGACTGCGAAAGAAAGCCTGGATAAGTTCCATAGCGTGGATGTTTCGTTCAGGCTCCCAAGAGTTTTCTTCTGGACCATAACCCTTCCACTTGGCAAGGTACTGTAACAGGTTTCCTCTCTTCCGGCAGTCCACAATAGCTTCTACTTCATATTCCACATCTCCATCAACGATTATAGGTTCGGGTGGCTCTGAACTCCTACCAGGGAAGGTATTGGTAACTGCAGGCTTAAACAAGGAAACGTGAAATACTGGGTGAATGCGGAGTGAATTGGGTAAAGATAACTCATAGGAAACTTCATTAAGTTTCCTCTTGACCGGAAAGGGTCCAATAAACCTGGGAGACAATTTTTTAGATGGACAGGCTAAACGGAGGTTAGTTGTGGACAACCAAACCTGGTCACCTGGTTGAAGAATTAATTCTCCCCTTCTTCTTCTATCAAAGATCTTCTTAGATGCCGTTTGTGCCTTAAGTATGGCTTCTTGCAGTAATTTGCTGTTGCGAGCAAAGAAATTAATAGTGTCCTGTACTGCAGGGACTCCAGAGTCAGACGGGATATCGGGCAAGAAGGATGGGTTGAAGCCGTAGTTTGAGAAGAATGGAGATTGTCCAGTAACAGAATGTTTAGCATTATTATAGGCAAACTCTGCGAATGGCAGCAAGGCCACCCAATCGTCTTGAACAAAGGTGGTAAAACACCGAATGTACTGTTCCAAGGTCTGGTTGGTCCTCTCGGTCTGCCCATTAGTCTGTGGGTGGTAAGCAGAAGACAAGGATAATTCAATCTTCAACAGACTGCATAATGCTTTCCAGAAGCGTGAGGTGAACTGCACCCCTCTGTCAGAGACAATATTTGCAGGTACCCCGTGAAGCCTAATAATCTCTTTTATGAAGACTTCTGCGGTTTCCTTGGCAGAGGGAGTACCCCTGAGGGGCAAAAAATGGGCCATTTTAGACAATCGATCCACAACAACAAAAATGGCAGAGCATCCCTTAGAAGGAGGAAGTTCCACAATAAAATCCATGGCGATCATCCTCCACGGTCTATCAGGAACTGGAAGTGGTCTAAGGAGACCCCATGACTTACTTCTCGCGGGCTTGCTTCGGGAACACACAGCACAGGAAGACACGTAGTCCCTACAACTTTTTTCCAGGTCAGGCCACCAGAATGTACGCTGCAGCAAGTCAAGGGTCTTACGGACTCCAAAGTGACCTGCGAAGGGATGGTCATGACAAGAACCCAGAACCAATATTCGGACATCTTCTGGAACGAAGATCTTGTCCCCAAACCATAGCAAACCATCCTTAGGTACCAGAGAAATTTCAGGAAGACAGGGAATACTCACAGAAGCCTGTTTAATATGAGCCATCAGATTAGTTAATGGAAGAAGAAAGTTACCTTCAGACAGGATGGTGTCAGGTACAGGAATTTCCTTCGGGTCATCGAACATGCGGGAGAGTGCGTCCGGTTTGACGTTCTTGGAACCAGGTCGGTAAGTAATATGAAACACGAACCTTGAAAAGAACAGAGCCCACCGTGCCTGGCGTGGTCTCAGCCGTTTAGCAGATCTCAAGTATTCAAGGTTCTTGTGGTCGGTGAAGATAAGGATGGAATGTGCTGCCCCTTCGAGTAAATATCGCCACTCCTCGAGTGCCACCTTGATGGCCAAAAGTTCACGATCGCCCACATCATAGTTTCTCTCCGCTGGAGAGAGTTTGCGGGAAAAGAAGGCTACAGGGTGTACCAAGTCTTTAACTCCCTGTCTTTGGGAGATAACAGCCCCTACAGCCACTTCTGAGGCATCTACCTCAAGGAGGTAAGGTAAGGTGGGATCAGGGTGTCTCAGGATGGGAGCAGTAGTAAACAGCTTTTTCAGGACTGAGAAGGCGGTCTGGGCTTCAGGGGACCAATGGAAGCGAATGTTCTGCTTGGTAAGCTGTGTGATAGGGAAGATGATGGTAGAGAACCCCTTAATGAATCTCCTGTAAAAATTTGCAAATCCAACAAAGCGCTGCACCCCCTTTTTGTCAGATGGAGCCGGCCAATCCAGGATAGCTGAAACTTTTTGAGGATCCATCCTAATTCCTTCGGTGGATATGATCAGGCCCAAGAACTGGATGCTTTGCTGTTCAAATTCACATTTCTCGGCCTTAGCATAGAGTCCATGTTGGGGGAGGCGGCCGAGAACGTTCTTGACGTGCTCCCGATGCTGGTCCAGAGATGCAGAAAAGATTATAATATCGTCTAAATCAGGCATGTCCAACCTGCGGCTCGGGGGCCACATGCGGCCCAGAACCCCAGGCAATGCGGCCCACTGCCCCCTGCCAATTTTTTTTTTGCTGAGAAGGAAGGAAGTCAGGTCAAGGGCATGGCCACAGCGGCTTCCAACTAATGGTAGGCAGAGGCTGCCTTGGAGAGGAGGGGGGGGGGGAATCACTGAAGTGGTCATGATGGTTAGAGTGTTTCTTTAATATCTCTCAGAAGAAGTAAACCTCTGTATACTGATTTCATTTCATTTCATCATCCTCTAGTTGTGTTAAATTAGTGTGGGGGGTGCGGCGGCGTGGGAAGGGCACGGCAGCATTTTATTACTTATATACCTTAACTATAGTATATATTTTATATGCGGCCCGAGAAAATTTCTCTACACTCAATGTGGCCCAGAGAAGCCAAAAGGTTGGACACCCATGGTCTAAATAGACAATTACGAAGGTGTCAAGCCAGTCTCTGAAGATGTCGTTTACAAAATGCTGGAATGTAGCCAGGGCGTTGCAGAGACCGAAGGGCATCACCAGGTACTCGAAATGCCCAAACCTAGTACGGAACGCCGTTTTCCACTCGTCCCCTTCGCGGATAAGAAACCAAATTGTAGGCCCCACGTAAGTCTAATTTGGTAAACAAGACAGCAGACCTTAATCTCTGAAAGAGTTCTGGAACCAAGGGGAGAGGATATCGGTTTTTAACCGTGACTTTATTCAACTCTCGGTAATCCACACAAGGACGGAGAGAGTGATCCTTTTTTTCTACAAAAAAGATTCCTGCTCCTGCTGGTGAAGTAGATGGACGGATGAAACCCTTCTTTAAGCTTTCGTCCACGTATTCCTTAAGAACCTCCAACTCCCGTTCAGATAGTGGGTAGATACGACCAAACGGAATCTCGGCCCCTGGAAGCAGCTCTATAGGGCAGTCATAAGGACAATGAGGGGGAAGGGTCTCAGCCCCACGTTTGCTGAAAACGTCCAGAAAATTATGATAAGCCTCAGGCACAACAGAGCATAAATCTGGATCAGATTCTAGGCACAGCAAGGTTCTGGAGGAGATGAGAGAGTCAAGCAGGCAGGAATTCAAGCAGTAGGTAGACGGGAACTTGAGGACTCCAGAGGTCCAGTCGATTTGGGGGTTGTGTGCCTTCAACCAAGGTAACCCCAAGATGACTGGAAACAAGGGGGACGCAATAGCGTCTAGGCTTATTAGTTCCTTATGGTCACAAGAGGAGATCATGAGGAGAGGAGGAGTCTCCTGGGTTACAGGTCCGGAACTGATGTGGGAACCATCAGCCAGGAAGATGGTAAGTCCTTGGGTCTTGGGTTGAAGTGGAATACCCCGTTGAACAGCGAATGACAGGTCGATAAAGCAACTACATGCTCCGGAGTCAATAATCGCGGTTACTGATATGCTACCTCCTGGAAGCTGAAACGAGACAGGGAAGGCTAGTTGAGAAGTACTGGAGGCGGATGCTGGACCACTGGATGGGGAGATGGAAAGGCACTTACGTAGCTTCGCAGGGCAGGAGCGCACGTAGTGACCGGCTTCTCCACAGTACAGGCAGAGATTGTTCTGTCGCCGGCGATGCCTTTCTTCAGTAGACAGGGCAGGTCTCTTAACCCCAAGCTGCATGGGTTCCGGGACATCCGTAGCAAGGTTTGCAGGAGCAGAGCTGGTAGGAATCGGATTAAAGGAAGGGACGTTTACCGGGGCTGCGAACCGCGGCATCATCCAGGCTGGACGAGGCTGCTGGGTGGAACATTCTGCACGGCGTTCCCTGAGCCGGCGGTCTATCTGGATAGCCAGATTTATTAGAGTCTCTAGGGTGTCAGGAACCCCAACCCGGGCTAGCTCATCCTTCAGCCCTTCAGAGAGACCTAAACGAAACTGATACCGTAATGCAGCGTCATTCCACTGGGTGTCGGAACTCCAATGCCTAAAGTCTGTTACATAGTCTTCCACATCTCTTTGACCCTGCTGAAGCGCATGCAGAGCAGCTTCAGCGGTGGAGGTTCGCTGAGGGTCGTCATACAGCTGAGCCATGGCACTGAAGAAAGACAATAAGTACTTTAGATGAGGACTGCGCTCTTCAATAAGCCGATGAGTCCAAGACTGTGGTTCATCCAGGAGCAGGGAGATGACAAAGCCCACTTTGGTAGCCTCCAAGGAAAAAGTCTGAGGTTGCAGAGAGAAATATAATTCACATGCGTTGCAAAACGCCCTGAACTTGCCTCTGTCCCCTGAGAACTTTTCGGGTGTAGGGACCCGGGGTTCAGGTGGCAACATCACTACTGTGGGACCTGGAGTAGGTTCTGCTGGTACAGAGGAAGAAGAATCTTTCATCACAGGGGGGTTCCCAGGTGCAGAACGCATCCGTTCCTCCAGATGCATGTAGCCCTCCTGAAGTGTCTTTACGGCTTGAGATAAAGTTGTGAGATGCTGGCAGATCTCATCCAATGGTGAGGCCCCTCTTGCAGGCTGCGACATGGCTGTCTGATACTGTCAGGACTCTGGAGGCGAGCCTGACGTGCAGAGGGTAGCCTCTAGCTCACCGAGGGATGGAGCACAGACGAGTCACCCAGGCAGTAGACGCAGGCTAACCCGAGGTGCGGAATCCAAGTGCCAACCGGTCTTCACCAGAGCCTCAGATGGTGAGGTTGGATTTTGCTGCGTGTATAGCACCAGGTCACGGTCCTGCCAGGAGGTGAACAGGTCTGGATCTGGTGGCAGATAAACAGACAAGGATAAGGCAAAAGAGTGGTCACAAACAAGCCGAGGTCAGGGCGGGCAGCAGACAAGCGAGGTGAGGGACAAGCCAGGAGGTCAAACAGGAATCAAACTGGATACAACAGGTTTCAGGTTCAGGAACACAGGAGAAGCTTCAGATCAGACAGCAAAGACACTGTGCTTCTGAGGTGCTTAAATAAGGCAGCCTATTGCCAATTAATGAAATTAGTCTGAGCTAGGTTAACCCTTAGGTGGCAGATTCATGACAGCACTTTAGTGTGCACAGGGAGCGTTCCTGACAGAGACACAATAGGTAGTTAGAGAAAGTCTCCCAAAGTGAGGGAAATTAGAGAATTGTCCCTGGAACAGGTGTCCTCATTGGAAGATTTCCCCTTCTTGTTCTTTCAACAGCTTTAATATTTTAGGCTTAAAGAGGAAGTAAACCCTCCTCTGTAAGTTGTACCTATAGGTAAGCCTATGATAAGGCTTACCTATAGGTACTGTAAATATCTCCTAAGCATGCACTGTTTAGGAGATATTTACCTTACAAGCAGCCAGTGACGTCACTGGCGCATGCACTCTGAAGGAACGGCCGCTCGTGCCGTTCCTTCAGAGCCCCGTGCCGTGACCGTCGGCTCCCGCGCACATGCGCGGGAGTGACGTCACCGCGGCTCCGGCCAATCAGATCTCGGAAGACGGGCGACTGGACATGTCGCCCCTCATAGAGGTGACCGGGCGGCATGGCGGGGGCTCGTTCTAAGGTAAGTATTTGATAATGAGCTAGTATGCGATGCATACTAGCTCATTATTTCTTTCTCTTTCAGGGTGAAAAAAAAAAACCTTTTTTACGGTTTACAACCTCTTTAACTTTATTTTCCTATTTCAGTGACAATGGTCACTCATACTAATATATTGGTGAATCTCCCTAATGGGGACACAGGCAGCAGTAAAAAATGTGACAGGGGTTCCACAACCTTTTCCATCCAAAACTAAAAAAAGGTTTATGCCAGAAAGGAGTAATAATAACCTGTGAATTGACCCGTAGCTTGGTTTTATTATAAAAGTTGTTGCTTACAAAACAAGGTAGATTAAGTGTGTAATGCACCTTTGTGTATGGAGCCTTCAGAGATATGAGCTATGGAAATCGCTGTATCAAGAAAGTAGGAGCAGAACAAGAGAAAACATCTTTGTGAATTTAGCTTTTATTTTTTACATGAAGCTTTGCACAGGGAAATAAATTGGGAGTTTCATCACTCTCTATCCTGCTACAGCTAAATTTCTATCTCTGACGCCTCTCGCCTCCTCACCCTTCTAAATACATGATACTAACACACACCCCAAGTCTTCTTTCCTCATGCACATCTCAGCCACTTTCCAGTTGGCTGGCAGCTCCTCCCACCTAAGCAATTTGGTATTGTGTTACTATCTGCCAGGCAATCAGGATATAGTTAATGCCACAGTGACATTGAAAGAAGAACTTTGGGGTGACCTGAAATCATTTTTTGCTTATGCACTAGTGACAAGTGTCCATTGTATGCAAACAATTGTCCATTGTATGCCCCAAAGCAAAGGGTGATACAAAGCAGGACAAAGGGGGGATAGCTGCATGAATCTAGGATCTTCAGGGTATTTTCAGTGTTTTGTTGTCCTCTTGTGTGTATTTCTCTGAAAATGGTTTACTTTGTTGCCTTAGTGGCAAGTAAGGGTTTTTAGACATAAATATAGCAGTTTTCCGGGTTTATTCCTAAAGAGAAGCTCCAGGCTCCTCAAACAAAATGTAAAGTCAGCATTCAAACAAGTGGAACCTCCCCTTCACATACCACACACACCATGAAATTATTACACTTTTTCTAAATACTATTATCTCTCTCAGATGGCCCAACTGACCAAATATCATGCAACATGGGAAACCTCACTCTAGGTAGGTCTTGAAGCAGCAGACTGTGATCCTCTGTCTATTAAAAACATTTTGTCTGATAGTAAATTTATTTCCAGTCCTGTTACCCATCTTTTCCCTAATGCTATGGGATCATATAAAACTACAATCTGGTTTTCTTTCTCCTCATGTTCCTTTACTTTCTTTCATTTGTTCGGTATATACAGCCCCTGCCTCATTTACTACCTGTCTCACCTAAACCTGACTAGACTACGTGACCTAGCAGGTCTCAACTATATCCTATCCTTCCGGGCTCTACATGAGAGACAAAACCTGCCCAGCTCTGAAGTCTTCAGGTACCTCCAAGTTAATCTATTCTATGCCTCTGATACTTTGGATCAACTAATTTCTTTTGAGGATTTATGTGCCCCAAAGATCCTCAGTCTGTGGGTCTCATCTCTAGGATTTATCTATATATGATTAGTGTTGAGCGAACACGGACTGTATTATTCGGGTCCGTACCGGATAATTGGATTTTTGTTACCCGGACACGGACCCGAAAACTTTACTGTATGTTCGGGTTTAAAATACGTGTTCGGTAATTTTATTTCCTGTTTTGTATGTAATGGCGCACTTTTAATGGCGGGCTTTCAACAGCCAATCAACAAGCGTTTAACTGGTGTACGCCATCACAGCCATGCCTACTAATGTATTAGGAGCTGTGATTGGCCAGCTGAAGCATGTGACCCAGGTCTTTATAAGCTCGAGAGACATAGCGCGGTGCGTCAGTCTGCTGTAGTGTAGGGAGAGAGCACACATCAAAACGGTGCTGGCTGCTGCTGATTAGGGACAGACAGGGAAAAATTGTGCCCAAAAAGAATGCAGGGACAGGTCGGAGTGTAGGCAGGGAAAGATATTTGATCATTTTAGGGACAGGCTGGAGAGATTAGGCAGGGAGAGATTAGGAGACACAGGACAGAACAATCGTCCGTTAGCGAACTACATCGATTTTGCTGTGTGGGGGGTGGTGCAGTGAACGATCTTTTTGCCCTCACTTGAGCCCACTGAGGAGGAGGAGGAGGAGGAGGGAGAAACAAATATATTTCTATCACTCTGTTGTGTGCAGCGTTCAGCTATATTTTACTACAGATTGCTGTTCTAATCTGCTATTTAAAAATTACAAATTTAAAGGGGAATTTTTTTTAAGAGCACTTGCCATGCTCTTAACTACATTTTGCTGCAATTTGCAGCACTCTAGCCCTTTCCATTGGTTTTTTAGAGCCATTTTAGTGCCTGAAAGTTCGGGTCCCCATTGACTTCAATGGGGTTCGGTGTCCGGGTAAAGTTCGAAAAAAGTCCGGGACACGGACCCGGACTTTTTTTTCAAGTTCGGCAGAACCCGCCGAACACGGACATCCAGGTGTCCGCTCAACTCTATATTTGATCTCTAAATTTTTTTCTCACCTTCCTTCCTATATAGGCAAATGGATGGCTAACCTCAGTGACACTCTGGATCCTGAAGATTGGTCTGATATCTGGATTTGCACACTGCTATACACCCTTTTCTAGCAACCTTTAAAAACAGGAATTTTTAGTTCACACACATTGCAATACTTGTTTAAGCTGGTCAACTGCGTCAAAGTAATCCTGCTCACACAAGATGGCTGTCTTGGAAACCTCATAGAAAGTACCCTCACAGTGATAACTGGTCCCTACAAGGATCACCAAATATGTCCCTACCTATCCACCAACGTGCTTTTGGGGCTGAAAACAAACAGGTACTTGCTTGCACATTTGGCGGACATGCCTGGTAATTACCAGGTTTTGATTTGAAATCTTCAATATACTCTCCACAATGTTGAAGAAACCCCTCACTCCAGACCCCTCAATAGTACTTCTTAACAAACAACTCCTCGACATTACTAACCAACAAGTTTAAGCTTCTACATGTCAAAACTGCTTCCAAACAAACTGTGGCTAAGGCCAGGAAAACCCCAAGCTCAGTCTAATCAACAAAAAAATATTAGGATTACCCAGCCACGATTGATGGCAAGATTAAAGCAAGATTGTAAGACCGCATCCCTAAAATTATAAATTAAATTTTCTATCTTCAGGTTTTGACTCCAACTTCTTAGAGCCCTGACAGGACCACTTGCATCTCCTTTAATTCATTAGACCCTCAGCATTTAATCCCTGGAACCTCTGGGATACCCTTATCCCTCCACCCCTTTTCCTAACTTTGCCCCCCCCCCCCCGAGCTCCAACCTCCCTCTGCCCCCGTATTTTGCATTGGCCCTGTGATTTTACCATTGCACTGTCTATTACAGTATAATTTTGCAACCTCTTGATTTGGTACATTGCATTTTTCTGGCATGCACATGATTGTTGAAGGCTTATGTTTATCCATGACAACGTCTACTCTCTGTAATTGTCATGTACTTGCATTGTATGTGCACTAGTAGTTCTTGAATAAAAAAATGATTGCCTGAGAAATTAATATACTTTTTGAAAAACTACTGAGCTTTTTGCTTCTGATGTCTTTGGTACATGTGAAATATATTAAGTTGTATGGCCAATTCAAATAGACTTTACATGCAGACTCTGCTCTGTAACAGTTTAGATTGTTCCTGCATGCAGAAGGTTAAACCGTTCAAGCACAGCAGTATTTTATTCAACACTTACTCATATAGTTTATTAGCAAAAAGGCCTCACTGTCATCCTCTAACCTTTGACCTATTAGCAATAACTAAGTAAGGATACCCCAAACAGTATTCTTATAACTATACACAGATTTCACAGCCCTTTGTACAGGCACCCTCTCAAAAAGGGGGAAATTGCAAAGAGTAAGAAGTGGGCTGAAGTTTATTGTGTGGGGTACAGAAGCATTAGGGACAAGTCCAGTCACCTATTTCTCTAAACAGGCACTGGCTTTAGACAAAAGATTGGGTCACTGCCATCTCATATCTATCGGTACCAATAGGTAAAATCATACCAGAAATGGCAATGGATGGATTATAAGTCAAAATAGTTATTTTCATACATTTATTTAGCTTAAAATGAGTTGCTGATGATCATTGGCCTAGCTACAGAAGAAGGGTCCTCAAAGTAAATTTTAGACCAGCATCCCACATCTTGCAGTGCACCCTTTCATTAGTGAACTTACATTAACAAAGAACTGAACACAAAAAATAATAGAGGTGATGGATCCTCGACTGCATGGCAGAGCAGGAAAATCAAAGGGACAGAACAGTGCTCCCCTCTGCTAGGTTATTCAGCATTAAATGACATGCCCACGTGCAGGGATTGCACAGTAAAGCATAATTTCTCAAAATTCCTGGAACATCCCTGTACCTGTAGGGATCTGGCAAATTAAATCAGAGCATCCATATTAGTGTAAGTAAGCATTCTGCTCTAGTTAAATAGTGACTCAGATCAAGGAACATAAGCATTCCCTGTGTGTATGAAATCTAAAGGTTCCCCAAACTTGAATTGGCATCAGAAAATCTATTAGTTGCAGGGAAATAATATTCTGTGTCATGTTCTCCTAAAGCAGGGGTGTCCAAACTATGGCCCTCCAGCTGTTCAGGAACTACAATTCCCATCATGCCTAGTTAGGTCTGTGAATGTCAGAACCTTACAATGCCTCATCGGATGTGTAGTTCCGCAACAGCTGGACGGCCGTAGTTTGGACACCCTTGTCCTAAAGGGAGCAAGGGGTTTTGGTCTTGTGTAGTGGCCTCCACAGTCTCATAACTTTTTTTAAGATTTTGTATTAGCAGGATCAGTGTTAGTTTAAAACACTGAGGGCCCATTCACACCTCTCCAGTGCAGTGTTTTGCAGTAAGGTAAGTAAGTTGCACATTACATGTCTTTTCAGGCTCCAGTGCCTTTTTTTGTTCAATGGCTCCCCAACGCACCAGCCTAATGCATCTCTGATGCCAACGTTTTGCAACACTACTGTGAGTTGTAGTGTGCTCTGTTGGAAAAAAAGGGTGCACGCCCAAATTTTGATCTATTTTGGTGCATTGCCTATTAAATGAATGGGCTGCCTTTATGTAAAAAGATACAAGCCTGGAATAACTCTTATTAATAACTCAAAGCACCAAGACAATGAGAATGAGCATTTACTAAATTGGAAATACAGCCACATATACACTGTTTCTGGTTTAACTTGGCTCCTGTACCCAATAAACAGTGTCCCTCTGCTCCCTTCTTTCAGCTCTTATACCCTTTAGGTACCGAGAGGAGCTGGAGAGTGGCTTACTTCCTTTGCTTGAGAGCTAAATTCTGTGTTTAGCACACAGAGCAGAGGCACGTCAGGCTGCAATCCCAGGCCGGAGCACACTCATAAGGGAGGATTCGGCAGGGCTTCAGGGGCTCCTCCAAGGCAACCGTAAAAACAGAGAAATATTGAAGAGAAAATGCAGAAAAGTAACAGGCTGAAAACAGAACGCAAACATCAAAAATAACAAGTTCAGGAGTATGTTGTTGTATTTCATTTTTTTAAATGGAGAATTTAATAACACTTTAATGATCTCATTGGTAGTAAGCCTTATCAAGCTTCCTACCTTTTCCATCCTGAAGTGAATGCCCTGAGGCTTCAGATTAAATTATATCCCCTTCCCAGGAGATCTCTTATCAGAGAACAGGACCTCTCCCTGTGCATTATAATTGCAGCCAAGAACATGAAACTCTAATGAAATTGTTTTATGTTCAAAGACAGGAAACACCCTTTAACCCATAGTTACAGTAAAATCTTAGTTCTCAGGAGATCATATTGTTTCACAGACTTGAAATATTTAATTGGAAAAAAAAAAAATTCTTCTCAACCACTAGTAAGCCTGTTATATTTTCATAGTAAAGTGTGGGTTGCCATTGAAACCTATTGGATGGACTTTGTGATCATTACATTTTTGTTAAACCACACATGAACATAGCAGTAGCAACAGAATCAATGTATTGCAGTCAACTATTCATAACACGGGGCGTGGCTGAGCAGCGGATGTAACCGGACGTGTGAGACACTCGCTCTGCCGACTATCCTGTGAAACATCCTGCAGACACCCGATCCGACCGAGATCTTACCGGCCGCGGCAGGCCTCGAGGCGTATGGCTCTCCCAGGCATACCGGTGAGTCCTCCACTCCTGCTGTAATATGGCCAAACGGCAGACAAACGGACGGCAGGCCCCTGAGACACAGACCCAAGATGGCACCCAGCTGCAGCGTGTCTCACAGAAGGAGACATACAGAGAGGCTGCACAAAAGTTTTTCACAAAGCCCACAGCACGATCTGCATCCAATACAACCACCACCCCTACCACCTCCCCGGGCTCACAATCGGATACTGCCCCACTGGAGAACTTATCTGCACAACTATCAGACTGGGACTCAGCCTGCACCCTCCAGCCTCCTTCTACAGCACACACTGCTGAACCCACACTGAGAGACATTATGGCTGCGGTCACTATTTGCAATACCTCCATTACAGCACTAACTGTGGAATTAAAAGGGGTTAAAGCTGAAATCTCCTTTCTCAGGCATGATATGCAGAAGCTTAGGGAGCGGTCCTCAGCCATGGAGGGCCGTGTCAGTTCATTGGAGGATGATATGCCGCCTTTGCAGAGAGAGGTTAAACATACAGCGCTCCTGGCTGCACAGCAGGCCGCCAGACTGGATGACCTTGAGAACAGAATGCGGTGCAACAATGTTAGAGCAATCGGAATACCAGAGAGAGCTGAAGGCAAGAACCCCATAACTTTTATTGAAAACTGGTTGGTAGCCACATTTGGTCAAGACTCGTTTACTCCTATGTTCTCTGTTGAGTGGGCGCACAGGGTCCCCATGCGCCCTCTCCCTCCCGGTGTCAGCTGCACCAAAAGTGGTGGAGGATTTCTTGGATGCCTGTGAGTTACCTACACTGTCAGCCTCGGATGCGGTGGGGCTAAATGCCCCTCTGACCGAGGAGGAAATCCTACTGTCTCTAAGGGCTGCCCTGAAGGGTAAATCGCCAGGGGCGAATGTCCTCCCATCTGAGGTTTATGGGCGTTATGCTGAACAGCTAGTACCTATCCTATTACGAGTGTTTAATGATGCATTACAAAGAGGATCTCTGCCTGAATCTATGTCTGAGGCCATTATTGTTCTTATTCCTAAACCTGACAAGGACCCACTTCTAGCTGACTCTTATAGGCCTATTTCCCTCCGTACGGCAGACATGAAACTTCTAGCAAAAATTTTAGCCACAAGACTGTCCGCAGTAATACAGGGACTCATTCATAGTGATCAGTTGGGCTTCATCCCCACGCAGGCCACGGCTTTGAACTTGCGCTGTCTCTACCTAAATCTCCAAATTCCCGTAGACAATCCCTGTAACAGAGCAATATTCTCACTGAACGCGGCCAAGGCCGTCGACAGTGTCGACTGGCCATATCTTTGGGCGGTGCTGAGACGTTTTGGAGTGGGTGGGACCTTCATAAGCTGGGTTAAGCTACTCTATGATAATCCTAGGGCAAGACTGAGGATTAATGGGGAATTGTCGGAATCCTTCAATCTGTTTTGGGGAACCAGGCAGGGGTGCATACTTTCACCCCGCTGTTCGCCATGGCCTTGGAGCCACTGGCAGCCCGTATTCGGGCCTCCCCGGGGATTGTTGGCTTCCGACGGGGTCCCCATGCTGATGTCATATCCTTGCATGCAGACGACACCCTCCTCTACCTGGAGGACACGGGGGAGTCACTGAGTGAGGTCATGTCTCTTATTGACTTCTTCGGTTCCTTCTCTGGGTTCTCTATCAATTGGGACAAATCGGTCCTTATGCCATTGGACCCCATCACTGCCCCCCTGCCGGCCCGTGCCGCGTCAGTGCGCATAGTAGATCAATTTAAATACTTAGGCATTCAGGTGTCCCCGGACATTGGTCAATACCTGGACCGTAACCTAGTACCCCTGCTTCGTAACTTTAGTCTCAAATGTACGGCTTGGTGTAAGCTTCCCCTGTCAGTGGCGGGACGGGTTAACCTAGTCAAGATGATATGGGCCCCCCAACTCCTTTATGTACTTCACAACGCCCCCCTCTGGATCCCGAAACTGTGATTTCTATGGGTGGAATCCTTATTTCGTGATCTGATTTGGAGGAAGTGGGTGGCTAGAATTAGGCTCACTACCCTTCAGATGAGTAAAGACGGTGGGGGACTGGCGGTCCCTAACCCTAGAATGTATTTCCTAGCTTCCCGGGTGCAACACCTGGGCGGTTGGCAGATGCACGACCCTTTGATCCCATCCGGGCTCTTCTGATTCCTCCGAACCCCCCGCATACGGCTTTCGCACACTTGGAGGCTGGGTTCACACACCTGATGGCCTCGCTCCCGACAGTCAGACTACTTACTACACTATGGAAATGCCTTAGAAATATGCTCCGAATAAAGGGGTTCTTCCACGGCACTCCATTGTGGCGGAACTCCAACTACGGTGAGTTGCTTGAGTTGGAGGGGATGGAGTTGTGGGAGTTGCGGGGTATTCGTTTTTTTGTACAACTTTATAGGGGGGTGTCCTGAAATCTTTTCAGGAGCTCCAACAGGAGTTTGCGATTCCTAGGCACTACTTTTCTCGGTACCTGCAGTTGCACCATGCCCTCTCGACCCAATCTAGGACTGTACAGCTTAGGTTGACTGAACATAACCTAATGGTCGATGTCTTTCGGAATAATGATAAGAAAGGTATGATCTCTACCATTTACCTCACGTTGTTGGCTGCCTTGCAGGACCCGGCTTCATTTCCAGTTACGGCTGGCTGGGAAAGGGACTTGGGTCCTATTGATGGAGAAACCTGGGAGTTGTGTCTTTCTTCGATGCCGTTGGTCTCGGTATCGGCTTCGCAGAAAATCTCCCACCTCTTTCATAGAGCATACAGAACTCCGGTTCAGCTGTTTAAATGGGGGCGCAGGGAGACCGCTGCATGCCTGAAATGTGACCGGGAGCAGGGCACCCTTATCCATATGATCTGGAGATGCCCCAAGTTGTTCCGCTACTGGACTGCTGTCATTGATACTATATCTAGGGTTTATAACTTTAGATTACCTATGGATCCGATCCTTCGACTGCTGTATTTGGCTCGCAAACTGATACTGGATACTGGATATCCTCCCGTGTACCAACGGTGGCACAATGGATTGAGCAAGTTAATAACTTACTAATTAGAGAGAAAGTGACTTATCAGCATCGTAAAGCACACAAAAAGTTCTACTCCCTTTGGCAACTGTGGTTGGACGATCCGTCCCTGGCACCACCCCAGCTAGTTATGGATAGGCTTCTAATGGGCTAGACACTGCTTGGCTTAAAACAACAACTTTGTTTTATTGTGTGGACCCCAGTGGAATAGATTTCCTTCCCTACTCCCCTTTTTCTTTTACCTGTTTTTTGTTCTTTCCCCCATTTGTTAGGATAGCTTTGGTTTCCTGAACCATTATGCTGTGTTTGAGCTCTGATATTTAAGCAAACTATGACTTATTTCAGTTGCAACTTCCTCAGGTTTTCTCATGCTATGTATGTGAATTTTTTTGCATTTTGACTTTTATTGCACTATATTGAATGGTGTGTTACTGTGTTATTTATGCTGTAAGTACTGCTTGTACAATGTGATTCTTATGCTCAATAAAAGTTTATTTTCTTGAAAAAATAAATAAATAAACTATTCATAACACATTATTTGTGTTGCATGTAAAAATATTAATCTAACGAATGCAGATAATAACGAATGATTTGATAAAGAAAAAAAAGAAACAAAGCTATTTTTTCGGTAGTGCACATGTCTAGTGCTGAAAGACTAAAGGAATTCTGGGCAAGCAGATAAATTGGACTGTCCTGGGTGAGATCACACTTGGGACACAGGCATTAGAGCTGCAAGAGCAGAAGGATGTCACTCTAGGGGCTGTTGCTATACAGCAGCCTAGGCAGAGCTGAGACCTCTCACCCATAGGGCTGCATCGCTGGGCACAGGATGGCTGTTGCTGTCATTTAAATACATGTGTAGCAGCCTCTAGCAATTGTGATAGATTAAGTGTATATAGTTGTTAGTGTAGGTAAATTGGCTTGGCTAAGAGCCAGACCTGGGATAAATCTGGGTCAGGGATGAGTGACTCAGGGAGGCTGGATGACTCATCAGGCAGGTAAATCCCCCTGCTCTCTGGAACCTTGGAGAAGCTTCCAGAAGTGGAGGAGTGGGTTTAGGAGGAGCTGATTGGAGTATTGAGGAGTGCCCCAGCCAATCCCCAGCAGGTGGGCTGGCAGGGGGCGTGCACCTCTTGAATACTCCTAGGTCATACCATCTTGAGTTATAGAGCAGAGTGTTTATATTGATGCACACAATATAGGGAGTCACAACTCTAATTCTTGCATGCAAGTGTGGCTCCATAGGATGCGGCAAGAGGAAGGAGCCACCCTAAAACAGGAAACCTGGGGCAGTGGTTAAAAAAAAGCCTAAACAGGATACAAGATACAAAAAAAGTTGCATACTCAGTAAGTGAATAAATCTACTGCTGAATGCTTAAAAAGAATGTAAGGTTTAATATCACTTTAACCACTTCCTGCCTGGCCTTTTACAAAATGGCGGGACTTTCAACATCCTGGGTGGATATAATATCACGTCCTCCCAGGACACACCATGCGGCAGGCACGATCTGTCACCTGCTGTGCCACAGCTGATGACAGATCACTGTACCAGCCGGCTGCCGCTACCATGTAGTTGCTGTGACCAATCACAGCAGATCACATTACTATTTTAAACAGTGGATTGCTTCCTTTCATGCCATCCATTGTGTACAATTGTGATACTAGCTGTAATTGGTAACAGTGATAACATGGTACAGACAGGGCCAATCACAGCCCATCTGTACCATAAGATTAGCTGTGTCCAATCAAAGCTAATCACAACACTCAATGAATTAATCAGTTTTATTCAGTAAACATTGTTGCTTCTACCAGTGAAATTCATTGGTATAAGCAATCATAACATGCAAAAAAAAATGTTTTGATCCCTTTCCTAGAACAATACAATGTTACTATGGTAACACTCTATTGCTCTGGCCAGAGTGTGCTTAAAAAAATCAACAGAAACATTTTAAAAAATGTAATAAAACAGAAAATAATTGAAAAAAAAAAATGATTACATTTTTTTTGTTTACATACTGTAAATAGCCAGTGTCCCTGATCACCACAAGACCAGTTATGTGACAATGCTGTACTGAACTGGTTACAATATGCAAAAAAAATGTGAAAATAATATTTTTAAAAAATAACTTAATTTTCCAAAAAACTGTGACCAAAAAATTCAACTTCAAAAAATTCGCCATGCCTCTTTCTAAATACCTTGGACTGTCTACTTTCCAAAAAGGGGTAATTTTAGGGATATTTGTACTATTCTGGCCAGGCCTCAAGAAATGAAATGTCATTAGGGTTGATCAATTTTCAGATATACTGTATATACCATAGTTTGTGGACTCTATAACTTTCCTACAGACTAAATAATAAACACTGATTTGGGTTATTTTCAACAAAGAAATGGACCAAAATACATTTTGGCCTAAATTGATGAAGAAAGATTATTTGTTTGCAAAAGTTTACAACACTTTTTTTTTTTTTTTTTCAAAATGTTCAGTCTTTTTCATTTATTTAGAAAAAGAATAAAAAGACCCAGTGGTGATTAAAAGCACCAAAAGAAAGTTCTATTTGTGTGAAAAAAATGATAAAACTTTTATTTGGGTACAGTGTTGCATGACTGCGCAATTGTCATTCAAAGATGGTGAAAGTGCTCTATATTGAAGTTGTTAGGGACAAAAGTGAAAATTTATCTTAAATTTTAAAGGATTAGATTTACTTCAATGATTTCAGCCTACTCTATATGCTTCAGCCCTGTTGATTTATTTATTATCAAAGTAACTTCAGCTGAAACTTTGACTGTCATGTTTTGCTTTGTCAGCTAGTGGGGCAGTGAGCCAAACTAAATATGAAAAACAGAACACCTACTGATTTTAATAAAGATAAGTATTTTGATGAAAAGATATCACTTATGGAACTCATCCTTATTGAAGTGTACAATGAAGACAACATTAAAATAGACAATTAGGAACTGAGAACCTGCAGAGATATACGTAGCTGGGAGTCACATCAATGTTAACTGACAGCCATTTCCCAAATCTCTTATTGTAGTCTATTTGGATACATTGTGAAAGTATTTCTCCATTTATCTTGTGACCATATGTTTAAGGTGCAGTTTAAAAAAATCACTTTACTTTAGGAAGAACACTGAGCATGTATGTACCTTCTTATTCCCATGTTACTCTGATCCACTACCAATCTGTCCAACACTTCTGTGTAAAATTTAACTTGCTGAGCATGATTACCTGTCACATTGTCACATTGTCACCATGTCACAAATGTTGCATGACAGCCCCATAATCATCATCCTAACTTAGAACAATATACATATTAATTTGATTGTTTACTTAAAGTGTTACTAAACCCAACAGTACACAAAACATGAAAATGCAATTATTTATTAAAATATAAAATGCTAAGAACCTTTTCTCATTAGCAGTATATAGCAGTCTTCAGAGGCGTAACTAGAGCCTTCAGGGCCCCGGTGCAAGAAACCATGAGGGGCCCACCGGACCCCTGGCCGGAGACCTTCTCTTCAAGCCTGGAGCTCTTCCCATTGATCCTGAGGCCCTTTACTCTCGTTGCGGGGGCCCTTTATTACGGTCCTGCAGCATGACCATTTCACAAGTTCTGCAGTGGGCCCCCTTTCTGCCATTTTGGGGCCTCCCCACGGTGGCGGAATGCCAGGGCCTGGTCGCAAGTGTGACCTTAGTGATCCTGGAAGTTCACCCACTGGTGTCAGTAGTTTTTATTTTTTGGTATTTTATTTGTATTATTTTTTATCATTTTATTTTATTTTTTTACAAGGTCACTGACTATGACTCTGTCCAATCAGAAAAGGAAGGAGCTGGTAAATTACATATTTACCGACCCCTTCCTGGTTCTCTATTGTGACACTTCCCTTGCAGCAGCCGGCAGGAGAGGGGAGGGAGCACAGTGGGGGGGGGGGCAGCACAGTAGGGGGGGACCAGGGGAGCATAAAGGGGCCCAGAGAGAGCAAAACACAAGAGAACTGGATAGGAGGAGTGGCAGGGGCAGCATACAGAGGAACCAATCTCCTACATTTTCCTCCTGCAGCTACAGGAGGAAAAAGGAGGACAGCGATTTCTCTTCATGCTGCCCCCGCCACCCCTCCTATCCAGGTGTACGGAGGAGCAACAAGGGCCCCTGAAGCATGGGGCCCGGTTGCAATTGCAACCCCTGTAGTTATGCCCCTGACAGTCTTGTGACTTATCAGTGTCTGGTTAAAGCTTGTAGGAGGAGTTTTCATTCTACTCTGACTGTCCTTTGAGGCTGCAGGCCTCTGACCCTCTGTCTGGACAGTGCTGATTGGCTCTGTGCAGATCACATGCACCCTACCAAGACAAAAAAACTCTCTAGCAGTACACACCAAAGTGAGCATGTGCAGTATGTCCCTAAGGCTCTGTAATATCAGCAGATGGATTTGTTACAGGGGAAGAATGGGGGGATCAGAGAAGACAGCATCAAACAGCCTTTTTAAACAATGCAGAGAATAGACCCCTTAGATTCCACACTGAGCATAACAAGACTGATTTTACTGTTTGGGTTTTAGTAACACTTTAATGCCTGTGATATTTATTATTATAAAATCAGCTGCTGTATTACACTTTGATGACTTTGCTTTTACAAATACCAGTATTAAATCCTAAGATAAATTGGTGACTATTTTGTTTAAAATTCTACCATTGTTTTGACACCCTTATTTATAGAATGTCCTACACAGAGGGATTTGGGAGACCCTCAAGCTAACTTTTTTTTATAAAGAGTCATAGTTCCATCATTAAAAATAACAAACATGTTATACTTACCTGCTCTGTGCAGTGGTTTTGCACAGAGCAGCCTCGATCCTCCTCTTCTTGAGTACCTCGCCGGGACTCCTGGCCCCTCCCTCCTGCCAAGTGCCCCCATACCATGCACCTTTCTATGGGGCACTCAAGCCGATCCGCTGCTCTGTGTGTCCATTCAGACATGGAGCCAAAGCTCGGCTCCGCCCATTCTCTCCCCTCATTGGCTCAGTGACTTTGATTGACAGCAGCAGGAGCCAATGGCGCACCGAATCTCTCGTGCAACAGCGCTGGATCGAGATGGGGCTCAAGTAAATGTTAGGGGGGCTGCTACCCACAGAAGGTTTTTTATCCTAATGAACAGAATGCATTAGAATATAAAACCTTCTGACTTTACAACCCCTTTAATGCAAAGATGGCATTAAGATTAAAAAAAAACTTTTGACTTTAGAACCACTTTAAGGGGTGCCATATTGCTGACACAATAAAAGCTGTACTTGTCTGAGCATCCTGGTTCACTATATGTGATATGAACTAGACCCAAAGCACCCGGGCTCTAAATTTTGGCCATTCACTCCAAATTTTGCTCAAATCTGAAATATCCAGTCATTCAACACCCTTGCTGTTTTGGTATTATTAGATTTTCTATTTATTTGAATGAACATCTGAGCAAATACAATCACGAAGAAAAGTCAGGGTGCCAAATACCCTGGTAAATAGTTACAAAATTAGATTTATGGCGTCCTTTGATGGCCAAAAATTAAAGTACTCCACGCTTAGATGTAACATTTAGGGTTTCATTTTTAAAGAAAAGAATATTAATGCAAGTGCAAGAAACAGGGACCAAAACTTTCTCTTGTAAGACCAATTTAATGTGGTATAAGAGCACATCTTGTTGATAGGGGTTACTGCTCTTTGTATATATTCTTTAGGTTTTGTGCTACCTTATTAAATATACAAAAATATGACTTCCACGTGCAGTACTCCTGTTTATATGCATGTTGCTGAATTAATAATCACCATTGTCCTTCATACTTGTGTTTCCTTGGAAATGATATAGTTAAAAAACATTTTAATAGGCTTTCTGGGGGTTTCCCCCCCAGAGTGACTAATGAGTTGTAGTGTTTCCTCCCCTAGAAATTAGCCAGCTTGTCTGTAAATTATTACTTAAAATACAAGTGTGCTCTTTGTTTTACTGCCTGTGACGAAAGGATAACTATCAGCCTGGAACTGGAATGAGGCAGAGCAAGAGGCCCTTGCCTCGTTAGTTAATTAGTATTATTATTATTAAGAACAACATCAATTGACAATGCACCTGCGTCTGTCCCTTAATAACAAGGCATTGCTGATCTGGCTAGTGCGTACCGTACCCCTAGAGACAAAATCAATTAGCATGTCCTTTTTACTTCAAGTGATACTCGAGGACCAATGGTATTAAGTTACAAATATGTCACATACTTCCTTACATTCAATTTAAAGTGATGGATACCCAGACATGGGGATAGGCACAAACCACTGAACCCAGCTATACAGGGGTACATAAATACTTCTTCATAAACAGATTCCCCATTTAATTTCCTCTGAGAAGTTTAAGGTGATATATATTAACCACTTGACGCAAATATGCGGCCTCTCGGTGGGTGGAGAAATTTGGTCCCAACACCTCTCGGTGGGCCTTGGTGCCAAGCGGCCAAATATTTGCACACCACATTGCAAGCAAAGCTGTGCCAAGAGCATGCACCCTGCACGCTCCTGGAACAGTTACCGGCGGCTAATGGAAAGCTACTGATTGCTGCTTGCGATCGGGAGCTTTCCGATCATGTGACCGCTGTCACAGCCAATCAAGGAAGTCACATGATCATCAACACTGCCCCCTGGCATCTGAAACACCTTAAAGGGCCAGGAGGTGCCAGTGCCAAGGGGTAAACCTTCAGTTTCAGCAGCTGATTCAATCACTTACTGCGTGAGCAACTTCATTATCTTTTAATCCTTACCTATGTTCCGCTTTAAAGTGAGAGTAAACTCCCATGTATAGTTTTTACCTATAGGTAAGCCTATAATAAGGCTTACCTATAGGTACAGTAAATATATATATATATAATGATGTTTACTTTACACTGATGCAGTCAGTGACGTCACTGGCGCATGCACTCTGAAGGAACGGCATACCCCTGCTGTTCCTTCAGAGTTGTGCAGAAAACAGCGACTCCCGCGCCCATGCGTAAGGGTGACGTCATCACCGGCTCGGTCATTCATCTCGCTAAAGCCTGCAAACCCGGAAAGAATTCTGGGTGAAGATGGGAGCTCCTTCAACGTTGACAACGTGCCACTGGAAGGTTTTTTTTTCAGGTAAGTCTGTCATAATTTCACATCATGACCTAAACTGCCCTTGGCCAAATTTTTTTATTTTATGTATGCGGTTTACTACCACTTTAAGCTGATATGATTTTCACTTCCTCAGGCTTCCTGTTTTAGGGTGGTTCCTTTTTCTTGCAGCATCTTTTGGAGCCACCCTTTTATGCAGGGACTGGAGTTGCATCTTTATACACTGTATGCATTAATAGAAACACAGCCTAGGAGCCTATGACAGCAAGGCACTTCCCTTCCTTCACCAAGCTAACAAACTGGTACCAGACTGCACTGTCCACTGAAGACCAGAAGTTTAGGAGCCAGCAGCACCAAAGATTGCAAACTCAATGTGTTAAGCTAAAAATGTGCATATAGTATCTACAAATGATGGTATGTATTTTTTTCATACTAGTAATGGCAGTAATCTTGGGACTTGGGATTGTGTGGCAGCCAATCTGACAATAACTGACACTGACATCACCAGTGACACTAATACAGTGATCATTGATAATACTATACACTGTTACTGTACTAATGACACTGGCTGGGAAGGGGTTGACATCTAGGGGCAATCAGGGGGTTAACTGTGTGCTCAACAATGTATAATGTGTGTAATGTATCCTGCTTTTACTAATTGATGTGGTTATTTTTCTCCTTGTTTTGCAGGACAAAAACAGCCACATCGCTGCTCCGCATACAGAGCCTTTTGTTGTTAGTAAACACAGGGCTCTGTACTGTGATTCTCTAAACTGCTCAGCAGGTCTCATCCATAAATCATTGGCCGGGACCTGCTGACCGACTTGTGTTGTACCGAATAACAGCACAGATGGGGTGGCGCACACACGTCCCCTACACAGAAATGCCCGATCACGTACATGTACGTGATCTGGCTCAGAGCGGCCACCCTGACGCAGTATTTTTGCAATGGGGCAGTCGGCTAGTGGTTAAGGAGAACCAGTCACAACTGAGCATCTGCATTATGAATCTCCACTACTGAATCAATACAACTGTTTTTCTTTACCCCTCAGCCACATCATTGGGAAATCCTTCAATCCCTTCTTCCCTAATTTCTGCAGTTTTCCTTTAGTTTATTTGCCTGTCTGCAGGCTAGTGGGTCTAGGCAATTAGGGGAATAGCTTAGAAGACTGCAAAATTGCTATTAGTTCTTAAACACTGAGAGATATAGCCTTCCCAAGCTTTCCCTCAGCTTTGCATTATGCAATATACAGTACATATCAAAGCCAACAAGGATCTTGAAAGAGCTTTATCTGAGCATGCACTACTCTAATTCTGAGGTCTGCATAAAGACATTACAGCCATAGCAGTGCCCCTGTAAAGCCACAGGAGCCAAAAAACATAGCTTTGTAGAATTTATCATATATTGGTAATGCTAAACCACTTGTGTGGGTGATGCTTACCTTGGACACTGAGCAGAAAACCCAAGGCATGTGCCCAAGTGTATGGGCCGTATGAGGCCCTTACACATGTCACAAGTCCTGGTTTATAGATGTATAGATTGCATCAGTAGCCATAAATGGCAATCAAGGCGCTCACTTGCCCACTATTTTATTTTGTGTTTTATTGCAAAGAGTATTCAGTGTGCCAGATAGCATCATCACCCCAAAATCAAACAAGTTTTTCACAAAAAAAATGTATCTTTGCTAAAAGGATTACCTGTTATGAAAATTAAGAAATCTTGTATAAGTGACAATTTCTACCCACCTCCAACTGGTGCAAAGACTACATCCACTGCTACCTACTCAGCAGCACCATGCATACTGTACATACCATAGGCTCCCAATATGTTTCTTCCATTAATGTCAGAAGTAGTGAAGAGCTAGAGTTCTGAGCGATCCCAGCACAAACCCAAGTTCAAAAGTTGATTCAGATCCCACTTGCACTTCTTTGGGTAACTAGATGCTTCACAATAAAATCACAGCAACTCATAGCTGCACAGCCTTTCAAAATCAATATAATATAATATAGTTCTTCTCTAAGCAGCTCATATTTGATAGAAACGGATTAAATACCAAAAAACGATTAATCAAGGCTTACAAAAAAACCTATTATACTTGAAAAGGGATTCATAGAGCACCATGGGGTAACTAAAGAGCTGGCACAAGAGATGGAAGATGGAAGCTGCCCATTATGAGATGAGTCAGTGAGGGTGCGTGTAAATTTTAGCTTGCGCTATTGTTTTGGGAACAATAGGCTTCTTTCATCAGAGAAGCAATTTGAGAGCCTGTAAAATGAAGCACCTAAAGCTCTTCAACTAATTGCTCTTCAGAGACCATTTGACAGGTAGGTGTTTTTTCACCTTCTCAGCACCCTCTTTAACCACTTGGTCCCTGCAAAAGCACCCCTATTCCCTTGAATGGGTCGCGATAAGCAGGCATACAGGGGGTATAATTCCTGCCACAGCTGTGAAGCAAAGCATCGTCATTCCTGATTACCACCACACCAGACCTGTGAAACCAGAAACAGTTTTCTTGATTACCATCACACCAGTTCCAGTGTCACCAGACCAGTACATGCCAGCAACAGTGTTTCTTATCACCACCACACCAGTCATAGTGTCACAACACCAATGTAAGCCAGCAACGGAGTCCAGATTGTCACCAGACCAGTTCCAGTGTCATCAGACTAGTGTAAATCAGCAGCAGTGATCCTATTTAATGCCACACTAGTCCCTAGTTTCACCGGACCAGTGTAAGCCAGCAACAATGTTCCTGATCACTGCTTCATAAGTCCCAGTGTCACCAGACCAGTGCAGCCAGTAACAGTGTTACTGACACCATCACACCATTGCAGCTTTGCCTCTGCCTGCCTCCTGTACTGGCCTATCTGCACATCCAACTTACTACATTCCTGTGAGACACCAGTCCCAGCTATTCCCTGCGGACAACTGTACTCCTGGAACCACATGAACATTTTTGTTCTTCCTTTCTTCAGGCTCCTGTGCTTCCTTACCAGTAAATATGGCATTCCCAGAGGCAGCCACATACAGTGGGTACGGAAAGTATTCAGACCCCCTTAAATTTTTCACTCTTTGTTATATTGCAGCCATTTGCTAAAATCATTTAGGTTCATTCTTCTTCCTCATGAATGTACACATAGCACCCCATACTGACAGAAAAACACAGAATTGTTGACATTGTTGCAGATTTATTTAAAAAGAAAAACTGAAATATCACATGGTCCTAAGTATTCAGACCCTTTGCTCAGTATTTAGTAGAAGCCCCCTTTTGATCTAATACAGCCAGGAGTCTTTTTGGGAAAGATACAACAAGTCTTTCACACCTGGATTTGGGGATCCTCTGCCATTCCTCCTTGCAGATCCTCTCCAGTTCTGTCAGGTTGGATGGTAAACGTTGGTGGACAGCCATTTTTAGGTCTCTCCAGAGATGCTCAATTGGGTTTAAGTCAGGGCTCTGGCTGGGCCATTCAAGAACAGTCACAGAGTTGTTGTGAAGCCACTCCTTCGTTATTTTAGCTGTGTGCTTAGGGTCATTGTCTTGTTGGAAGGTAAACCTTCGGCCCAGTCTGAGGTCCAGAGCACTCTGGAGAAGGTTTTTGTCCAGGAAATCCCTGTACTTGGCCGCATTCATCTTTCCCTCGATTGCAACCAGTCGTCCTGTCCCTGCAGCTGAAAAACACCCCCACAGCATGATGCTGCCACCACCATGCTTCACTGTTGGGACTGTATTGGACAGGTGATGAGCAGTGCCTGGTTTTCTCCACACATACCGCTTAGAATTAAGGCCAAAAAGTTCTATTTTGGTCTCATCAGACCAGAGAATCTTATTTCTCACCATCTTGGAGTCCTTCAGGTGTTTTTTAGCAAACTCCATGCGGGCTTTCATGTGTCTTACACTGAGGAGAGGCTTCCATCGGGCCACTCTGCCATAAAGCCCCGACTGGTGGAGGGCTGCAGTGATGGTTGACTTTCTACAACTTTCTCCCATCTCCTGACTGCATCTCTGGAGCTCAGCCACAGTGATCTTTGGGTTCTTCTTTACCTCTCTCACCAAGGCTCTTCTCCCCGATAGCTCAGTTTGGCCGGACGGCCAGCTCTAGGAAGGGTTCTGGTCGTCCCAAACGTCTTCCATTTGAGGATTATGGAGGCCACTGTGGTCTTAGGAACCTTAAGTGCAGCAGAAATATTTTTGTAACCTTGGCCAGATCTGTGCCTTGCCACAATTCTGTCTCTGAGCTCTTCAGGCAGTTCCTTTGACCTCATGATTCTCATTTGCTCTGACATGCATTGTGATCTGGAAGGTCTTATATAGACAGGTGTGTGGCTTTCCTAATCAAGTCCAATCAGTATAATCAAACACAGCTGGACTCAAATGAAGGTGTAGAACCATCTCAAGGATGATTAGAAGAAATGGAAAGCACCTGAGTTAAATATATGAGTGTCACAGCAAAGGGTCTGAATACTTAGGACCATGTGATATTTCAGTTTTTCTTTTTTAATAAATCTGCAACAATGTCAACAATTCTGTGTTTTTCTGTCAGTATGGGGTGCTATGTGTACATTCATGAGGAAGAAGAATGAACTTAAATGATTTTAGCAAATGGCTGCAATATAACAAAGAGTGAAAAATGTAAGGGGGTCTGAATACTTTCCGTACCCACTGTACCAGTAGACTAGGTTTGCTTGACTTAAAGGAACTGGGACTGCTATAGGTGGTGCTACACTAGACTTTATTCCCTGACCACTTGTACAGAGGCGACCATTACATTACTTTGGTTTTAATACAATTGGTTGAACTATGTGATATACAAGATACAATGTCCAGTACATATTCAGTCCAAACATTGAAAAAGTCTCAAGCATGTGATATTGCCATGCTCAGGAGGGGCAGCAGAGTGTCTTTTGGAGTGTAATTCAAAGTGTGCCCATGCTGCGTATGAGAAATAGCTTACTAAATTGACAATTATGTGTAAAAAAATAATTTTTGTTTTCTTTCATCATTTTCCAAAAACGTGGAAAATAAAGAAATCTTCAAAAGACTGTCCATGCCTCTTAAAAACACCTTGAGTTGTTTACTCTCTAAAATGTGGTAATGTTGTCAGTTTTACTATTGTCCTTGTGCTCCAGGGCCTCAACGAATTTGATAGGTAGTCAGGAAATTAGTTATGTAAATTATGCCCCTAGAAAGCCTGAAGGTGGGCCTTGGATTTTTGGCCTCTCAATGTGGTTAGGCTTTAAAAAAGTCTCACACTTGTGGTATCACCATACTTAGTGCTCAATGTCCTAACTATAAACTACTTCCACCAGCTGTGAAATAAAAAGGCACCAAAGTATAATATAATTTTGTTTAACCTCACATTATATACTGTATCTACTATCTTAAAATTACAGCATATCAATTAGGATTATCCCAGAAGGTAAAACTGTGTGCTAAACATAAAAAGCTGCCAATTGTTATGTGCCTTTTCTGCCACTTGAAGTTGAGCTGGGAATACAAAAGACGTTCTGAAACAAAAGAGGGTATACAAGGGAGCAAAAAAACAACGTATTACAGTGATACCTTTATTAAATAGGACACATAACACAAACAGTAAATATTGCACTCACAAGTATGGATACAGTGGGTACATATATAAGAATACTCAGCTTTAGAATCCTGTGATGTGCCCAGTATAAAGCCTGTGCAGATCGCACTGTAGACACAATAGAAACACTGGTATATGGGTCAAACTGAGGGATAATGGTAGGGCACTCTCACTCAACTCCCAAGGCACCCTGGAAACTTCTGCTTGGTCAGCCTAACTGTCCCAAACCCCTCCCCCCGGATACTAGCACAGCTTTGATTGTGTTTAAATCTGTTTAAATAGTGAAATAAAACATTTTTACCAATTATTGATACCAATCCTTACTAAAAATATATTTACTGAGAGTTAAGCCCCGTACACACGTACCGATGGTCGGCTTACAAATGTTCCTCTTTTCTCCCCGGGATGTCGGTGTCTGCTGAAAAGTGCAAAGACAGCACAAGGACAGCACAAGAATTTTGTCCGCCGACTGCAGAAGTGATGTCATGTAATGGTTAACTTTCCCTGTGTTTTCTATTTTCTGAGCATGCCCAGTCTTGCAAATCTGCGGTCTGTCGGCCGAATTGTGTACTGACAGGCGAACAATCGTCCGTTCTGGTGTCGGCATACAAATATTTTCATGTTTGCACGAAAGACTTTTGTCCGCGGATTGTGCGCAGACATCTGTCGGAGGCACCATACTAACACGCGTACAATCGGCAGATCCTTCGTCCACCGACGTTTGTATGCCGACGATCGGTACGTGTGTACGGGCCTTAAAAGAGTATGCGGGCTTGTTGGTAGGTGCAGCGTGGTGTGACATCAGAAAACATTTAGAGTGCAGGTGCATGAAAACTGGGATATATAGTCACTGAAGTTCGCCAAAATACAACAAGCCAGACGGGAAGGCAACCTGACCCAGACCACTCACAGGATACAACAGCAATAGGTAGTAGCATGGGGAGGCTTCCAGAAAGGATGGTATGTCCCTGCATTTTCTTTACTCCTCTGGAACCTCTCCCTGATGCTAAGCACTGTTCCTGACATAAAGGGGATCTGTCCCTGTTCTAGCCACACGCAAAATGCACACCCAACCACAGAGCCAGGGTCCTAAATATGGCTGCCAGAGTCAAATTGGGTGCCAGCATCCAATCGGCTAGCTGCCTCCTTATGATCCAGGAAACCATAGAGGAACTAGGCTCTTCTCGACCTTCTCTCCCTCTGCAATGTCGCTGCGGTTGAGTAACACCTGCAGTGGAGAAAATAGACTGCAACTGCCTACAGGGTAACCTATTATAAAAACTGATGTGTTGGAGCCCATACCCATACAGTCTCGAAAGTTGTGTTAAGAGAGTAACTTACTCATGACCACATGACATGTGTATGAAAAAATGATTGGATGATGAATATGTTTGGAGTATATAGGCCACAAACAAATAAACAGGTATGTCACTTATTGGTGGTAAACTATAGGTGGATATTCCCTGTTTGTTTTAAGGAAATATTGCCTGGTCATATCTTGCTTTGTATACTGTGCTTAAGATGCTGAAAAGAGAAAATAAAATGAGTAATGCTTTCATGACATTCTGTGTTTGTGTCTAAGTGTATTGCTCCCGAAGCTTTGTGTGTGGTAGCGAGGAACACAGGTTAGTATAGATAAGATAGATAGGTAATACAAGAAGGAATACATCCCTTAGATAGATATGTACCATTAAGTCCTTAGATATCTGGACATATTCTTTTAGTTCCTATACCAAAAAAAATTGAAACAAAGGATCCATGGATGACTGTCAAAACATAAAAATCATCTCAAATTCAAGGGCTAGATATACATAATACATCATGGCTTAACTATAATGGCAGGTGAACGAGAGAGAAGTTGGGACTTTGAATGAAGCAATGACTGGCAGCTAATAAAATGGTGTAATGCATCGACAGTTTATTGATAGTTTGATGATAACAAGAGTAAACATGGCATCTTACAGAAAAAAGAATGTAAGTTGCTAATATGAGCTAATATATAATTGGCAGGTGAAACTGTATACTTGAAAATGATTTGCAATAAGGAATCCACAAGCGATGATGAAAACTAAATAGACATAAAATATAATAAGTAATGCTAATAGATAGGTTAAAAATACATTTTATATATATATATATATATATATATATATATATAATATATATGTTGTATATGTACATACTGTATATTGCTATAAATATATATATATATATATATATATATATATATATATACACACACACATTTCAAGGGCCGTCTTCACAATTTAATTTTCCAAAAAACTGTGACCAAGAAAAAAACTAACCATGCCTCTCACTAAAATACTTTGGACTGTCTACTTTTCAAAAAGATGTCATTTGGGGGTATTTGTACAGCCTCAAGAAATGAGATAGGCAGTCAGTACATTGGTGCTGATCAATATATTTATCATATAAAGCAAGGTCCATAAAGACATGGATGAGAGAGTTTGGAGTGGAGGAACTTGACTGGCCTGCACAGAGTCCTGACCCTATATATTATATTGGTAGATGTCTGACTAACTTGGGAGACTTAAGCTGCATCCAAGCTGTAATTATTGGTTTATGCTAACTTTGACCATACCTGATTTTTGCTATTTGCAGTGCTTTAAACAGGGCCAATATGTGGCTTACTTTCAGATTTCTGTGTTCCAATTAAAAGTAACTGTATGAAGCTGGGGGCTTATATTATAGCAGTTTTGCATGATAATGACCACCGTGACTTATTTAGAGAGCACAATTGTGAGCAGAATACTGTATCAACGCCCCTCATGAACTTTAAAGACAGACCAACATAGTAAAAACTTATTTATATTGTACAATTGTAAAAATAGAAGTAGAAAAATAAACAATAATTACTTTGTACATCCATTTAGAAGAAAGATACATAAAAAATATAAACTAGTACCCATTACATAAGTAGAAAGGTATGGAAGCTGTGCAGTCGCCTATGATCGTCCCCGGGATGGCCACCATACATTATGTGGAAAATATGTGCATAAACTGCGCTAACTTAAAACGAATCTGTAAAGTAAAACACAATACAAAGCTGCTAACACTCCAACTGACAAAATATTAAGAAAAATAGTGCAGCGCTAAAAATGTGTGAGTAAATGTGCACAAAGTAAAACGTGAACAATCAAACCAAGATGCAAAAAAATGCAAAAAAATCAAAGTCCAGAATGTCCATAAAGTGTAAACTGTGACTTGAAAAAGGTGTTGACTCCAGCATGTGAAATAACTGCAACAAACGATAAATCCCACACCAAAGGAATCAAGATGTGCTCACCAGATGGTATGGACCCAAAGTACTGTACAGCAAATGGGTCATACACGCTGTATATGTAGATGTCCTCGGTACCGAATAGGCAGGAACCTCAGCAGCGTCTCTGGATCACAGGCGGTGATGAATATCTTCCAAACCGGTTCGCACGGGAATGCCTAGGAGTCCCCACTCATGGGATTGTGGAGAGGGATAAACCAAAAGGACACCATAGCATAATACCGTATGGGAAATTTATTGGAAGATAAAGGAATACACTTACAATTTCACAGATGGTAAGAAGCATTCAGAAAAGATAGGCACTCATGATACTCCTAACGCTTTTCCTTAAAAATAACATCCTCAAAGGAATTAGCCTAGGAATTTGCCCATACGGTATTATGCTATGGTGTCCTTTTGGTTTATCCCTCTCCACAATCCCATGAGTAGGGACTCCTAGGCATTCCCGTGCGGACTGGTTTGGAAGATATTCATCACCACCTGTGATCCAGAGACGCTGCTGAGGTTCCTGCCTATTCGGTACCGAGGACATCTACATATACAGCGTGTATGACCCATTTGCTGTACAATACTTTGGGTCCATACCATCTGGTGAGCACATCTTGATTCCTTTGGAGTGGGATTTATCGTTTGCTGCAGGTATTTCACATGCTGGAGTCAACACCTTTTTCAAGTCACAGTTTACACTTTATGGACATTCTGGACTTTGCTTTTTTGCATTTTTTTGCATTTTGGTTTGATTGTTCACGTTTTACTTCGTGCACGTTTACTCACACATTTTTAGCGCTGCACTATTTTTCTTAATATTTTGATCACCATACATTATGCACGATTGCAGTGCATTAAGTACTTGTGATTGGTCAAAGCATGCACATGACCTGTATAGGTTGGCCAGTCACAGCACAATGTCCTGTCAGAGCCAAGATTGGCCAAAGGCAGAGTGTCTTTAGCCAATCATGGATCAGGGGCTAAGTCCACACCCCATACTATATAAGGCTGCTGCTTACACAGAAGCCATGTATGGTGTGTGACAATAGAGATTAGGCAGGTAGTTAGTGGATAGTGTGTTGAGTTAGTTTAGTGCAGTCAGTGTAGTGTTCAGGTTATATCACACTGTTAAAATGTATACATATGTTATAGTCCTGGGTCTCCTCTCAGTGCTCCCCAAGTTTTGTGTCCCTGTCACTTATAGTTCGTGAGAAGTGCCATGTCAAGCTAACCAAGATTTCCCATAGATGTCAATGTTAAAGACAGGGAGCAGTGCCATGCCAAGCTGACCAATATTTCCTATAGATACCAATGAGCGCTGAAAGCTGAAAATTGGTTAAGGCAGGAAGGGGGTGAAAGTGCCCTGTATTTAAGTGGTTAAGGGGAACCCTATGAGAGAATTAAAAAAAAAAATGACATAGGGACCCTCCAAAATCTTTACTAGGCCCAGTGGGTCTGGTATAGATTTTAAGGGAAACTCCTTGCAAAAATTTGAAAAACAAATGGCGTGGGGTCCTCAGCAAAATCCATATCAGACCCTTATCCGAGCATGCAGCCTGGCCAGACCAGGAAAGGGGGGGGGACGAGCGAGCGCCCACCCTCCTGAACCATACCAGGCCACTTGCCCTTAACATGGGGAGGGTGCTTTGGGGTGCCCCCCAAAGCACCTTGTCCCCATGTTGATGGGGACAAGGGCCTCTTCCCGACAACCCTGGGCTGTGGGGGTTTGTGGGAGGGGGGCTTATCGGAATCTGGAAGTCCCATCATCAATCACGACGTTCGCCGCACCCGAAAAATAGCAATAAATTTCAAAGACACTTCCGCCTCTTCTGAGGCATCCCACTGAATGACGCTCTTGAGCTTTGACAGCTATTTTATAGGCAAGGGGCCGGGCCCCATGGTTACATCAACCGATGGCACCACCCCCTTCTGACATCACATGATGTCATGTGATGTCAGAAGGGGTGGTGCCACCATGTGATGTAACCGGGTGGCCCCGCTCCTTACCTATAAAAGAGCTGTCAAAGCTCAAGAGCGTCATTCAGTGGGTAGCCTCTGAATAGGCGGAAGCGTCTTTGAATTTTTTCTATTTTTCGGGTGCGACGAGCATCGCGTTTGACGATAGATTTTACATCGAGAGACACTATGTTTGTGTTTATTCTTTTTGTACACTTTTTTGGTGAATGGGTAGGGGTATGATTTACCCGATACTTATTCCCATAGGGGGAGGGCCGGGATCTGGGGGCCCCTTGTTAAAGGGGGCTTCCAGGGTCCGATAAGCCCCCCACCCGCAGACCCCCACAACCACATTCTAGGGTTGTTGGGAAGAGGCCCTTGTCCCCATCAACATGGGGACAAGGTGCTTTGGGGGGCACCCCAAAAGCACCCTTTCCATATTGAGGGCAAGCTGCCTGGTATGGTTCAGGAGGGGGGCGCTCACTCGTCCCCCCCTTCCCTGGCCAGCCAGGCTGCATGCTTGGATAAGGGCCTGGTATAGATTTTGGGGAGGACCCCACGCCATTTTTTTTTTAAATTTTGGCATGGGGTTCCTCTTAAAATCCATACAAGATCTGAAGGGCCTGGTATGTACTGGGGGGGACCCTAGGCCGTATTTTTAATGGTCCATTTTTAAGGTCCATGAAACGTGTCGAGCCTACAAATGACTCATATGTTTTACTGTTATGTGATATATTATTAAGATTGTGAGCACACAGAGATTTTGATGTCTTATTGTATTCATTATATTCTTGAGTGATCCATGTTTGGTTCTAGAAATATTGTATTTATTTTTGATTCAATATGTACTGTTTAATCTACTGAATGCCTGCTCCTTATATGTGTCTATGTAAATTTGCCCCTTTACTATTGATATTTATTTAATAAACTTCTTATGTCTTTTTGACCTCATTCAAAGTCTCACTTTTCTGTTGTTGTTTTTGAAGGAAGATACATATAAAACTATAAACTGGTATCCAATACATAACTAGAAAGGTATTGAAGCTGTGCGGCCACCTATAGTGGTCTCCGGGCTGGCCACCATATGTTATGTATAAACACCTAACATGTTTTGGACTACTACTGTGAAGTTCTTCTTCAGAGGTGACACAGTGGGTACTAGTATATTCTAGAACACAAACATGTTCTAATAGTAATTAAATAATAATAAATTAATTCCTATTATACAGTAAATATGACCATCTGACCAACGGCCAGATGTATCGTCTATGCCGTTGGTTACACGGGCGGTTTTTCCGCTGTCGGGTCCTTGTGACTGTAGCTCTGCTCTACCTGGGTCACGCTGGTTCATGCCTACATTGGATCCCTAACTATGCAAATCCATTCGGCAATATCTATCCTGTATCCAGCTCTGATATACAATGTAGTTGTTAAATTTTGTAAGTACAATACAGCCTATATAATGATTAACTAATGTAATATTATTATATCTCCATGACACATTTACTGTGTAATAAGAATGAGTTTATTATTATTTTGTTACTAATAGCACATGTTTGTATTCTAAATCATCTTAAGGTTAATTTTTTCAGTATATACAATTCATTTTTATATACACTTTCAGACTGCTTCTGGCCCCAATGTGCCCTTATTATTACCTCCTGGAGTGTTACCCTTGGATTTTCTAAACTGGCATTCTACCCTGTCTATGATCCTCTCCTCTATGCTGCCCTTGTGTGCTGGATGTTATCCATGCCTCAGCCCCGGGTCAGGCATTTCCTGGATCGGCTACGATCTCCCTTTTGACACTGGATTGCTCTTGGATCTACAACACGGTAGTGTTTATTCCACCATATTCCCCATCATAGTTTAGTATTTTATCAAAGTATATTACAATCCATATATTAAATTTTTTCTTTTTTAGACATAAAAATGTATATTCAAGCTCCTGATGAATGGACGGAGGTCCATGAAACGCGTCGAGCCTACAAATGATTTATATGTTTTACTGTTATGTGATATATTAGTAAGATTGTGAGCACACAGAGATTTTGATGTCTTATTGTATTCATTATGTTCTTGAGTGATCCATGTTTGGTCCTAGAAATATTGTATTTATTTTTGATTCAATATGTACTGTTTAACCTACTGAATGCCTGCTCCTTATATGTGTCTATGTAACTTTGCCCCTTTACTATAGATATTTATTTAATAAACTTCTTATGTCTATTTGACCTCATTCAAAGTCCCACTTTTCTGTTGTTGTTTTTACATATATACAGGGATGCAGGCAACTAGACTATTTATGTGGCAAATCATACATATATTTCTCTCTCATGTATCTTCCTTCAAAATGGATGTAATATTCGTTAATTTTTCTACTTTTATTTTTACAATTGTACAATAAAAATACTTTTTTACTATATTGGTCCGTCTTTAAAGTCCATGAGGGGTGTTGCAGTTTTCTGCTCACAATTGTGTTCTCTAATTATTTTTAGACTAGGCAGACTTCTCTTCCCTACACACACCAACACCTCATATATAACCGTGACTTATTTAAGTTTCTGTCAAACAAGTATCAATTACACTACCTGTATTCCTACCCTATGTCTCACCACTGTCACGGTCTAACAGTATTGCTTGTAAGGAGTCTTAGGTTGTTAGGCTAAATAAAGCAAAATTACATTCTTCCAATGTAATAGGTATGTTAGAAAGTGTATGGTGCTTGGGGCCCATATATTGCTCCTTCTTATCTTCCATTAGAAGCTAAAACCACAATCACTGCATTTATAAAAGCAGACAAACTCTTAGTATTTATCAGAGCCAATTGCTGAAATTACAGTTGTTAAGGCTGCACTAAAGCAAACTTGACACTTAATGACTATACCATTTTAGTGTACTATGCAATGGAATACATCCAGTGTGACCAGAGTTTTTAGGAGTTTGTAGATGGATAGACTGGAACAGCTCAACAAAGTAAAACAAAGTTAGGCCCTCCAGCTCCTTTTATTACTACATAAATGTTACATTTCAGTGGTAATATGGTCAAAATGAAAAAAGACATTTATGATGCAACCTGTCAAAAGAATTAATTCAGCAGTTTGACGCTTTCACACAAAAAGTCTGATCAGGTCTACCTGTCAGTTTCTCAGGTGGACCTAATCGGACCCTCTATTCAGACCTATGAACCGGTGGGTGTACATACATGCTGTGGCCATGATGCTTTGCTTCATGATGGTGGAAGAAACTATACCCCCCATTGTGTTCAGCTACCGCCCACCAAGCGCAACCCATTCAAGTGAATAGGGCCGCCCCACAACCATCCCACAACTGCTGGGAATGAACATGGTTGCGGCGCAGTAGTGAAGCATTTAGGGGGTTAAATCAGGCCTTGGATTGAAGGCAGGGACTGATGTGAATACACAATATACATATGAATGCAAAGCGTTGCATAAAATGACGGTGGTATATAATTACCTGAACAAAATGAAGCATTTGAGTGAAATTAAATTACAGCCCTAAAACCTTTTGGCTGTGTCATTAGGGTTTATGTATGTAATTGCTTTCCATATGTATATTTCTAGTAAGTTTTTACATAAAACAGGGATTCTTATATTGCATATATTTGCAATACATGTTCAAGCTGGCTAACTGCGTCAAACTGATTTCTTTCTGGTCAGTCCCTACGCAAAACATCATTTATTTCCTTGCTCATAACATAGTTTAATGGACATATAGTGCTAATATGGGGTAACTTAACACAACTAGAAGAGAACCACCAACCAAGGTCTGGTTACAATACTAAGTATTTGCCATTTTTCACAGCAAATAAGGGACTGGCCCAAGAGGGATCACTTTGATGCAGTTTGCCGGCTTGAACATGTTTTACTAAATATATGAATCGAGAATCCTTTTTGTAGTGGTAAACATTTAATTTGCTAGAAATATGTAAGGATCTACAGCACTGTACAGAGTGGGCACACCCCTTCAGCACCTATTATGTTTATTTTTATATATATATATAAATATATATATATATATATATACTGTATATTATATATTCCTAGTCCAGGCAGCCAGGCACAGGAAATAGGGGCTCAGGCCCTGAATACTTGCACTAATAACATGATTGGCTATAAAGGTGGTTGGTGGATGGGAGAACTTTTTTAACCTCTTTTAGGTCCCCTCCCATCTATGAGAGGGTTGAACACCAGGGGGTTCCCCACTTCCCCCATCTACCTCCCATGTTTAGAGTCTACCTCAGGCATTTGAATTGTTTGAATTTGTTATAATGTTCTCTGTGCACTAAGACAGCGTTGGAGGCACTTATGTCGTCACTTGAAAGACTCTATTCAGAGGTAATTCCCCTGGCCATGTCTCCTACACTCTCTGAAGGGGAGTTCAACTCCTGGGACTAATTACCAAGGTCACTGAGGCATATGCTTACTATACGCACTTATTCATCTGTGGATTTTTGCAACTTACCTGGTTTATTGTTGCCTTCTTGCAAACCATTTCTTCCATTGTCTTGTCTTAATTCCACCCTAATTGTCTCTGTTACATTCATGGGGATTCCTCCCAAATCTTTGCAAGCATGTCATATTAAAGGCTAGATTTCATGATCCAGGGTAAGTTAGCTCTTTCTTACCAACACTTAACATGCCTAGTATACACACCACAGATACTCACACTTTACACATTGTTGCCCATAATGTCCAGGACATGAATTCCACACAAACCATAATAAAGCCTTCATTTATTATCACTCCCTGGGATGGGAATAGATGTGGTAGTCATTCAAGACCTGTTCTCATATCAAATATACCTGTTTCTATGTCCATAAGCTCTTTCCTAATGAATTTTAGCACCAAGGAGAAAAAAGAGAGAGTTGCTCTCTGCCGCCTATAAAGGCTCTCATTTGTAGAGAAAAATATTATCAAAAACCCTGTAGGGAGATACCTACTACTATCAGGGTACATGTTATGCACCTACTATGGGACAATTTCAGTTCTTTAGAAAGCAGTTCTCAAGCTTACTCCTGAAAAATGATGGTACCATAATGTTAGCAGGGGATTATAATCCAGCTCTAGATCAAATCTCTACTGTGAAGTACAAACACCCTCCAAAACAAAGCTAAAATCTGGCTGATCTGTTTTTGTCAAGAGGGGTATGGCCAGAGCTGTATAAAGTATTCAAAACCCATACTTGAGTAAACGTGGAAGTGCTTGATCAAAAAGTGACTTGAGTAGAAGTACTAAAGTATTCAACATTTTTTGTACTTAAGTATTCCAAGTATTTTTTTAAAAAATTTTGCTACTCAAGTACTGAAGGTAAAAGTACCAGTAGTTTTGAAAAAAAATTGCTACTCAAGTGCTGAAAGTAAAAGTACAAGTACTGTGTTATGTAGTTATTAAAGAAAGAAGTCAAAAGTTTGAACATCATATTGTTTTTTTATTATTTCAAATGCAGCTTTTATTTATACATACAGTAGCATTTATTTTCGTATGCGCTGATAATACACATGTTTTGAGCTTCATGAAACCTGCCATCTACTGTTCTGGCAGTGGTAATTTTTATAATAGTAACGAGTAACTATGCAGCACAAAAAAAAATATTGGAGTAGAAGTATTGAAATCATTGAAAAAATGTAGTGAAGTAAAAGTGGAAGTAGGAGAAAAAAATTCTACTCTAGGAAAGTACAGATGCCGCCTTTCGGTACTTAAGTACAGTAGTGAAGTAGTTCTACTTAGTTACTATACATCTCTGGGTATGGCTATGGTTATATCTGTGGTTAGGGTTATTTATGACAAGAGGTTAATCCTTCAACTTGGGATTACACTTACTATACTACAGCCCACAAAAATATTCTAGGATAGACCATGTGTTTGTACCTTCCTCACAATTATCTATAATCAGGTTTGCAGCATTCTCTCAACTCAATGGTCTGACCATAACCCGTTAATTCTTTGTATTACTGGCATGGGCAAAAATCCCACATCCCTATTGGTGATTTAATGAATCCCTGTTAGGAAACAAAGCAATATGCTCTAATATAGAAATCATGAAGCTAAACCTACCATGATTTTAACATGACTGATGATATGTCCCCCACCATTACAGTACTTTGTCAGCACACAAGGCTACCGTGAATTTCACAATTTCTATTGCAAAATTTATGAGAAACCCCTTTTTACTTTCTAAACCATTGCATACAATTTTTCAGAAAAAAAAAAAAAAAAACATACTAATATAGAAAAAAATAAAAAAATAAATAAAAAGAGGTTGGGAGTTTGAATGAGAGACATGACATGACACGGCTGGTACGATAGAAATATCACATTTATTATCATACACAAAGTGTGCAAAAGAGAATCGGGTGATAAAATAAGAATGGCAAATTACCAGAAAGTAAATCCCAGAATGGGAAGGAAGTGTGCCCCGGATTCGCCAAGGTCCGCCGACCCTAAAGCACCCAGCATCACGTATGTGCATGAATGAGCATCCGCAGGGACGGCAGGCATGTGCCAAACCATCCATCCATCTCCCTCTTATGCACAGAGATGGAAAAAAAAAAAACATTTCATTTCATTCACCTTCAGCTTACCTATTCCCCACTGCACGTTTCCTACTCCTCATCTATACTATGCAAGTAGCATGATACATTTTCTATATAGTGCACACTTATTTACTACCAATTTTTACTCTTTCTATATAGATACAATTCTATGTGGCTACTCAGCATTACTCAAACCACCTCCACTCACACCTTTTTTGTGGGAGGCATCCGGGTCCATGCCCCCACCTCCAGTACTGGTCACTGCCTCAGTTACTATGTAAGTTTTGGGAATGTGGGGACCTGTTCCCCTCTTCCCCGCCCCCCTTCCAGTATCCATTTACCATCATTTTATGCAATGTTTCTATACGCTTACATTTATTTTTTATAGACATGGATCATACACCTACTCTGAAGAAGTGGCGAATCTAGTCCACGAAACGCGTCAGTCTATGGATCTAATGATGTCATTTAATTACTTTGATACTATTGTTCTATTGCTATGCTGGTTCTTTTGAATCTGGCCTGGGGGTCATATGTTTGTTTTTTTACCAATCCAGTTTTATATCATCTACTCAATATGTTTGTATTTTACATCATGGTTACTCCTCTTTGTATATAATAATAAATGTGATATTTCTATCGTACCAGCCGTGTCATGTCATGTCTCTCATTCAAAGTCCCAACCTCTTTTTATTTTTCTATTTGAAATTAGGGATGGAGGCGCACGGTAAACCCCACCTAGCGCCACATTTAAAGTCCCGCCCTTCCCCCCTCTTTGCATACTAATATAGAACAACACAATATAGAGCTGATGGATCGAGAATTAGGTGTCCTAAGCCCCCCTTCACATTCCTGACCTCCGCCCCTTTAAATCCCCTCCCTCCTCCTTCACATTACGGTCCTCAGCCACCCATCACATTCCTGTCATCACACCCCAACCCCTTTACATCCCTGTCCTCACCCCCCCCTCCACTACCCCTTTACATTCCTGTCTTCACCCCCACTACCCCTTCACATTCCTGTCCTCGTCCCCGTCCCCATTTACATCCCTGTCCTCAGCCTCCCCCCCATCTTCAGATTCCTGTCCTCGGCCCCCCTTCACAGCACCCTAGGCTTCCTCCACAACATTCACAGCAGTAACAGTTCTCTTTAATGTCCTACCTACACAAGGCACATTAGTCTAGAGTGGACATTAGCAGCAGGACAGCTCCGCATGGATGGCCAGAGGCATGAGGCTGACATCGAAAGCAGGACAGCTCTGGAAGGAGGTTGGGATCTGCACAACTTTTCCTCATAACCAGCTTGTGATTGGCTTCTAGCACCAAATCACCTGCTAGTTAACTTGAAGTCTTGTCCTACATCCAGAGCTGTAGTGCCTCTGATATCAGCCTCATGCCTCCCATCATCTATGCAGTGTTGGGGTAGTTACTCAAAAAATGTAACTAGTTACTAGTTACTAGTTACTTCTGTAAATTGTAATGAGATTACTTTACTAGTTACTGCATTTGAAAAGTAACTTCACTACTTATTACTTTACTCTACTCTTTCTTAATTGACCGTGTAGAAGAAGATACATGACACTCTTTCTGCATAGAGTTTATTGTATAAACACAGGCTTTGGGAAACATGAGAACAAAACCTGAAAAAAACAGAATAAAACAAAAAGTCATAAACTTCATCCCTCTCTATTCTTCGAAATAACGATTGTATCGCACGGCTTGGGTAACGCAGGAAAGCGCGTTCCTATAGCCTAGTAAAGTAGTGTAGTTACCTCCTATAGCCTAGTAAAGTAGTGTAGTTACCAATATTAGTATTGTAACTAGTTACATTACTTAGTTACCAAAAAAAGTAATGTAGTTACTGTAATCAGTTACTTTGTTACCCCCAACACTGCATCTATGCAGAGCTTGCTGAGAATGACAGCAGTGAGGATGGCTGAGCCGGCTCCTAAATGGCAGAACCGCAGCCTGTCCGAAAGGAACAGTGACTCGGGCTAGAAGCGGACTGCGGGCCGCCATTTAGCGATTACTGCTTTATACGATACTACCACAGCCCAAATATCCCTAAAAGACTATAAATCTCCCTCAGTGGACATACAGTGCCACTGTTATTGTTTGCTATAGAAATTAAGCCTTTAGCTGCTTGCTTAAACCAAGACATCAAAGTGGTTAGGTGTGGAAAGAAAGAACATAAATGTGCCCTATTTTCAGACGATGTATTAATGTTTGTAAGTTCTCCCTTGACAATATTTTACCAGCTTAGGCCTTACAGTCAAAAAACATAAATCTCCAGCTTTTAATATTAACCTACCTTCAGAGATAGTTGCAAGTACTGTTGCAACTGACTTGTAAAAAACACATACTTAGGCAGGCCTACCAGCAGGAGAAACGAAAAAAAAAAAAAAAACAGCTGATTCCCCTCATTCACACATTTGATATGGGTGAGAGAATTCTTTCTGCTGAGCTATTGTATTCTGCCGGTGGGGAGCCTTTCCTGCCTGAAGAATGATCAGTGCTTTCATCTATTGCCAGTGGCACTGATCGTTCGGGAAAAACCCAACAGGCTGGTTGTACACAAGTTGATTGATAGATCGACTTACGTATACCACAAGCTAGCCCATACATGGATCAAAATTCATCCAGTCCCTGCTAAATCAGCTGAATTTCGACCCATGTATGGCCAGCTATGCCCATCCATGAAGTCCGGCACTGTCTGCTATGGATCCAGTTTTGTTCTTCCATGCCACTCCCTTGCATTAGGGAGTCTGCTGTCACTTCTGATAACTAAAAAACTGCTGAGCATGAATGAGTTTGCCAACTGCAGGGAGACTGTCCTGAAGCCTCCTGGGATGTGTACTGTAAAATCTCAGAGAGGTACAAATGGGGTGGGCAGCTGAGGGTTGTGTCATCCTCACAATAGTAAGGGGAAGCGGGCACCATCAGAAAAAGCTACTTTCTCTGTTAATAAAAATATTCATGTGATCATTTAACACCAGGGAGGAAACAAATAATCAAAATTTGTTGGAAAAAGTGAATGTAAAGTCTATTTTCTTTTTTTTTTTTAATGAAAATAATAAGCAGGTTTATTTTTACCTGCTCTGTGAAATGATATTGCACAGAGACAATCCTTACCTCCTCTTCTGGGGTCCTCCGCCAGCCATCTTGGCTTTTCCTGTCCTGTGCCTTCACCCATAGCAAGCCACTTGCTATGGGGGCAAACGTTCGGGGCTACCTCTTGAACCAGACTGTATGTATCTCCACCCCTGATCACTGGATTTGACTGACAGCAACGAGAGCCAATGTCTTATCCTAATAAATTTCTTTTAAAATCACTGCTTTTCAGAGTTTATTGGTGTGATCTAATCTTGTAACTCTTAATTAAAATGCGGCTGAAACCAAAGAACAACCCTCATATTGTTGTTAGGATTATTAAATTCATTTTTTTATCAAGCTATTGCTTTGCACAATGCAAAATTCTACAGCTTTGCCTTACTCAATAAAAAAAACATGAATTCGTACAGATATTAATATAGATTTATCTGAGCTATATATCTAATTTAAAAAAAATATCTGAAAGTAAAAAAAAAAAAAAACTGACTGAAAAATATAAAGGAAAATGTATTCTGGAAGCATTTTGATCCATATGTAACATTTGTTTTATTCCACACTGAAGAACTGACATGGAGTCAGTACTGATTTCATAGACTTCACAGAATATGCAGGATTAACCTCTGTGCTATGGAGACCCACCAGAGGGAAGCTTTATATTAATCTGACAGATCTATTCAAATCACAAGAGTGTCTTCCTGCATATAAATATCCCCTTAGGATGTACTGTCAATATTCAATGCTGAAGATGAGAAAACTTGCTGTGTGTTACAGCTGGGCACTACATGGGAAAGTCATTACCACACACTGGCAGGGGTTAATGTACTAGGTAAGAGAGTAAGGGATTAGTACATCTGACTGGAAAGAATAATGTAATATTAATGTCACCACAAGTCAACAGTCAAGCATAAGAGCATACCAATGAAACAGCAATATTATTTCCAGATTTTATACGGGCTTAACTCATATATAACTAGGTTAGATGATGCTAAATTATGTTATGGCAGCAGGTATGCTTAAAATAGAGATAAAACATAACCAAATGACATTAAGTTAGCTAAAGCGCTGTGTATTATTTAAAAATATTATTCTTTAAGAACTCTTAAGGAAAGACTGCTAGGTTTTGGTTAGGCACATTTAGTCCTTGGCTCTCCTGTAATCAGTTGAGCATTGTGTGTGATTGCTTGAGGCTGCAAGTTTGACTGCTTCCCCATGTTTTCTGGAGATTTCCAGAACATAGTAGGTGGGAGAGTCCAATAAATAGCCTGAAAACGTATGCATCTATAGCCAATCCCTGGGAAAGAGAGCCCAGATGATGGCTCGGGAGTACATAAATAGTCTGGAACCCCAAAGAGCAGAGTTCTTTTCCCTGGAGGAGAGGTTTCCCAGCCAGAAGGGATGACAGTCCTTTCTGGCTGTCCTGCTGAGGGTCCAGCATGTGTCATCGAAGTCCCAGCTGTGCTTAGCTTTACAGACACAAGTCCTTTTGGAACCAAAGATGGGTGCCACTAAGAATCTACCCTGGAAGCTTTAGAAAGGGGTTTGCTAGCTGGAGTCTGGGAGAGACATTTAAGCCTTCGGGATACTGTGAGTACAGACCCCCTGCACAGAGAATAAAGCTTGCCTGGCCTGGGACATTGCTAAAGGTGTCACAGGGCTGTCCACTTTATGTCCTGCTGTTCAAAGGACTGGGTTAAGAAGCTGCTTTAAAGGCAAGATTGTCCTCAAATTTTGGAGTATCCCACAGCTACCTGAACCCCATCCAAGTTAATCTGCAATACATTTTTAAAAAGCAACACTTAGACTATTTTATGAGCCGCAGGAACTGAAAGTTGCCTTTTCCTGGCTGCTGCTGCATTAGAAGGAGAAGAACCTGGGACACAGAACAGTGGCCCTTTCAGAAGTAGCGCTACATTTTAAAGCCCAATTTCGGGGGTGTGGATAAATGCAGCATGTGAACAGTAGCATCTCACAGGGCTCCACCCACTGATCCTACTCAAAACCTTTCCCCGGCCACCCTTAGTGCTGGATTAAACTCTGGCAAGACCCCCCCCCCCCCCTCCATAGGTTTCTGGAGGTTGCCTGTGCATGTGCTCTAACATTGAACATTAAGGGGGAGAAGACTGGTCACCTGCTATCCAAAATTGTTCAATCACAGCAAATTTCCCTGGCCAAAGGCACCTTACATACTACCTTTTCTAAAACCAAGCAAGGACACTTTAGATCCTGGTTCATACAGACCTTTCTAACTCATTCAGCTCGTAAAACGCTCATCTCTGAAGTTCCAAACCGCCCAACAAGCAAAATCCCATTATTTCAATAGCCCCTGTTCATATATGAGCGTTTTGTTGCCTGAAGCTCAAAAAAGTACACAAGCTTCCTTTTTGGCAGATTACAAGCGTTTTTGGTCAGATGTAAATGCTTGCCTCCAAACACCTGCAAAAAAAACGCTTGGAAAAAATGCCTGAAAAATGCCTGAAAAAACATCTAAAAAACCACCAACAAATGTCTGAAAACGATACACTCAGGTGTGAATGGAGCCTCAGTAACACTTTAACAAGGTCATTATTACAATAATACATACAGATCAATCTGGGTTTATGCCCCATAAATCCATTGCTGTTAACCTGTGCAAATGATTTAATAATATTCAATCAACAGCTGACAATGTGGGCAATAGGGCTCTGATTCTTCTAGAATGGCAATACCTATGGGCAGTGCCATCTTAAGAGCCTTATAGGCCCCCGGGCAATGAAGTGCACTGGGGCCCTGCCTACACAATCACCCACGAGAATAAAAATGCAAATTATCGATAAGGCTATATTTATTGGTACCTCCAACAAAATCAGTGTTTAAACATTAACACAACGTTTGGACAATATAACATGAGTTTGAAACACAAGGAATTGAAAAACAAGAAATTACAGTACGAAAATACTATGGATTATTGAATTACAGAGAGAACATGGCAGGTATAGGATGGCACAGAGACAGTGGATGTACATGACAGGTATAGGATGGCACACAGAGGATGTACATGACAGGTATAGGATGGCATACAGAGGATGTACATAACAAATATAGGATGGCGCAGTGATATTTATTATGTTTTTTTATGGGACAACACTGAAGAAATTACACTTTGCTACAATGTAAAGTAGTGAGTGTAAAGCTTGTATAACAGTGTATATTTGATGTCCCCTCAAAATAACTCAACACACATCCATTGATGTCTAAACTGCTGGCAACAAAAGTGAGTACACCCCTAAGTGAAAATGTCCAAATAGGGCCCAATTAACCATTTTTCCTCCCCGGTGTAATGTGACTCGTTAGTGTTACAAGGTCTCAGGTGTTAATGGAGAGCAGGTGTGTTAAATTTGATGTTATCGCTCTCACTCTCATACTGGTCACTGGAAGTTCAACATGGCACCTCATGGCAAAGAACTCTCTGAGGATCTGAAAAAAAAGAATTGTTGCTCTACCTAAAAATGGCCTAGGGCTAGGCTTTAAGACAAGACCCTGAAACTGAGCTGCAGCACGGTGGCCAAGACCATACAGTGGTTTAACCGGTTGCCGACCGCCGCACGACTATATACTGCGGCGGTCAGCCCCGGCCAGGCAGAGTGACGTATCGGTACGTCACTCGCCTGTCACTGACTTGCGAGCCTATAGCGAGCGGGCGCGCGCCCGCCGAGGCGCGCGCCCGCCGCGGCTCGTTCACAGGCAAGTCAGTGCGTGTGACCGGCGGACTCGATGTCCGCCGGCCACACTACGATCGCTCCTGTGAAGGGAGAAAGACAGAGCAGCTTGTGTAAACAAGCTGCCTGTCAGTTCTCCCTGTGTAAAAGTAAAGATCTGACCGTTCTACTATGTAGAACGGTTGATCTTTGCTTTTACACCAATAGCAATGTCCCTACACAGTAGAAAGCACGCCCCTAGGACACACTTAACCCCTCCCTTCCCAATAAAGTTAACCCCTTCCCTGCCAGTGTCATTTTTGCAGTAACAGTGCATATGTATAGCACTGATTACTGCAGTAATGTCACTGGTAACCCCAAAAGTGTCAAAAATGTCAGTCAAGGGTCCGATCTGTCCGCCGCAATGTCGCAGTACCGAAAAAAAAATCGCAGATCGCCGCCATTACGCGTTAAAAAAAAAAACACCAAAAATGACAAAAATCTTTCTCTTTGTTAGTAAACGCGATAACTTTTGCGCAAACCAATCAAAATACGCTTTTTGCGATTTTTTTTACCAAACATAGGTAGCATAAAACAAATTGGCCGAAAAATGTTAAAAAATTTTGATTTTTACTTTTTTTTTTGGGGAATTTCATATAAAAAAATGTGAAAAATATTGTTATTTTTGCAAAATTTACGCTCTTTTTTTGTTTATAGCGCGTGATCAAAAAATCGCACAGGTGATCAAATACCACCAAAAGAAAGCTCTGTTTGTGGGAAAAAAAGGACGTCAAATTCGTTTAGGTACAGCGTCGCACGACCGCGCAATTGTCCGTTAAAGTCACGCAGTAAAAAATCGCAAAAAAACCCCTGGTCCTTTAGCAGCCAAATCCTCCGGGGCTTAAGTGGTTAACAGGACAAGTTCCACTCAGAACAGGCCTCACCATGGTCAACCAAAGAAGTTGAGTGCACATGCTCAGTGTCATATCCAGAGGTTTTCTTTGGGAAATAGACATATGAGTGCTGCCAGCATTGCTGCAGAGGTTCAAGGGGTGGGGGGTCAGCCTGTCAGTGCTCAGACCATTTGCCGCACACTGCATCAAGTTGGTTTGCATAGCTGTCATCTTAGAAGGAAGACTCTTCTAAAGATGATGCACAAGAAAGCCCACAAACAGTTTGCTGAAGACTTAGTCTGTTTGTCTTCAGCAAACTGTTTGTGGATTACTGGAACCATGTCCTGTGGTCTAATGACACCAAGATAAATGTATTTGGTTCAGATGGTGTCAAGCGTGTGTGGCGGCAACCAGGTGAAAAGTACAAAGACAAGTGTGTCTTGCCTACAGTCAAGCATGGTGGTAGGAGTGTCATGGTCTGGGGCTGCATGAGTGCTGCTGGCACTGGGGAGCTACGGTTCATTGAGGGAACTATGAATGCCAACATGTACTGTGACATACTAGGGCAGAGCATGATCCCCTCCCGTCAGAGACTGGGCCGCAGGGCAGTATTCCAATATAATAACAACCCCAAACACACTTCCAAGATGACCAATGCTTTGCTAAAGAAGCTGAGGGTAAAGGTGATGGACTGGCCAAGCATGTCTCCAGACCTAAACCCTATTGAGAATCTGAGGGGCATCCTTAAATGGAAGGTGGAGGAGAGCAACGTCTCTAAAATCCACCAGCTCCGTGATGTTGTCATGGAGGAGTGGAAGAGGACTCCAGTGACAACCTGTGAAGCTCTGGTAAACTCCATGCCCAAGACGGTTGGCCAATGCTCGAAAATAATGGTGACCACACAAAATATTGACACTTTGAGCCCAATTTGACATATTTCACTAAGGGGTTTACTCACTTTTGTTGTCAGTGATTTAGACATTAATGGCTGTGTGTTGAGTTATTTTGAAGGTGCAGCAAATTTACACTGTTATGCAAGCTGTATACTCACTACTTTACATTATAGCAAAGTGCAATTTCTTCAGTTTTGTCACATGAAAAGATATAATAAAATATTTACAAAAATGTGAGGGGTGTACACACTTTTGCGAGATACTGTATGTAAAATGAAAATGTACTTAAAGTGACGCAATACCTTTTTACACCTCTCAATGCATGTAAATATACTAGCTCTATTGGAAATCTTGGTCAGCTTGACATGGCACTGCTCCTGAACCATAAGTGACAAGAACACCAAATTAGGGAGCATGTTAAGGGAACCCAGGACTACGACATGGTAGATTTCCTAGGCAAGCTAACTGACCTCAATATAAAATATATGTTGTAGACCTGGGCAGGGCCGGTGCTATCAGTAAGGCGACCTAGGCAGCCGCCTAGGGCGCAACTTAGCAGGGGGCGCCGGCGGAGCCTGACCCGAGGTAAGTGACTTACCCTAAGTCACTGAAGGGGTTTTAACCAGTGGGGGCCGACCCGTCCATTAGGGGCGCAAGGGCGCTGCCCCCCCCCATCCATGCGTCTGGCCCCCTAATCTACATGCAGGACGCCGGATGCATAGGTTTTTTTTTTTTCTTGAAGCACGTGATTAGAGCCAGAGCTTCTAATAGGCTTCAAAAAAGGGTGGCTCTGCTCCCTGAGCCCACCCAGTTGTGTGACAATAGCAAATGGATATTTGCTATTGCCACACTGATTCTCCTCCCGGCAAATCAGGAAGCGGGTCCTGAGATCAGTTTCCCAATTGGCCAAAGGAGAAGGCATTCTATTGGTGGGGAAGGAGGGAGGAGACTGAGGGGAAGCCATCGCCGTCCGAAGGAACAAGGTAAGTGAACTGGTGCCCGGAGGGGGGGGGGGTGATATGATGCTGACTGGACTCTAGAGTGATGGGGAGAGGTCCGTGGCCAGGTCAGTCTGCTGCCCCACTGGTTTTAACCCCTTCAGCGACTTAGGGAGAACATATGGGGGGACAATTTTTATTTTGCCTAGGGCGGCAAAAATCCTTGCACCGGCCCTGGTCCTGGGTCCCCCTCTCTGTGCTCCCCAAGTTTGGTGTCCCTAGCTCTTATGGTTCGGGAGCAGTGCCATGTCAAGCTAGCCAAGATTTCCCATAGACTCCAATGTTAGACTGGGAGTAGTGCCATGGCAAGCTGACCAAGATTTCCCATAGACGCCAGTCTTAAAAACTGGCAGCAGTGCCATGTCAAGCTGACCTAAATTTCCTTTAGACACCAATGTGTCCATACTCATGAGTGTACGTAAAGTTAGAGTACGTAAAGCAGGGTATGCCTGTATTCTTTTTGGAAGTGACTTGCCTCATTTAAAGTTCCGTGACCAATGTTCTTGCTTTTGTGTACACATTTAGGAATGGAGGCTTATCACTCATGGTGCTAAAGACCACATCTATTTTTCTCTGTATTGTACGTATTGTAATATATTCTGCGTTTCCGAGCATACTTAGTCTTGCTCTTCCGATTTTTTTCGGATGAATACTGTACTGATTAAAGAAATATGTTCTGGTATCTTAAGAGAAACATTTTTGTGTTTACCCCTTCGGATAATTTTGGATGAACTGTCGTGCTCGGCTCTTGCATTATTGTACGATCGCTTTGAAAGCGGTATTTTTGTCCAATTTTTTGATCTGTGTACTAGGCATAAGGGACTTAGTAAGCCTCCCTACCCCTGGGGAAGTGACTTGATGTCTTCATAGGATTTTCTAGGAACTTTAGTCAGAAAATTAAGTCCTGCTAGATCATTTCAGGCTTGCCCCTTTTGCAGGTATAGCTATGTAAAACATAAAATATAAGTGTCTATACTCTTTAAAATCCAGTAATACACTGTCTCACCCTGCTCTGCACATGCTTAGTTGATCTCCATTTTTAGGCACTACTGAATTTGTAGAGGTCAATCTGCTGACAGCCTTAAAAGGTTCACCTTCTGTAACATTACATGTTACACCCATATTCAGGGTGTAACATGTTACAAGGGGAACGGCCGCCGCACATCCCCGTTGTGAAACCTAACGGGGTAGCAATTCTCAATTAATTTTACCCTTCATGTGCTTCATCCTTGAAAATAGTTGCTCACAAATATAGGTGCTGCTGAAAACTGATGACACAAATCGGGCGTGATTGTGAAGAGTGGGATATTTTTTTTTTGGGGAAGATGAAACTTAAAAAAGTCCAGTAAAGAGACACTATCAATATTTTCTTCAGTGCATTATGCATTTCTACAAAAATTTCCCCCGAAAAATCATAAGTAAGTTCATGATTATGTGCCACATTTATAGCCGTCTTGGGCGGCAGGTTGGACACCCCGGAGCTACACATTCCCTGCTTTTATAGCTTTCCCAGCCAGTATAGCAAAGTTTAATTCGCATTGCAGAGACAGGGCTTAGGAAAGTCATTGTCTTCCTACACTTCAATTACTGGAAAAACATCCTTTGCCTTGTACTCATCTGAAGTATATTACTTTGATTTTAAAATTCTGTCTTCTTGAAGAGTCAAACTGTTTATGGATTCATGTTTTAAGCAAGTATGTCAGTGCATAAAGCAACATTTGAAACAGAACATGACCCACTTCTATCCTACAGTTAATTCTTTGTGCTCTGGTATATCATTTGTCACATTTTGTTACAGGTTCTTTTATCCAAGGCACTGTGTATGGAGTGTGGTGGCAGTACTTCCAATGTTGATGTTGGTTTGGTCTTCATCCATACTGCAAAGGAAATCACTGTCAGTATGTAAAGGCATTGCATCTGATAGCTGAGAGCATAACATTCTTGCAGCCATGTCCTACTCTTCAGCCACCCTATCTTCCCCAAATGGCAATTCCCAGACCTGCTAATAGGTAAGCTCAGGCCCCAGGTCTTTGCATTTTGGTACAGGGGCACAGGGCATGTATTTACTCCACTACCAGGAATTAGAAAATTTTAAGGGGTGCTCCGGGCTCTGCTGAGGGGGACACACACCTGTGCAAAAGCTACAAGCTAGCATCTTTCACTCTCAGCTACCTGGTACAACACATAGGGGCCTATTTAAAGCAGAAATAGACATCACTATCAACCTACTGGACAACAGAATTTTTTTTTCTATACAATGCTACACGTAATTCATAAAATGCAAGCTGTAGTGTGGAGATTGCAGTGTCCTATGTATTGGTCTGCTACAGAAAGTACTCTGGAATAGAAGTAGAGGAAATTCATATTATTTTGACAAGTCATGTGACTAGGTTATCCTTTTGGAGTCCCTAAGCAAACAATGTGCTATGCACATTTTGATAGCATAGGATAAAACATGTATTTTATTTATTTTAAAGCATGGTATGCTTGCAATAAAGCCATACCACTGCTGTATAAATTATCTATAAATGAGCCCCATAATATATGTAATAAAATAATTCAGTTTATTAATTCATTTTTAAATACAAGGCAATCTTAACTCAATATTTTCCATAACCTATAAGTATAGCATAAGTATAGGCAAACAGTTCAAAATATTTGTTGATTCGGTAAACTTGGCTTATATAATTCCAGGTTCTGACCATTTACTTTTCTTTACTGAAGTCTAAGCAATACAGCCCCATCAAGACTGTTTGGATAATTAAAGAGATCATCTCCGTGCTTTCTACTCCGGTCACTAAGCTCCATTTGTTAAATTCACATCACTGTGCAAATCAGTAGGATGTTGATACAAAAACTGCAAAAAGTACTTTCTGAACCAGTTTTTTTCAATCTTTTTCAGTCAAGGCACCCTTTAAAATTATAGACAATCTCGAGGCTCCCCATTCTAAAATGTAAAAAACTATTCTAATAGTTTTACACGATGCAGCAACATCCACACGTAGAACACCCAACGTTAGAAGTGATTTATTCTTCCAAACCAAATACACTTTTGCACACTGGTGCTGACTGGTTTTCCAATGTTTCTCTTCTGCCTTGATTTCTCTCCATCAGCCAGCTAATGTCACCCCAGTGCTGAGGGAGAGTGGCACAGGAGGGTCCAACAAGGATGCTGTGGAAGCAACAGACACCCTCTTTATTAACTGATGGCGTCATTGGTTGTTAGGATGCCAGTGTATAGAACAGTCTTTCTCAACCTTTTCAACACAGAGGAACCCTTGAAACGTTCTGGTCTCAGGGAACCCCTGCTAAAAATTCCTAGATCTACAACTCATGATACATTCGTGTGATGGTCAGTGGGAGGAATGTTCCTTACACTTGTGGCCATTGGGAAGAATTACCCCCTTACAGATAGCTAGAAAGAGCAATGGTGGCAGTGGGAACCTATTTGAGTGGAAGAAATTGCTCATTGCACAAGGAACCTCTAGCAGCCTCTGGAGGAGCCCCAGGGTTACGTGGAACCCTGGGTGAAAAACCCTGGTCTAGAAAGTCATAATGGTGCATAATGAAAACCCGTGACTTTTTGTAACTAAAAGGCAGGCTTGATCCACCTTGCTGGCTTGTATACAAATTTTGATACATTTTAGATATTTTACCGAGGCACCCCTAAAGAAACCTGAAGGCACCTCAAGGTGCCTGGGTACCCTGATTGAAAAAGGCTGGTGTAAACACATGTTTACGTTTACTTTTATTAATTACATTCCTGGATTAAAAGGGGGCCTTGTTATATGCCCAAACTTTTATTTATTTATTTTTTTTGGAGGGGGGGGGGGGGGTCACTGGCAAAAATGAAACTTTTTTAGAAAATGAATGAATTTTTACTGCTAAGCATAAATAAGCCATTATTTTGACCTTTCCATTTACAACTAAATCTTTTTTTTTTTATTCTGAGATATCTGTTTTAGGATATTTATGCATCTTTCCATTCACGTATGTGAGCTGGATTCTTACATAACTTCACTATAGTTGCAATTGTGATGGATGGCAGAATATTTGTCCCGAGGGTGGAAGATTGGAATTATAGGGTGTGCAGTTTTGATTAGCAAGCCTGGAAGCTTAAGAAAAAAACGAATAAACTAATAAAGCAGGGAGCCATGCCAAATCATAAAAGGTATAAACACTATTACACCCAGAGGTTCCCATCCCTTATTAGAAAAGACACAAGTATCAAGGGAACACCCAGTTTTGGCAAAAAGGGGCCTCCAGAAACATGATGTGAAATGGAGTATAATTGCATTGCCACAGGGCAAAATTCAGAAACATTATGGGAGTTGCTGTTCCAACTTGTACACTAAGCATCGCTGGGGCCATTACACATAACTATTGTTTATACCTGTAATATACTGTGTTCTTGGGAATTTTGCAGTTACCAGGGTGAGTATATGTGACAAAGATCATGAGTCACAACCTTACAATATGCTGAAATGCAACCAAATTTTAGGCTCCATGCACACTGGCTTAAAAATTGCTGCTTCTACAGGAGTTTTGTGCTTTGCCTGTAGAAGCAGCTCATTGTTATCCTATGTGTCCATGCACATTAGGATGATTACAGGCATATTTTAAGCTTAGCATTTAGAGGCAGAAAAACAACCCTAAGGAATTGCGTTTTGAAAAAAAAAAAAACACTAAACTCTCCTACACCCGTCTAAACTGTCTACAAAAACTCACTAGTCTGAAGCCCCGTACACACGTACCGATCGTCGGCCGAACGATCGGCCGTCTTTTGTCCAGGGCTGTCGTGTCTGTTGAAAACTGCAAAAGACTGCACACAAATTTTGTCGGCCAACAACAGCCGACTGCAGAAGTGATGTCATGTGATGGTTAACTTTCCTTGTCTTTTTTCTTTTCTGAGCATGCCCAGTCTTGCTAATCTGCTGTCTGTCGGCCGAAATCTGTATTGACTGGCGAACAATCGGCCGTTCTGGTGTTGGCCAACAAAAATTGTAATGCCTGCACGACAGATTCTGTTCGGCCGAAAATGCGCTGTCGGCTGTCGGAAGCATCATACTAGCAAGCCTACACAATCGGCCGATCGGTCGTCGGCTGAATATTTACGTGTGTACAGGGCTTAAGTTTTTTCTGCCAGGGGAACTGTCATTTATTTTAAGCCCAGTGTGCATGGAGCCTTAAATTCTAGAGTTGAGTGAATTGGTGGTCCAAGCCAGGTTGAGCTGAGTAACAGATATCTGTAAAACTTAGCCAATAAATTGGATCTGTGGTTGTGTTCACTAAAATTAATGTGAGTGTATTTTGTATTGAAAATATAGATTTGATAAACAGTAGCACAAATACTATGTGACATAAAAATGTCAACTGCCTATTCAACAGGGTTCCCGTTTTCAGAAAATTTATACAGTACTGTTTGGGGAGTTTTAAATGTTTTTTCATGTAAAAAAAAAATGTGTATTTTAGTATGTGTGGAAAATATAAAAATGGCTTTTTCGGTAAAAGAGTTAATTGTTTGTAGCCACATTGATAATGCATTTATATTATTATGAGCTTGTAGAATTTGATTATTTTGGGGTCATGACTCTTACTTTGCAATGTACTACTTGATTTGTTTGGAGCTTGCACAGAGAAACAGAAACACTTAGGATCTGTTCGCAATTTGCGTAACAGGAGTTTATTCCCGCTCGTGATTTTGTGTGGACGATTTTCAGACAATCGATTCCATGTGTTGCGCATAAAGCAGCCCAGTCAGTTGAATGGGCTACCATATGTGAGTTTGTTGTGGTAAAGAAGCTCAAGGATCAAATTTTGGCGCTGAGCCAGGTGCGCCTTTACACCTGCATTTTGATGAGTGTGAGCGACAATCCCATCAAAAATTGCACCTTGTATTTTTTCCACAATTTTAGTGTATTTTGTAATTGTGAGCAGAATTGGGTCAGTTCTGCTCATGATTCCAAGTTGCCTAAGTGTGAATGGGGCCTTCATTTTAAGCAGCATAGGAGTGGATGTTAGCATTGCATTGAGGTTGCACAATGCCACAAACTGTTTTTGAAGTAACAAAACACTTATTTACAGTTCACACTTTTATTTTTTATTTATGTCCAGTCAACATTTTTTTATGAAGTAGTTTTGGATATAGTGGGAAAAGTTGGAACCCCTGTCCAAGGCTGGATAAGGAGCATCATGGGCCTTTTTATGGCAATAAATAAAATGAAAATGCAAACAATTTTGTTAAAATAAATGAAATATTTAAACAAATTAAATAAAATAGAGAGGGGAGAAGATGAGAGAGAGGGGTGAGAGAAAGAGGAAGGGTGAGAGAGAGAGAGAGAGAGAGAGAGAGAGGAAGGGTGAGAGAGAAGGGAGATGAGGGGGTGTGTGAGAGAGAGGGTGTGTGTGGTTGGGGGGGGGGGGGTGAAAGAGAAAGGGCGGAGAAAGAGAGAGGGGAGTGAGAAAGAGGGGGAGCAGTGAATGGTGCCTTACACTTACCAACCCTGTAGCAGGGGTATTTGCTATGACAGACCCTTCCTTACCTCCATGTTAATCTCTTCATCTTTATCCACCTGCTCTCAGTACACCTGTGCATTCAAAATTCCCCTGCTAACCTCTACACCCAAACCGTCCACTGCACCCTAAACCCCCTCATCTCTGCTTAACTCCACATCCCTCTGCTCATCTTTGCGCCCCAGCCCCCCCTGCACCCCCCCCCCCCAGATCTATCTACTCACCTTTGCAGTACAGGCTGAGGGCAGGCTCAGTGACTGTGGCAGGCAAGGCTTGTTGTACATCCCCATTGTCGGTGACATTCAGCAAAGGTGATAGTGGACCAGGGCTCAGGGAGTTTGGCATACCTATAAATGCTCTTTACATATTAATGCTGCCTGTGATTTACATATTAATGGCGCTAAGATTTACATATCAATGCTTCCACAATTTACATATCAATCATGTGTACACTACACACAGAGCAGGGCTGGGCAGAATTAGTGACTTACTTACACCACCAGACTGGGCCTATCCTAAGGAAAGGGCCTGGAGCTGCAGCTCCAATAGCCCCTATGTTAATCCGACCCTGCCCTTGTCAAGTTTTTATTGCTTTCAGGGATTATATTAGAGATTACCCCTCATTTACTTTCACAGATGCAGTGGTTCCACAAGAGGAAAAGTCTGTTACAGGGACATAGTCAGAAATAAAAATCTATTATTTTAGGAATTTTATTTATACATTTTTATTTTATTTTTGTCTGTGTTACTGTTGGAGATATTGTCTCACTTTCTGTTTGGTAAAACCATATTATCCAGGGAAGTCAGTCTATAATAGAGTCCCAGATAGCAGAAACACCTGACAGGGCGCCTAATCCTTATTCACTGCATGCAAACTAAAGACAGGATTTGTCTGAATTTAAAGCCCACATAACACAAATATGTGGCGACAAAGAGGGCGTCCATATACATTAGCTCAAATATGTGTCCATGGGGCAACAAAGCTTTCTGTGCTGAGTGCTTGCCTACTGAATGCTTCCAACACAATGACTTCGCTGTACAAGAAAGCTCTCGCTCAATACTAATGATCAACAGGACTGACTCCCAATCATGTGATCATTATGACAGCCAATCACAGTTTTTACATGATCAGCCGATACTTCCTGCCCGTGGGTGTACAGCCCTGGCCAAAGTTTTGAGAATGACACATATCATTTTCACAAAGTCTGCTGCTTCGGTGTTTTTAGATCTTTTTGTCAGATTTTACTATAGTATACTGAGGTATAATTACAAGCATTTTATAAGTGTCAAACACTTTTACAGAATTTGTGTTTTTTTTTTTTTTTTTGTTCACCCACCTCTTGAGGATTGACCACAAGTTCTCAATGGGATTAAGGTCTAGGGAGTTTCCTGGCCATGGACCCAAAATTTCAATGTTTTGAGCCACTTAGTTATCACTAGGTTTGAGCGAACCCAGACTGTATTGTTTGGGATCATACCGGACTTTTGGGTATTCGGTACCCGGACATGGACCCAAACATTTCACTGTATGTTCAGGAAACTGTCCGTTGTTCGGTAATGTTATTTGATGTTTTGGCGTGGTTTTAATGTTTTGGCGTGGTTTTAATGGCGCGGTTTCAACATGGGGAAAGGCAGCCAATCAGCAAGCATTTAACTAGTGTGCCCTTAGAAGCCATCACAGCCATGCCTACTAATGACATGGCTGTGATTGGCCAGTGCAGCATGTGACCCAGACTCTATATAAGCTGGAGTCACATAGCGCCACACGTCACTCTGCTCAAACTATACTAGGGAGAGGTTCCTGATGCTGCTGCTGAGAGAGAGATAGGAGATTATTGTAGGGTCAGGCCGGAGATTGCTTTGAGGGAAAGAATAGGAAGAATCTTCTTTAATCAGACAGCGATCAACATTGATTGTATTGTGTGGGGGTGCAGTGCACAATCTTTATGCCCTGACCTGAGCCCAGTGAGGAGGAGGAGGGAGAAAAAAAAACTTTTATCAGTCTGTTAGGTGGGCGGCATGCAGTGTGTAGCGGCCATGTAATGCAAGTTCAGTGCATATGTGTCTGCCTAATCTGCATTTAAAAAGAAAAAAACTTTTTGCCTTCATATTTTACTTTGACATACAGTGTTTAGACACTACTTTTTCTAATCTGCGCTTCAATAAGCACCAATGTAAGGGAAAAACTATTATTTTTCAGTATTTAGGGAAAATAATTATTTTTCAGTTTTTCATTCAAATGGGGTTTTTTTTATTCAATATCGGAATAGAACAACAACAGTATCCAACCTGTTAGGCGTGCGGTGTGTAGCGGCCATGTAATGCAAGCTCAGTGCATATGTGTCTGCTTAATCTGCATTTAAAAAAGAAAAAAACTTTTTTCCTTCATATTTTACTTTGACATACATTGTTTAGACAGACACTGCTTTTGTAATCTGCGCTTCAAAAAGCACCAATGTAAGGGAAAAATAATTATTTTTCAGTATTTAGGGAAAAAAAAATATTTTTCAGTTTTTCATTCATACTTTACTGTGACACTGTCATACAAAGTTTAGACACTGTTCAAATCTGCTCTTCAAAAATCACCAATAAGGGAAAAATAGAAATTTTTCATTCATACGTCACAGTGAGATACATGCATTGGATACTGTTGTTGTATTCTGCTTATCAATAAAAACACATTTAGGGGGAAAAAATGTAATTGCGGCCTACTCTGCATATGTTACAGTGAGATACACCAATTTGATACTGTTTTTGTTTTTCGCTTATCAATAAAAATCCATTTAGGGGAAAAAAAATTAATTTGCGGCCTAGTCTGCATATGTTACAGTGAGCTACACCCACTGGATACTGTTGTTGTATTCCGCTTATCAATAAACACCCATTTTGGGGAAAAAAATTTAATTGTGGCCTAGTCTGCATATGTTACAGTGAGCTACACCCATTGGATACTGTTGTTGTATTCCGCTTATCAATAAAAACCCATTTAGAGGAAAAAAATGTAATTGCGGCCTAGTCTGCATATGTTACAATGAGCTATACCCATTGGATACTGTTGTTGTATTCTGCTTATCAATAAAAACCCATTTAGGGGAAAAAAATTGAATTGTGGCCTAGTCTGCATATGTTACAGTGAGCTACACCCATTGGATACTGTTGTTGTATTCCGCGTATCAATAAAAACCCATTTAGGGGAACAAAATGTAATTGCGGCCTAGTCTGCATATGTTACAGTGAGATACACCCTTTGTATACTGTTGTTCTATTCCGCTATTCAATAAACACCCATTTAGGGAAAAAATATTAATTTGCGGCCTAGTCTGTATCTGTACGTGTGAGATACACCCTTTAGATACTGTTGTTCTATTCCGCTATTCAATAAACACCCATTTAGGGAAAAAAAATTGTGGCCTAGTCTGCATATGTTACAGTGAGATACACCCATTGGATACTGTTGTTGTATTCCGCTTATCAATAAAAACCCATTTAGGGGAAAAAAATAAATTGCGGCCTAGTCTGCATATGTTACAGCGCAACAAGGCACACAGGTCTCGCATGGAGGCCCAGTTATTGGTGGTGAAGTGGTGCTGTTCCGCAGAGCGACTCACGCGTGCATGCTGCAGCTGAAACTCCACTATGGCCTGCTGCTGCTCGTACAGTCTGGCCAGTATGTGCAAGGCGGAGTTCCACCTTGTGGGCATGTCACATATGAGGCGGTGAGCGGGAAGGCCGAAGTTACGCTGCAGCGCTGACAGGCGAGCAGCAGCAGGGTGAGAACACAGAAAGTGCGCACAGACGGCCCGCACTTTCTGCAGCAGCTCTGACATGTCGGAGTAATTTCTAAGGAACCTCTGCACCACCAAATTCAGTATATGCGCCAGGCAAGGGATGTGTGTCAAACCGGCTAGGCCCAGAGCTGCTACGAGATTTTGCCCGTTATCGCACACCACCAGGTCGGGCTTGAGGCTCACTGGCAGCAACCACTCATCGGTCTGCTGTTGAATGCCCCTCCACAACTTCTGCGCGGTGTGTGGTTTTCCCCCCAAAGAGGCAAGTTTTAAAACTGCCTGCTGTCATTTACCCCTGGCTGTGCTGAAGTTGGTGGTGAAGGTGTTACGCTGACCGGATGTGGAGGCGGTAGAGGATGAGGAAGCGGAGTAGGAGGAGTTAGGAACAGGAGGCAAACTGAAGCGCCCTGCAATCCTCGTGGTGGAAGGACATGCACCAAACTGCTATCCGCCTCAGGCCCAGCCGCCACTGCATTTACCCAGTGTGCTGTTAGGGAGATATAACGTCCCTGACCGTGCTTACTGGTCCACGTATCCGTAGTTAGGTGGACCTTGCCACAGATGGCGTTGTGCAGTGCACACCTGATTTTGTCACCCACTTGGTTGTGCAGGGAAGGGATGGCTTGCCTGGAAAAGAAGTGGCAGCTGGGCACGACGTACTGTGGGACAGCCACCGCCGTAAGGCTTTGAAAACTCTGCGTCTCCACCAGACAGAATGACAGCATTTCAAAGGCCAGGAATTTTGATATGCTGGCATTCAGGCCCAGGGATCGCGGGTGGTTGGGGGGGGGGTACTTCCTCTTCTGCTCCAGTGTTTGGGAGCTAGAAAACTGAACGCTTCCACGGGACATTGTGGAGATGGTTGTTGGTGACCCAGGTGGTGGTGTTGCTGGCAGATCCTCTGTTTGCGGGGTGGCAGGTGCCGGTCTCACTACAGGAGGTGGATGAAGAGGCCGAGACTGCAGCAGAAGAGGAAGCAGGAGGAGCCAGAGACCTTTCTTGGTTTTTGAGGTGTCTACTCCACTGCAGCTCATGCTTTGCACTTAGATGCCTGGTCATGTAGGTTGTGCTCAGGTTGAGAAGGTTTATGCCTCGCTTAAGGCTCTGATTGCACAGCGTGCAAACCACTCATGTCCTGTCATCATCACATTGTCTGAAGAACTGCCACGCTAGGGAACTTCTTTGAGCTGGCTTTGGTGTGTTCGGTCCCTTGCTGCATTGGGCAGTAGCAGGCGTAGTGTCTAGGGCACGGCTGCTCCGCTTTTGCACCCTGCTCCCTCTTCTGCTGTGCTGGTGGCTCTGTGCGACCACCGCCTCTTCCTCCAAACTACTCAGGTCACCTGCATGATGTTCATTCCATGTGGGGTCGAGGACCTCATCGTCCTCCACATCATCTTCCACGCAGTCTTCACCCCTGCAACCCTTGTCGGTCTCCACAATTCGGAATTCCGCAGCAGTTGGCACCTGTGTTTTGCCATCATCCGAGACGTGCTGCGATGGTCCTCCCATGTACTCATCTTGAGACATAAGTGGTTGGGCATCGGTGCACTCAATCTCTTCCACTTCTGGGGCAGGGCTAGGTGGATGGCCCTGGGAAACCATGCTTACAGAGTCATCAAAAAGAAGAAGAGACTGCTGCATGACTTGGGGCTCAGACTGTTTGACTGATTTGCAAGGGGGTGAGTTGAAAGATTGATGGACATCGGCTGCAGGTGCCAACTCTGACCTTTCAGCAGAAGACTGGGTGGGAGACAATGTGAAGGAACTGGAGGCACTGTCAGCAACCCAATCTACTTTTGCCTGTACTTGTTCTGGCCTCAACATTTGTAGAGGCACATTAGGCCCTGTAAGGTTCTGTTGCCTACTCGCAGCTGTTAAAGGTGTTTCACTTGTGTGTATAGCTAGCACAGATAGACCACGTCCTCTCCTTGCAACAAGAGCTCCATCAGCAGCACCACGACCCAGCACTAACATGGTGGAGCAGTGTGTGTGCACACGCCTAGACGTACTGAATGACGGGTCTGCCCGTTTCAACTTCTGGGTCTCCAAATTGGGCACATGGCCTGAGCTTGCCCTTTACGCCTTGGAGGTGCTGGCCTGCCCTGCAGCCAGTGTATTATCTGAATGTGTATTTATGATGGCTGGGGGCGTTATCACAGACAAGCGCAGCCGCCTGTCCAGAGCCAATGTGGACAAGCTCACGTTCATTAAAATGAACCAGGCATGGATCCCACAGGACTTGTCCGTACCTTGTGCAGAATAGACATGTATTTTTGTATTTGATCTTTCTAACTCTTTTGGGGTGTACCCTAATCTAAAAAGAAATACAATTAAAAACAAAAACCAGTGTTGGCTACCTCGTCCTCCTCCACCGCCGCTTCCACCTACACCGCCACCTCAACCTCCTACTCCATATGGGCCTCGCCCTCCTCCACCGCCGCCTTCACCTACACCGCCATATCCACCGCCACCTCAACCTCCTACCCCATATGGGCCTCGTCCTCCTCCTACATCATTCAAGATTATTATTTTTTATTTTTCTGTTTTTTATGTTATTTTAAGTTATTTCCCTATCAACATTTGTTTGCAGAGCACTTGCAATGTTCTTAAGATGATTTTGCTGCCATTTGCAGCCCTCTTGCCCTTTCCATGTTTGTTTTAGAGCCATTTTAGTGCTCAAAAGTTTGGGTCACCATTGACTTCAATGGGGTTTGGGATCGGGGTAAAGTTCGGGTTAAGTCCGGGTCACGAACCCGGACTTTTTTTTTAAGTTCGGCCAGACCCGCGGAACCTGAACATCCAGGTGTTCGATCGACTCTAGTTATCACTTTTGCCTTAAGCCAAGGTACTCCTTAATGCTGGAAAAAGCAATGTTCGTCACCAAACTGTTCTTTGATGGTTGGGAGAAGTTGCTCTCAGAGGATGTTTTTGTACCATTTTTTATTCATGGCAAAATGATGAGTTAGGCCACTCCCCTTTTAATCTGATGTATAGACCTTTATACCTTGTAAACCATCTACTATTTAACAACCTAAACCGTTAGAATACACTAGGGTGGTTATAAATGTTTTCATGCATTTTTCCAGTTTAATACAATTAGAAAAATGTGTGAATATTGGGTGAAAACATTTATAAACAGAGCGCTAAATCTTTTATCCAACCTCAAAATTATTGTCTTTGTTCTTTTAAAAACCGAATATAAAGTAAGCATCGATCCGATGCTCTGTAGGTCCACTGCCACCTCTACACCAAGAAGAGTAAGCAAAAACCACTATCAGTCACCGCTCTCTCCTCTGCCCCTCCAGCACTCACTGGATCACTGGGCTGGGGTGATGAGGGTGGGAGCAGCTGGTTCAGGTTCTCAGCAGCATGCTGAGCGTCAGGCATCTCAGCGTCAGGCATCTGGGTGGATCCCAACAAAAAAAGTTGGGATTCCTCCAGAGTCTGAACTAGCAAAATGAAGTCAGCCAATAGCGGCCGCTGTCTGCTGAATATGGGTCACAGTGCAGAACAAAGTGCACCACAGGAGCTGTAGCTTACTTCTCCTTTATCTAATCATTTCTGTTCACTTATTCATCATGGTATGTGCACCTTGCTGCATGGCAAGAGTGTGTTTTTTGCCTACATATTTCATGTTAAAAGGTGTTCTCTTTCTCATTTCAGAGTAGGAGGTATGCAGGAGCTCAGTTTGGAAACAGTTGTGACCCCAGAACAGGAAATGCCTGAACAAAGACCTTCATGGCAAGATCAGCAGGTATTCTTTTATTGTAAGCTGAAGATGAAAAAAATAAAATAAAAACTGCATAAACATGTTAAAACCTCTATGAGTCAAATCAAATCTAAAATGGTGCCTATATTGTACTTATAATGGGGGGGGGGGGGCTGGGAGATGAGATGTTGACTGCCTGTGTCACCCATCTGATGCACTGCTGATGTCCGTTTTTCCTTGTCCTTCCTTTTCCTTGTTTCTCCTTTGTGATTGAAGACTGCTACTGTTGCATGCTATTTGCTTATTTTGTGCTGTTTCTCTGCACTAAGGGCCTTTTTGATGATGTGTTGAATTAACCTCAAGGGGTTGTCCTGCCTCCTTAGGGGGCTTTGTTTCTACTTATGAAGACCACTGTGTGGAGCCTGGGGTGGGGGGTGGGCGAGGGGGGGGGGATTTGGGTTACATGTTGTCCCTTGTTTTTCTTTGTTTTGTGGTTGCCCTGCGTGGCATTGTGCTGTGTAATGTGTTGTCTTTTATTGAAAACTTTTAATAAATTTCGTCAGTTCAGGAGCGCATGAAGGCCATGGAGGAGAGGGAACATCAGGCTATGAAGGGGGTGCAAGAGATGATCCTGCTATTTTTTTTATAAGTTAAATAAATCGTTTATACAGTTATAACGTGTATTTTGTTTTTTGTAATGTTGCTCGGTTTTAGTGTAATAGCTTGGCCAAAATCAGCCAGAACTGACAGCAGCCGGTAAATACATGTCAAATACATATAGGGTCCATTGACACGTCTGTAAAATGGGTCCGCATCCATTCCACAGTTTAGCGGAACGTTTACAGACCCATTGATTTTCAATTCCAGTCTAAAGAAGTAAGTGTCGGCCAGTACAGGGCAAAAAAAATTAGCCAACAGGCGTTCACCTGACAGCAAAGAACTTTGTATTCTGTGGCTGGAGGTACATTAGGCATTCACAGGAAAAATAAGTTTAGGCCATTACAGGCCCCAAAAATTATCCCACGGGTGTTCACCTGACAGCAAAGAACTTTGTATTCTGTGGCTGGAGGTACATTAGGCATTCAGAGGATAAATAAGTGTCGGCCATTACAGGCCCCAAAAATTAGCCCACAGGCGTTCACCTGACATCAAAGAACTTTGTATTCTATGGCTGGAGGTCCATTAGGCATTTCACAGGATACAGAAGTAAGTGTCGGCCAGTACAGGCCACAAAAATTAGCCAACAGGCGTCACCTGACAGCAAAGAACTTTGTATTCTGTGGCTGGAGGTACATTAGGCATTCACAGGATAAATAAGTGTCGGCCATTACAGGCCCCAAAAATTAGCCCACAGGCGGTCACCTGACAGCAAAGAACTTTGTATTCTGTGGCTGGAGGTGCATTAGGCATTCACAGGATAAATAAGTGTTGGCCATTACAGGCCCCAAAAATTAGCCACTGGTCTATCATACGTTATAAAAATGTTTTTCCAGTAACTTTTTTCACTGTGTGTAGCAGAGATAACGCAGCGAAAGAGGCAAAATTTCTGCAGTACCCAAATACACTATTATGAAAGTATTTTGTTATATAACACCCCCCTTCAATCTGTCGTTTTGGGGGGCCACTGGTCTATCACACCAGTTATAATCGTTTTTTTTTCAGTAACGTTTGTCACTGTGTGCAGCAGAGGGAACGCAGCAAAAGAGAAAAAAAAATTCTGCAGTACCCAAATACACTATTATGAAAGTATATACTGTATAACACCACGTTTCAATCTATCGTTTTTTTTGGGGGGGGGGGGACTGCCTATCACACCAGTTATAATACTTTTTTTTCTAATTGCGTTTGTCACTCTTTGTAGTTGTAGTATCGCTGCAGAACTGCTCACCAGTCACAATGATGCACAATACAAATCCACTATAATATTAGAAAGTATATTATAAGTGTATAACACCCCTATATACTGCACACCAAACAATAGTACACCTTGTGTTATCTGTCTGGAGTATTTGCATGAGCTTATGAATATTTGAATCATTGTTCATTCATCGAGTTATCACTTTTCAGCGCAGCTTTTTATTTGATATTTCTTCCCACAGTGTTTCCCACTACAGCTGCTGCTTATATTTGTTATTGCTCAGTTATTTATATATCTTTACTTTACCTTGGAACGCTAACTGCTGCATTGAGCTATGGACATTTTTGACTATAGAGACTCAAGGACTGTCAATACTGAGGGTGTCTTTGAAGTCTTTTCGGACAAAGACAATGATCTTAATGGTCTATTCGTTAAGCTTAAGAATCTGATGATCTCAGAGGTGCATACCCAATGGGATCTAGCCTTTTTGGAGGTTTACATTAAAAACTCCATGGTACCACGAAGCCTCCGGTGGGAGGTCTGTCCCCAAACAGGGGAGGATGAATTAGAACAGTGGTACAAGTACTTTAACGAGGCTGGGCTGGATTTCCTCAGATTCTTAACTAAACGTAAGTCAGCTAAACTGTCCAGATTGGACACTGAGATAAAAGGTGTGAAGGAGAAACTAATCCTGTTTAAGGAGAGCAATGAATATTTAGCTTGCTCAAGTAATTTATTAAAAGTCCTGGAAAAGGCGGAGAGAGAGCAAAAAGTTAAAAAGCGGAAAAAGTATAATAGAGATCTAGGGGATTATAAAACGGGTTCCGTCTTTGAGTGGCAGAAAAAACGTATTTCTTTGGCCACCAATGAAGTAGTTATGGAGTCTCCTGAGCAAGCCATGCCCCAGGTAGTAGTTGCTAAAGCTGATCATCAATTGGTTTATCATAATGGGGATTCGCATGTGCAACCTTTTAGAAACCAACACCAATCCCACAAATCCCCTTATAGAGGCCGGGGAAGAGGAAGAGGTAGGGGTAATTCCCGTGGGAACAAACAAGGACATAATAACTATAACCAGTATCACCGTAACTGGTCACCTGGTTTTAGAGAAGTGGGTTCCCCCTTCCGTCCCCCTTACTCTGAAAATGGTCCCCATTGGAGAGACGGTCCCAATCAGTGGAATGGTCAGAGAGGTGGCCGAACTCCACAATGGAGATCTGGCCCACAACATTTTGATGATTGGAACCGGGGTCCCGAAAATAGCTTCGTACGCAATGGACCTGATATGCTGGATGGACCCAGGTCTGACTATCAATATAATATTCCCACAAACAATCAATTTTTTCCACTTAGGGACAACCAACACCCTAGAGATAATCCTTTAGGGACCCAGTCAACCTTGGGACCCCTCCCTTCTCAGGCCCCTTTGGCACTGAGGAGCTCAGCAATTACAGAGGTGCCACCACAAGCTGAGACCTCACAATCTGGTTACCCAGGTTGGGGTTTTCCGTTGGCCAAACAGGGGCTAAAACGTCCATTAGAAAACTCAGAGGAATCAGAGGGGGGAGGAGGCTACAATCTAAGAGACAGAAAAAGAACTTAGGTGGAGCAGGAATTTCTAATTTAAGCCATAAGGTCCTCTCAGAGTCAGAACAAAACATACTGGACAAGGGCCTCAAATTCGCCCCTCCCAGATGTCTCAACAAATTTCAAACATACATGGACATACACAAATTTGTGAGAAAATTCAATATACAGAAGTATTTGTTGGGCAACCCCATTAGCAATAGTGGTGCTGTGTCTACACGATTCCAGCATTCAAATCTCTCAAACGCATCTCTGTTCAACCCTCCGGGTGCCTTGACTGCGCCTCTGAGGGTTTTCAGAGATGTTGTTGTTCGGGATTTGAATGACATTCAAGTACGGAAAAACAGGACGAGTCAAGACTTAGTGAGGGGCCTGGACTCCTTATGTCAAAATAAGGATTTGGTCATCCGGCCTGCTGACAGGGGGGGGGGGGTATAGTGGTGCTGGATAGGTCTGACTATCTCACTGAGATGCATCGCATTCTCGGCGATACGCACACCTATACCCCTCTCCCTCGGGACCCAGTGTCTCAGTATAAAAAGGAACTGGACAGGATAGTTTCTAATGGCTTTGCTCTAAACATTATAAATAAGAAAGAGAAGGCCTTTTTGATACCTAAGTGTCCGAGGACGCCGATTATATATTACCTGCCAAAGGTACATAAGAGTCTCACTTCCCCCCCGGGGCGTCCTATTGTGTGTGACGTCCCGGGTGGGGAATACATTGACTCATACCTCCAGCCTTTGGTGCAGTTAACCCCCTCATATATCAAGGATATGCGGCATGTTATCAACACATTGGCCTCTCTCGTTCCAGTTGAGGGATTATGGATGGTTACTGCTGATGTGGCATCCTTATATTCTGTTATCCCCCATGATTTAGGTCTCAAAGCCGTGAAGGACTCACTGGTTCGGGATTCAAAGATCCCTGGTCGCCAAGTTCAATTCATCATGGAGCTTTTGCAGTTTGCGACCAGATCTAATTATTTCTGGTTCGAGGGACAGTATTTCCGCCAGGATAGAGGAGTGGCAATGGGGGCTAAGTTTGCCCCCTCCCTGGCCAATTTATTCATGGCCCAGTGAGAGGAGGAAGTCATCTATGGCTCTGCCAGGCCTCAGATTATGCTCTGGGCCAGGTACATTGATGACGTCCTCCTCCTTTGGAATGGGTCTAGGCCTGATCTTGAGTCCTTCATGGAAGAACTCAACCAGAATGACAGAGGTATACAGCTGAGTTTTGAAGCTAGTCAAGAATCCATCAATTTTCTCGATCTGACCATTATGTGTACTGAAAATAAGTTTATCACTAATACTTATTTTAAAGTGACAGATCGGAACTCATATATCCCTACGGACAGCTGCCATCATGCTCCATGGCTCCGCGCTGTCCCTAAGGGACAATATATGAGAATAAAGAGAAATTGCACCAATGAAGTGGATTTTGAGAGAAAGGCCAAAGTCCTCACAAGTAGGTTCATAGACAGGGGCTATGATAGCTCTTTTCTTACGAATACGCTTGAGGAAGTTGATAAGATGGATAGATCTGGCATGCTTTCCACCGTAGCTCGCCCTAAAACTCAGAAAACGCTCCTTATAACCCCCTTTTTGTTACCACCTTCTCAACGCAGCATAAGAGCATTAAAAATATCATCCGCAGGCATTGGCACATTCTCAAAAGTGACCGCCTTCTATCTGACGTGTTACCGGAGCAACCTCGAGTAATCTTTAGAGGGGCCCCTACTTTAAGGGATAAGCTAGCTCCCAATGTCTTGAATCCCCCTGGGCCTAAACCTACTTTTTTTAATCAGCTTACAGGCTATTATAGATGTAACCGCTGCCAGACCTGTTCGGTCAATAAGTGTAAAAAGAGAAATATTAAAGAATTTTTATCTACGAGTACAGGGAATACATTTGAAATTAAACCCTTCATTTCCTGCTCTACGACCGGCGTAGTGTATCTTTTGCAATGCCCTTGCGGCTTGCAATATATAGGGAGGACCAAGAGACCTCTATACATAAGATGTAACGAGCACATAGCTAACATCAAAAAAGGTTAAAACATAATAAGGACCCCCATAACACTATATTTATGGGGATTGACAAATTTGTCCCGCACTGGAGGGGAGAACCCTTTGTTAGGGGACTCTCCAAGTTGGAAATGTCCTGGATCTACAGGAACAAATGTTTTAGCCCTTTTGGTTTGAATATTGACACGGATGTAAACGCTTTTATAGATAACTCTTAATTTGTGCTTTTGCTGCTATTTTTACTATATATTTCTCTATCCTGACCATTGACGTTTTTTACTAATTCATAATAGCTGATGTTTTTATAATTTATCCAGCGTGAGCTGCACCCATTCAGGCTCTGTAACCATTCTTTTGGTAGTCTAGTTTTACATATTTGTCTTTTATATTTTTATGATCCGTTTGAGATCACTTGCAGTATTGTATTACGGTAATTTATTATTTTTCTATTAATTTTAGTCTGCTTCACATATTAAGCAATATAGATGGACAACTGTAACTTGCCCATAGACACTTACTATATGTATATATATAATTCAACTGCTAGAATAGGCTGTATTTAAATGGCAGGTTTTTATTATAAGCACAGATCCCTTTTGGAGGCATCTCTGACTGGATTTTAATACTATATCTTTGTATATTTATTGTGTATTAAAGAATTTTTGTATTTATTGATCGAGCACTTCCATGTTTAAAGATGGCGCCCGGGGCTTCTATTAATTTAGATGCCGCGGCCGCTATGTGAACGCTCGTTTTGCCTTATGAGTTAGGGCCTTCCAGGGTCCAATATGGTGCCGTTCGCTTCTGCAATTTCCGGAAGGGGCGGATGCCTCTTATGATACATAAGTGGTGACTCAGCGCGCCGCCCGCATCCCCAGGGAAGGCGTGCTGACGTCACTACTGTGTGTCCGGAAGTCGGGCGGCGGCGGTTTCTTATGTGTTTGACAAGCGCTTTATTTTCTACCATACCGTGAGTGTATTTCTTTCCTTATTTAATAAATGACAGTTTAGACCATCTGCACTATTGTGGCCCAATTATTCTTGCATATACCTGCTTGATTACTGTATTGGACGAGGTGGCTGGTGGTCTATTTGCTGGACGCTGCGGATCCCTGTATCAGACAGGACCTGGCTAGGAGAGGAGCTTTGCATTGGAGTTGGCTTCTGTGACACCTGGAGTGTGTACAATGCGATGAACCTTTTTCCATCTGGTAAGCGCACATCCCTAGCATGTTTCACTGCGGCTGATTGAGTGATCTCTGGTGGCGGACTTATCAACTCTGCATCTGCACTTTGGAATCTCTTAATTTTGGACTATTCTATTTGACCCTTTGTGTTATCTGTCTGGAGTATTTGCATGAGCTTATGAATATTTGAATCATTGTTCATTCATCAAGTTATCACTTTTCAACGCAGCTTTTTATTTGATATTTCTTCCCACAGTGTTTCCCACTACAGCTGCTGCTTATATTTGTTATTGCTCAGCGCGGTTATTTATATATCTTTAATAGTACACCTATACCAGTCCTTAAAAGGACTTTTGTGGACCTATTAGCAATAGCTAGCGATTTCTGTCACTATCAGTCTGTCCCTGCTCCAGACAGCAACCTCTTCCTACACTGACAAAAAAATTATGTAAAATGGCAGCCAGATCAGGTCTATTTATAAGGTAGGGGGTATGTCCATGTGCTGAAATGTTTCAATTGGCTGTCCTGTACCACCTGATGGATTTGTCATGGGTCAAAGTTCTTCACAATGTAAAAGAATATGGCGGTCACGAATATCGCCATATGTTCGCAAGTTTGGCGAACAGCGAACGAGCAAAGTTTGCCGCTAACCGACCGCTGGGTGAACTGCAAGGCCATCTCTACTCCTAAACAACATTTTTATACAACAAATGTGTAATTTTTTTTGTGCCACAAAAGTCCACCTAGCATTCATCCCTTTTTAACCCCCTACCCCCTTTAGGTTCTCTATTCCCCCCCTTCCCCCAATCTCTTTGGCTAATAAAACCTATAGGAGGTTTAGGTGACTGGATAGATTTACCTTAGGGTTCATAAAAGCATTTGTACTTTTTTCAGATGTAACTAAAAACAACCTAATATTTGCTTAAATCTGCTGTTTTTCCCTCTGATTTGCACTCAAATGCGGGTGGTTCTCTTCTCAACCGCTATACCACTGAATGAATTTTGTACACAGACTTTGAAGCATTCTTAAAAATCAATACAATAAATGGCAAGCACTTTCATGGCAAGTGCTCATTTTAGGCTCCCACACTGCAGCATTATCAAATTAGTTGCATTTGTCATGAAAATTGAATATCATAAGCAGCAATACAGCATTCTAAAAAGCTTCACATGATGGCCACTTCAAGATTTCCTAATGTGCAATCTTCCTCTTATGTTTCAATATTTGAATGAGGTTGCTCAGACAGAAGACGGCATTCAGACTACGTATTCTATATTTTCACCTGGGTAATTCAGAAAATAAAGATACCAGCAAAATAGTCCCACTCTAGGCTTTATATAGCATTGGGTATTATTGATAGACCATGCATCTTATGCCCTCTTCTAACACCCATTACCCAGACAGCTGAAAGTGGAGAAAGATTTTCCAAACAGCAATGCAAAGAGCAAAATAATCTGACAAGGTATGGTTGTAGTTCTGCCTGTATCCCCATTGGATAGATTCCTTTCTTTCTGTGCTGTCTGACATCAGATATTATGAAATAGAGCAAGGCCCTCTGATTCCTCTTGTAATAAATTGTATGGTAACTGTACTGTCTGCCCACATGTTGTAGAGCTTTTGGCGGTATAATAATCTTGTATAATAATAGGACCATGTCTCAATGCAGATACAGAAACAGAATAAGCAGAAAACAATACAATTTATCAAAGGCCATAGCCCTTCTCACTCTATTCAATACAAAAAAGTTTGGCTAGATTCAGGCTTTAAAACACATGCAATTACCCTAAACCCTAATGAAGAAAGTCTAGCACAGCAATGCAAGCACCAAGTGATGCCTGCACATAATTTTAGTTTCTCTCTTCTGTAGCCCATAACCACAAGAATTTGAAAAGTTCAACATGGGCCCCAACACTCCCACAAATGGCAAGTTCCTATTTCCCTAGAATACACTGCTCAAAAAAATGAAAGGAACACTTCGAAAACATGTCAGATATCAATGGAAAAGAATTATCCTGCTGGATATCTATACTGATATGGACTGGGTAATGTGTTAGGAACTGTATCAATTTACAGAGGGCTGAATTCAAAGACACCCCAAAAATCAAAGTAAAAAATGATGCAGCAGGCTAGTCCATTTTGCTGAAATGTCATTGCAGCAACTCAAAATGATACTCAGTAGTTTGTATGGCCTCAATGGATGGTGTCCTGGTGTATTTCCTCCCAGATCTGGATCAGGGCATCACTGAGCAGACGGAGGTGCAACCTGGCGGCGTCAAATGGACAAAAACATAATGTCCCAGAGGTGTTCTATTGGATTTTGGTCAGGCAGAGTGTGGGGACCATTAAATGGTATCAATTCCTTCATCCTCCAGGAACTGGCTGCATACTCTCGCCACATGAGGCCGGAATTGGCATGCACCAGGAGGAACCCAGGACTATCAGCATTTCATCCCGATACCTAATGGCAGTCAGGGTGCCATTGTCTAGCCTGTAGAGGTCTGTGCATCCCTCTATGGATATTATTATATTATTATTATTATACAGGATTTATATAGCGCCAACAGTTTGTGCAGCGCTTAACAAAATGAAATGGCTCCCCATGCTATTACTGACACACCACCAAAGCGGTCATGCTGAATGAAGTTACGGGCAGCCTAACATTCTCCATGGCTTTTCCAGAACCTTTTGCATCTGTCACATGTGCTCAAGGTGAACCTGGTCTCATCTGTGAAAAGCACAGGACGCCAGTGGCGGACCTGCCAAATTTGTTGTTCAATGGCAAATGCCAATTGAGCTTCACAGTGTGAGGCAGTGAGCAGAGGGACCACTAGAGGACATCTGGCCCTCAGGCCACCCTCATGAAGTCTGTTACTAAAAGTTTGGTCAGAGACATTAACACCAGTGGCCTGCTGGAGGTTATTTTGTAGGCCTCTGGCAGTGCTCATCCTGTTCCTCCTTGCACAAAGCAGCAGATACAGGTCCTGCTGATGGGGTTAGGACCTTCTACGTCTCTGCCCAGCTCTACTAGAGTAACTGCCTGTCTCCTGAAATCTCAATGCTCTTGAGACTGTCCTGTGAGACACAGCAAACCTTCTGGCAATGTCATGTATTGATGTGCTATCCTGGAGGAGTTGGACTGCCTGTGCAACCTTATAGGGTCCAGGTATCCCCTCATGCTACCAGTAGTGTTGTAGAGTATTCTGGGGGTGTCTTTGAATTTAGCCCTCTGTAGGTTGATCATTTTCATTTCCATCAAACGATATGGCATCCTTTCATTCCTAGCACATTACGCAGTCCAAATCAGTATAGATATCCAGCATTTTTCCCCATTGAGATATGATATTTTCTCAGTCTTCATTTAATTGTTTTGAGCAGTGTAGTTGTGGTTGACCTTAATGGCAAAGAGGAACTTTTTGAGGGATAGTGGGGTGGGAACAACTGCTAAATGTATGTACTGGAGCCTGTTAAATATCCCAAGGCTATGACATGACAGGTCTCATTTAAGCAGGGCAATCAGATTCAGGGCACAGCTGCTGTGTCAAGGGTTTCAAAACTCAATGTTCGATTTTTATTAAGTGTTTAATGTTAAAGTATATGCTTGTACTAGAGAATATAGGTTTAAAAAATGTATGCATTCCTGTTCTTGCATAATAAACAAAATTGTAATTATCATTGCTGGCGACATTGTACATATTACCATAGAAAAACATTATTAAATGATTGTGCATAGGATGCTTCATAATAACTGTCATAATGTTTTATTGTGCAAGTAGAAACAACATGCAATACATATAATTGTGAAGTCAAAAGAGGTTAAATCAGACTTATTTTTATTTTATACAGTGGAGGGTGAGGCACCCAAGTAGAGAGATGTGTGCCAAATGACTGACAAACTAAAACTAATGACTGATATCCACAGGGGATAACATGACAGCTTATATTTGAGGAATCTACTAACTGTTGCTACAGTGTTGGAGTAATACCAGTAGACAAGCACTGTATTCCATGTACTGCAGTATCAGTGATGGAAATAATAAAATCATGAACAGACATTTCACTTGTGTGGACAGCAAGAGGCTCAATCTCTTACCAAAATGACCCAAGACTGGGGTGGTGAGATCTCTCTAATACAGTTTCTCGCTCTGCCAAATGCATGGGGAGGTAGGTCATTAGGACTTCCGTCATTTAAAGCTGAACTCCAGGAATCCAACCACTTTGTAAAATGTGCTGACATGCTATGAGTTAAAGTGATATTAAAGGCAAGGTTTAAAAAAAAAAACATGTCATACTTACTTTGTCTGTGCAATAGTTTTGCACAGAGCAGCCCTGATCCTCCGCTTCTCGCCCCCCCCCCCCCCTGCCAGCGCTGGTGGCTCCTCCCTCCTGCCTAATGCCCCCAGAAAAAAGGCTTGCTATGGGAGCTCCCGAGCTGCTGGTCTTTCTGCCCATTTAGACACAGAGCCGCAGCCCTGCCCCCCTCTCTCTTCTCACTGGCTGTGAATGACAGCAACGAGAGCCAACGAGAAGGGGGGAGTTCCTGGAGAGCAGAAGTTCTCAAGCACATCGTTAGATGAAGATCGGGCTCAGGTAAGTATTGGGGGGGGGGGGTTATAAGGTGCATACCACCTCATTAATTTATCTCTTTAATTTACATTTGACAGTTTTATGGAGCTTAGCCAGCACAGCTATCACTACACTTATGGGACTGATAGACAGAGACACAGTTCTCTTATACAGCAGCTGCTGTGCCAATTATTCCCTTCTACTGTTCATTCAAAGAAGCCTTTGTATTTTGTGAATGAGTTCACAAAATACAAAGCCTTCTGTGACTGTGCAGTAGGAGGGAAGGGGCAGGCACAGCAGTTGCATGTGGCATTGCAGCCGCAGTAGCTAAGACTTGAAGTGCAGTGGTGAGGATATTTCAAGCATGGAGATGAGAAATAAGGTTCAGGCACAGTGGTGGTGGGGGAACTGTGGGCTGGCTACTGTAACTCCAGCTGCATTCTTCACCACTGCAGTTGATCCGCATTCCTTCTCCTGCACACCAGCCCACACTCTCTCACCATTGTGCCTGCCCTCATTCTCCCCCCTTGCTCTTACCTCCTCTCCTGCATGTCCCTACTTCACCGGCCACTGCACCAAAGCTCGCCCTTTGTACGAATGTCCACTCTGTTTTCAGTCAGAATGGGCATGTGTTTGTTAGTCTACAATAAACATGCGAAAGGATTTAAAATTCTGTTCAGCAAGTACTGTGACCTATGCATTATGGACAGCATAGCCTGATCCTGGACCTCCACTGTAACAAAGCTTTGTCCAGGACATGTCCTCAACCTGCTCCTTGGACAATAAAAGCAGGCAGCACAATGATGAATTACCTCTCTCCTCCGGTCAACGTTTTCTCTATCAGCATGGGTGCAATAGAGCCTGGCAGGCTTCTCATGCTTGTCTTTTCTCTCCAGCTCTGTGGGGGTTACTTCTATTTAACCAATCTATTATAAATAACTGCATTATTTGTTGTTTTTAAAGTGTTTGTAAAGGCAAAAAAATTACAATCTTTAAATTATTAAATGTCATTTCTCATATTTGCATTTTATTTCTTGCTGCTGATGCTCTAATATACAGTAAACCTCCGCTCCATCGCGGTTCAGTTTTTGCCGTCCCGGTATATTGCGGTTTTTTTGTAATGTTATTTTACTATATAAATCATTAAAAATGAAATATGTTTGTGTTTTCCATAGCTCTTGCTATGTCTCTCAGTATCTTTTATGTGTTTAAATGAGTTTCTATTGTTTTAAAAGTGTGTTTAAAGACCTTAAAATGCTTTTACACGTACAGTGACAGTAAAAAAAACATGCCTACAATGCATTTTAATAGGGTTTTTCTATTTCGTGGATTTTCACTTTTCGCGGCTGGGTCCGGAACGTAACCCCCGCAATGGAGGGGGGTTTACTGTATCTGGTTGATCCTGCCTGTGCCCCACCTAATACAAGTAAACTTACTACGGTAGCATGGCAGCCGATCCAAGCTACCGTGGTTAGTTTACATCTTGCCAGAGATACGGGTGCACTGTGCAAGAGCACAGCATGCCTGTGTCTTCTGTGGTCAGTGTGAAGCCCTGCCCATTACTGCTCACAGATGGGGAAGGGGGTGTGAAATTTGAAGTCAGGTCTGATTGTGTTTCATTGCCATGTAAACACAGAAGCTTGGCGGCAACGTCATTTGCGATTGTGATGTAATGGCCCAAACACTGGACACCTTTACAGCGATCACATGACCTGCCGTTTGAAGCTGCACAACACAGCAGAGGCAAGTTTTTTTTAGATAAGCTTCATGTTACCAGTGGACACACAGTGGTAGTTTTAGCAAGCGTTACAACAACTTTAAATCTATCAGCTTTAATCACATCCCACCCAAGGACGTACCCGTATGTCCTTGGGTTTCAGTGGTTATACCGGGATGATGCCTACACCTACAGGCATCATCCCAGTACCATTGTTTGCAGCCGGTGATTATGTAGAAGGGAGAAGTGATCTGAGTGGCTTATTAGCCCCTCGATCACTTCTGCGGGTGGTGGAAGGGGGTCCCACCCCCACTCCTGGGCTCTCTGGTCCCATCGCGGAGGCCGGGATTGATGCGGCCAGGGGGGATGGCTGCCTGGTACAGAGAAATAGGAGCTGACTTCGTTCCCCTCTCTCTGTAACCCTGGAAACTGGGAGTGACGAGTATTCATCACTTCCTGTCCCGCCGTTTTGTTTACCTGGCCACCAGCGGCCAGAGAAGCATTCGGTCGGCCTGACCTTGGTCTGATTGGCTGCATGGGGGGCCAGAGGAGAGATTTGGGGTCTAATAGACCCTAAAGCTCTCCAGAAAGAGAGCTTTAGGGTCATTAGTGTCATTTAGGGTCATTGGCCGTGACAGAGTCTGTCACGGGCAATGCTGTCAAAAGGGATGTTGTTCATCCTTTGTGATAGCAATAACGTTTGTACAAAAAATAAAAAAAAGTGTAACATTTTTTTTGCATAAATAAATAAAATTTAAATAAATCTGAAGCGCCCCCTGTCCCACCATGCCTACACGCAAATGCGAACACATACGTTACTCCTGCACTCATATGTAAATGGTGATCACACCACACGTGAGGTATTGTCGCGAACGTCAGGGCAGGAGAAATAATTCTAGCACCAGACCTCCCGTGCCACTCTAAACTGGTAACCTGTAAAGGTATTAAAATCCTTGCCTATGGAGAATTTTAAGCCCTGTAGTTTGCCACTATTCCACGGGCAGAAGCAATTTTGAAGCGTGACATGTTAGGTATCCATTTACTTGGTGTAACATCATCTTTCACATTATACAAAAAATTGGGCTAACTTTACTTTTCTTTTTTTTATTCATGAATGTGTTTTTTCCCCAAAAAAATTGCGTTTGAAAAACCACTGTGCAAATACTGTGTGACATAAAAATTGCAACACACGCCATTTTATTCTATAGGGTCTCTGCTAAAAAAAATATATATATGTTTGGGGGTTCTAAGTAATTTACTAGCAAAAAAAAAAGTAGATATTTACATGTAGGAGCAAAGCGTCAGAACAGGATTGGGAAGGGGATGGTTAAACACAAATAAATGATAATCAGGGCAATTTAATGAAAATAAACAAAAACTGAATTTTTGTAAAATCTTACCGTAAAATTCCTTTCTCTGAGTCCTCCGACAGTCGCCGCCCACTCACAAGTCTTCACCAATGGGTATTGACCTTTGCTCCGCAGGAGTAGCTAGGCAACAAGAATTGTGAATAACAAAAGCTTTTAGCATAGACACACCCCTAGGGGCTGTCCCCTCAGTCAATACCTCCCTGCACCAGCATTCCCAACTCAGTTTGGTAGCATAGCAGTAAGAGTACACAAAAACCCCCAAAAGAGGGGCGGCGACTGTCGGAGGACTCAGAGAAAGGAATTTTACGGTAAGATTTTACAAAAATTCAGTTTTCTCTTACGTCCTCCGACAGTCGCCGCCCACTCACAAGTCTTCACCAATGGGATGTCCCAAAGCAGTGTAGACATGAGGGGTGGGAGACGCAACCGTAGAAAAGGCAACGCAGTACCCACATCAGAGAAAGGAACCTTACCATAGTAAGAGAACCAACTGGGCAACAGGAAAACGTGCTCAACAGGAGCAACAACCCAGGAAAACAAGTAACCCAGGGGTAAAACACCCCAATAACCAAGGGCCCAAAAAATAAGGGTCCCTAAGAAACTGCCGCACTGAGAACTTTATGGCCAAAGGAGGCATCGGCCGATGCCTGAACATCCACCTTATAAAATTTTGAGAAGGTGTGAACGGACGACCAAGTCGCCGCCTTACACACCTGGGCCACAGAAGCCTGATGACGGTAAGCCCAAGACGTACTCAAAGATCTGGTAGAGTGCGCCTTCACAGGGAAGGGAGGAACCTTCCCCTTCAAGGCATAGGCGATGGTCGCAGCCGATGCCGCCATGCCCTTCTGAGGTCCCTCAGGAAGGAAAAAGAGGGAATCCGACTTGCGAAAAGATTTAGTGGACGATAGGTAAACCCTGATAGCCCGGACAAAATCCAAGGAATGCAAGGCAACCTCCTTCGGATGCTTAGGCTTCGCGCAGAGCGAAGGCAAGACAATGTCTTCATTAAGGTGAAACTCCGAGATCCTTTTCGGAAGAAAGGACGAGTTAGGTCGCAAGACTACCTTATCCTTGTGAAGCACCAAGTAGGGAGAGCTGCAGGACAAAGCCGCCAGCTCCGACACCCTGCGAGCCGAAGTGATCGCCACCAAAAAGGCAACCTTTTTGGACAACAGAGACAACGAGATCTCCCTGATCTTTTCAAAGGGAGCCTGTTGTAACATGGACAGAACTAAGTTCAAGTCCCATGGAGGCAAAGGTTCCCTCCTAGGAGGGGCCAAATGTCGCACCCCCTGAACAAAGGTGCTAATCAATGAATTAGACGCCACAGGGCGTTGAAAGAGAACGGTCAGCGCAGAAATCTGACCCTTAATCGTGGCCAGCGCCAAACGCTGGTCCACTCCAGTTTGGAGGAAAGCCAACACTCTCGACACCGAGTATGAGCGAGGGGAATACCCCCTGGACTCACACCAGGCAAAGTATGCTTTCCAAGTACGGTAGTAAATTTTTCCTGAAGAGGCTTTTCTAGCCTTGATCAAAGTGGGACCTCAGGGGAGAGACCCCTATCCTTCAGGACCTGGCTTTCAACAGCCAGCCGTTAAAGCCAGCGACTGTAAAGCAGGATGGAATATCGGCCCTTGAGACAGAAGGTCTTCCCGAAGCGGCAGGCACCACGGAGCGTCGACTGCCAGATTTACGAGGTCTGCGTACCAAGACCGGCGAGGCCAGTCCGGTGCCACCAGAATCACCGCATGCTGTTCCGAGGCTAATCTGCGAATCAGCCTGGACAGTAGTTGAATCGGGGGAAAGGCATACATCAGACGATACTGATGCCAGGGCGCCACTAACGCGTCCGAGGCATTCGACCGAGGATTGCGCGTTCTTGCCACGAACCTTTCCACCTTGTTGTTTAGACGAGACGCGAACAGGTCCACATCTGGGGAACCCCACTTCGCGCACAACATCTGGAAGACATCCGGGTGAAGGGACCATTCCCCCTGGTCCAGGGTCTGGCGACTGAGATAGTCCGCCTGCCAGTTCTCCACCCCCGGTATGTGAACTGCCGTTATCGACGGGACATGTGTCTCGGCCCAAGACAGAATGTCGGCCACTCCCCGAGCCGCCCGGGCACTCCTGGTGCCCCCTTGATGGTTGATATAGGCCACCGCGGTGGCATTGTCCGTCTGAACCTGAACTGGACGGCCCCGAAGCCGGTCCGTCCATCGCAGAAGGCAAAGCTTTATCGCCCTCAATTCCAGAATGTTGATCGGAAGGGAGGACTCCTCCTCCGTCCAAGTTCCCTGGGCGGACAAAACGCCCAGAACACCACCCCAGCCCGACAGGCTGGCATCCGTGGTGATCACCGTCCACAATAATGGACGAAAAGACTTGCCCCCGGACACTGCCGGGGACTGGAGCCACCACAGAAGATCTCTTCTGGTGCTGTGGCTCAACGAGATCCGCAGATCCAGGGATTGCGGCCGCCCGTCCCACTCGGCAAGAATCTCCGCTTAAAGACCCCGCGTGTGAAACTGGGCAAAGGGGATCGCCTCGAAAAAGCCGAGACCATTAAACCTAGACATCTCATGCATGTCCGGAGAGACGAGTGCCGGTTGTCTCTGAGGGACCTGACCTCGTCCTGAAGTGTCCGAAGCTTGTCTTCCGGTAAGAAGACCTTCGCTTGGACAGAGTCCAGAATCATTCCCAGGTAGGGAAGGCGAACCGAAGGACACAGAGTCGACTTCGGAATGTTTATGGTCCAACCGAACTCCTGCAGTGTCTGCATCGTGTTGGACAGGTCGGTCACCAGGCTCTGACTGGCATTTGACCTTATCAGGATATCGTCCAGATACCCCAAGACAGCAATGCCCTGTGCTCGTAACAGGGCCAGAACCGGCGCCAGCACCTTGGTAAAAACCTGCGGAGCCGAAGCGAGACCGAAAGGTAACGCCACGAATTGGTAGTGATCCTCCGCAATGGCGAATCGAAGGTACCTCTGGTGACCCTCGAAAATGGGGATGTGTAGGTCCTTCAGATCGATGGAGGCCATGAATGCCCCCGGACTCAGGGCAGCCACCACTGAGCGCAGGGATTCCATGCGGAACTTGCGAACCTGCACAAAGCGGTTCAGAGCTTTCAAGTCCAGAATCGGACGCACCTTGCCCTCCTTTCTAGGCACAGTGAACAGATTGGAGTAAAACCCCCGAAATCTGTCCCGATGAGGCACTGGAACAACCACCCCTTGGCCCCGCACCGCCAGGTGCAGATCCGGCAAGCGTCCGGAGACAGCTGAAGATTTGAGGGAAAAAATCTGCCCGCCGGCCGAGAGAGAAATTCGATCTTGTAACCAGATCGAACGATTTCCTGAACCCATCTGTCCCGAATGTGGGTCAGCCAAGGTTGTAGGAAACCGCGCAGACGTCCCCCCACCCCAGGAACGGGTGAGGGCGCCCCTTCAGGCGGAATTGGCATGGGAAGTCGAACCGGACTGGCCGGACTTCTGCTTACCTGCCCACGGCTTCTTATGGGAGCCTTGGCCTTTGAAGGGCTTGCCCTTGGATTGCGACCGAAAGGCACGAAAGGACCCCCTGAGAGGGACTAAACGAGGAATTCCGTTTACCACGGAAGGACTTATGCTTGTGAGACTGGGGTAAGAGAGTACTCTTGCCCCCCGTAACTCCTTTAATCAGAGCATCCAAAGCCTCGCCAAAAAGGCGAGATCCCGCGTAGGGAAAATCCGCCAGCGTCTTGCGAGAAGATTGGTCGACCGACCAACTTTTCAGCCATATCAGACGACGGTTCAGTATCGCCACGCTGGACAGGCGCGCAGCCAAGGGAGCTAAATTCAAGTCCCCATCACACAAGTACATGACACCTTGATGGATCTGATCCACCATAGCCAACGTGGCAGGCGGAGCCGAATCAGCCACCAGGGTGCGCCTGAGCACCTTCGTCCAATCTGCAACAGCCTGGGCCGCCATAATGGAAGCAAAATAGGCTTCAGCATAGATCCAGCAACCATATAGGCATGACGGGCAAGAGACTCCAGCCTCCTGTCCGTAGGGTCCCGGAAAACCGGGGTATCCTCAGAAGGAACCGCAGTAGCCTTATTCAAAATGGCCACCGCGTGATCCACCTGAGGCGCCACACACGAACGCTCGTCGGTGGAGGGCGCAAACGGATAAAGCAGTTTAAACTTATTTGGCACAGTAAAGGGCTTCTTTAAATTGCACCACTGTTCATTAACAGTATAATGAAATTCCGCAGGGCAGGGAAAAACCTGCGCTGATTTGCGGGTTCTTTGCGTTCCAAAAGAGGACACCCTAGCAGGAGGAGTGGGCTCATCCTCTAGGTGCAGTGTCTCCTTGATAGAGGTAATTAGCTCATCCATGAGGGCAAGCTCTTCAGGCGAGCCAGGGGGAGAAACATCAACCCCCTCCACCTCCCCCTCAGACCCCATAAGGTCCAGAGATGAGCGAGACCCCGAGAAGGGCACGCCAGCCACAGCAGCCACATCGCCCTCTGAATCAGAGGAAATGGACAACCTTGCCCTTTTTGCGGATCGATCAGCCATCAGCATCTGCACCTGAGAAACTAAGGACGCCACTACCGCGGCCAGATCAGCCCCCTCGGGGGGTGCAGCAGCCCCCTGGTCCCCCACCAGGGCGGGGGGGAACTTGCTATCCTGAGAATCCATGCCCCAGCAATGAAAGGAAAAAAGAGTACTGGCCCTTTAACACCACGGCGAGCGCAGCCCACCGTACACTACTGTATGCACCGATCCCTTAGGGATAGAGGACACTGAGCAAGGAATGACAGGACAAAGAAGGTAAAAACCTGGAGAGAGCACAAACAGGCTGCTGCCACCGATCGCTGTCCCAGAGAAAGAGGAAGTGATGCAATAGCTGGCAGACTGAAAAAGCCTATGTAGGCTCCGCAAACATGGCCGCTCGGGTGAGGGATGAGGCTACAGGAAAATGGCGCCGACATGTGCCCGAACTATCGCGGCCCGCCAAAATGGCGGCGAATGGCGCCAAAACACGGCGCTGTACAGGGACAGGGCCGGTCACAGCATATATGCAAAAAAATGGCGGATCGCAGCAGCGGCCACCGTACAACACGTCTGTACCTATATCTGCACCCAGAGTAGAACTCACAGCAGAGCAGGATGGCCCCCCCTCGCAGCCCACAGGCAATGCATCCATAGAAACATAGAATGTGTCGGCAGATAAGAACCATTTGGCCCATCTAGTCTGCCCAATATATCTGAATCCTATGAATAGTCCCTGGCCCTATCTTATATGAAGGATAGCCTTATGCCTATCCCATGCATGCTTAAACTCCTTCACTGTATTTGCAGCTACCACTTCTGCAGGAAGGTTATTCCATGCATCCACTACTCTCTCAGTAAAGTAATACTTCCTCATATTACTTTTAAACCTTTGCCCCTCTAATTTAAAACTGTGTCCTCTTGTGGTAGTTTTTCTTCTTTTAAATATGCTCTCCTCCTTTACCGAGTTGATTCCCTTTATGTATTTAAAAGTTTCTATCATATCCCCTCTGTCTCTTCTTTCTTCCAAGCTATACATGTTAAGGTCCTTTAACCTTTCCTGGTAAGTTTTTTCCTTCCATACAGGGATCTGACAGGGAGCCCGCATTTTCACAGACATGGGGGTTCTACACAGCCACAGACTGACACCCACACAGAAGGTCCCTCCACAGAAGGTGCTTACCGTACCAGATGGCGTGGGGAGCCGTCTCCAGCGACAAACCGCTATCAAGGCAGACAGGGAGTGCCGCAGCCAGGACGCCTGTGGATCACAGCCATAGACCGCAGCATGGTGTCCAGTGAGGTAGCCACCTCACAGGCAGCATCCCTGCAGCGAACAGGGATGGGTCGTTCAATGTGCCAGGGCAAACCTAAGCTGAACGCTCGATGGCAGGCTGGGGATCCATCTGGCACTCAGCCCTGAGATCCAGGGCGGCCAGTCCGAGACCCAGCTCCGCATGAACATCTTCATCCGAAGAACCCTAAACTAAAGCTGACAAAAAATAACAGCTAGTTAAAGGAAAGAAAAATACTTGAAATAAAATCAAAAAAGGGTAGAAGGCTGAGACTGAAGCCCCAGCACAGGAAAGCCTGCTACTCCTAAGCTAGGCAAGATCAAAACTGAGTTGGGAATGCTGGTGCAGGGAGGTATTGACTGAGGGGACAGCCCCTAGGGGTGTGTCTATGCTAAAAGCTTTTGTTATTAACAATTCATGTTGCCTAGCTACTCCTGCGGAGCAAAGGTCAATACCCATTGGTGAAGACTTGTGAGTGGGCGGCGACTGTCGGAGGACGTAAGAGAAATCTATGTTTTGAAGCTTCTGCTGGTTTCTTGCATTTTGATATATGCCATTGAAAGTCTCTGTGTACATGTACTGTTGCATAAGTACACAAAGTGCAATCTCATGTTGCTCCATAACCCACCTAAACACAAAAGGGTTAATTTACTAAAACTGGAAAGTGCAAAATCTGTTGCAGCCGGGCATGGTAGCCGATCAGCTTCTAACTTCAGCTTGTTTAGTTAAGCTTTGACAAAAAACCTGGAAGCTGATTGATTTCTTTGCAGAGCTGCACCAGAGTTTGCACTCTCCAATTTTACTAAATCAAATCCTATGGGTAGGGTTGTGGTCAGTGCAACCAATGCAATAGTGTTTATTGAGCTTATGGTCTAAGACAGGGGTGGGGAACCTTTTTGGCTGAGAGAGCCGTGAACACCACATATTTTCAAATGTAATTCCGTGAGAGCCATACACTATATTTCAGGGGTCGGGAACCTTTATTTAATATTCCATCAGCATATAAAGGGTGGCTTAATACTGAAAGAACAGGGGAAGGGAAAATAAAGGGGGGGGGGAGGGGAGGGGAAATAAACTGAGGGAGGAAGCCAATCTAAAATAGTAAAATAAATGCAAAATGTCCATGAAAAAAGTCCATGATATAAATGTCCAACAACACTGAGCAGATCTTCTCAGAAGTGATGAAAAACTACTCTGGAGTAAAATACAAAAACACAGAAAAAGTGCTCTAAGTGCAGACAAAATGTATTATGGTATATAAAAAACAACTGCAGCAACTCACAAGAAGCCACAGCAAGAAGGCTGTAGTATCAGTGTATGAGCAGAACTCCTCTGGGTGGTGCCATCCATCCACATGTAGGACAAGACCGAGTCCAACCGTCCGTCACAGGAGGGGAAGTGCCGGCTGTCTCCCGTGATCGTCAGGGTCCCGAGCGGTGCTTGTGATGCGGAGGTGAGGGTGAAGAGATGCAGCAACGTCACCCGGAAGCTGGAGGGCGCACAACGCGCTTCTGAGCATGCGCCAAGTCCCGATCAGACATGCACGCTCTTTCATCAGGTGCTAGGGAACCGTAATGCTGAACAGTTTATATTGGAGCGTTGTGAGTCACTGATAGGCGGCCCAGAAGAGATATACCAGAGAAAAGGATTTCTTTTGGCCAAACAAGGGAAAGGAAAAAGGAGAACAATCTATATATCACTGCAGATGCGGCGGAGCTCTGGGACTACACGTCCAGCGCGGCTCACATCCGCACACGCCCCCCTTTATTAAAGATTTGTCTATTTGTCTGCGAGCCATATGCAGCCATCAAAAGAGTCACGTCTGGCTCGCGAGCCAAAGGTTCCCGACCCTGGTCTAAGAAAAGGTTACAAGTGTTGAAATTTGAGGGCAAAGGTTTTGTTCTATGGTTAAATGATACAGCCAATGCAAATAATAGTCCCTTGTGCTCATAATTAAACCCATACAAGAGATACTACATTGTTTTTTAATAAAATGGCAATTAAAAGGGTGTCATTAAATTCAAGCTGAACTCCAAGCTAATAACAAGCATAAAAAATCATAACATTTTAAAATATAACTAGGTATAAGAACCAGAATTTGACTTGATTTCAGCCTCTTGGATGGGGGATAGATGGGGATAATGAGGTGTCTTGCATGCTCATGCAACATACTGTCATGAGAGCTGACAAATTACCTAATCAGTATGTTCCTGTGCCTTCACTGTCCAATCAGAGTCCTAAGATGGGGGGGGGGGGGGGTGACCTAGCATAGTTTTGCTTAACTGCAGACTTAGTAAAGCCTGTCAACCTGGCAGGCTGCATTATATTTGCAGTAGTTGCGACACAAAGCATCATAGCAATGGTATGTAAATAGCTTTCTCCATGTGTTTTAGTGCTAGGGGGGTGGAAAAATGACTGCTCAGCTGCCTTTTTTTCCTGCCCCCTCTGCTGCCCATGTGAAAAAGGCCTAAATTACTTAAGCACAATCCAAGTGCATTAAAACTGTTTCTTTTAGTTAAAGCCTAGTATATTGCAGAGAAGGACCCAAGGTCTTGGTGTAAAAGCAGTGGTCACTCTGCACCCCCCCTGTTGAATCAGACTTATAGCTCGGCAATCCCCTAAGCGCATGCTCCCTTCTGACTGAATAGGTAAAGGTCTTACTCAGCAAAAAGTGTTTTAGACCTCTGTAGACACCACTGCTTCCACTAAGAGTGCAAAAGCCTTCTCTACAGCTTGCTGGCAGGGGACAGGATTTTCTATTTAGGCTTTGGCTGCCCTCAAAAAAAAAACAAACTAGAAGATTTTTGCAGACCTATTGTTTTGATGCAATATTTGCATACACAAATTGCCTTCTTTTTTTTTAGGGATCAGATCCAAAAAACAGTAAGTAGTATATTCTTGGTATTAGAGGTCAAAAGCACAGAAAGACAGTGCTGTGTTTGTTTTTCCATCCCACTCAAACCAGTCAAAAAAGTACTAAGACAGGGTTCTAATACTTGTACTGAAATCCACTGCATAGGATGGAATAATCCAACTAGACTAAAGGCCCGTACACACGTGCAGAATGTCGGCCGAAAAGATTCGGCCGACGACCGATCGGCCGATTTTCGGCTTGTTAGTATGATGCTTCCGACAGCCGACAGCGCACTTTCGGCCGAACAGAATCTGTCGTGCAAGCATTAAAATTTTTGTATGCCGACACCAGAACGGCCGATTGTTCGCCAGTCAGTACAGATTTCGGCCGACAGACAGCAGATTTGCAAGACTGGGCATGCTCAGAAAAGAAAAAACACAGGGAAAGTTAACCATCATATGACATCACTTCTGCAGTCGGCTGTTGTTGGCGGACAAAATTCGTGTGCAGTCTTTTGCACTTTTCAGCGGACACGACAGCCCGGGGACAAAAGACGGCCGATCGTTCAGCCGACGATCGGTACGTGTGTACGGGGCTTAAATCTAAAGCTGGATACACACTATACAGTCTTCTTTAGATTTTTTTCTTTAGATTTACCAAAACTATATAATATGAGGTCAAACCTAAACACTTTTAATTTGTATGCAATCAAGCATACCCTTGAACTACATAGTAAAGGTAAAGCTAAGTGAAATCTAACAACAAAAGTTGTATAGTGTGTATCCAATGTTACTCATAAAAAAAAACACCATTAGGCCCCTTTCACACGGGCGCACCGGCCAACGGAGTCCGTTCTGCTCAGCGGAGGATCGATACGCTGATCCCCGCTGAGCAGGCGGATGAAAGCTCTATTTCTGCACATGGGGAGATCAGATGAGAACGGACCGTCTGGACTGGACAGATGGAAAATAGGTTCAGAATCGGATAGCAGCGGGTGTCAGTGGAGATGTCTCCGCTGACACCCGCTGCCCCATAGGGATGCATGGAGCATCAGATCAGGTCCGCCTGAACAACTGACAGGCAGATCGGATCAGATCGCCCGTGTGAAAGGGGCCTTAATTGAACAAAGGGTAATACTTTATAGGGGCAAGAGAGATGAGCTTAGTTTATGTCAGTTTATAGTTTATTTTCAGTGACAGCAAAGTTTGAGTTAACGTCAAAATAATTTTTATGATATTCACATTTTTACAAGCTTGATCTTCTACTTTGCATTAATTAAATTCTAGAGAGCTCACAGTGGTCCAGTGCAATTACTCCATCGCTATGGTTCAAATTTAGGCTGCATGTGGAGTGCATATTGTTTTTTGATGAGTCTCCTGGTTTAAATGTACATTTTAATAAGGAGCAGTAAAGCAAAGCCACTGTGTACACATAGCCTGCATATGTACCGAACACCTATTACTGCAGCTATATACTGTTCATCTACAGTAAATTATATATAATAGCAAGGTTTTTTAAATTCTCAGCTAATATTATTTTTATTTATATCAAGCTATTTTTTACATGTTTATTAGACAAAAAATAAATAAAAAGGAGGAGGACTATACATTCTCTAACCTAAAGCAAATACTGCAGATACAAAAGAGTTCAGCACATACAACCCTATAATAAACATATTTGATGGAAATAAATTTTCAAGAGGATAAGTGACCATTTAACTTTACTTTAACTTACATTAGATCAAAATTTATGATCAAAATGAAAAATATGAATATGTATTTGTTTTTATAAATGGGTTTTGATTTACGTACCCTATGACATGGAACGATGTGAATGGTTCTAAGTACTATGTAAACCACTGCATGATGCACATAAAAATGCAAGAAATAATGAATATAGTCATCAAGAATTAATCATAATTTTTAATTAGAAGCTATAAAGATCACTATTTTTCAGATGTACAGGCAGCCAGCATTTGACATTGCACAAAGCCAGACACACGCTAAAGTCAGTTTATTCAGAAACGAGTTAGATAGCTCATGTTTTTTTTTAATTGTACAAGGCCAGAGCACCTGTAAGAAACCCATGCAAAGCTAAAGAAAAAATAGCAAGGATAGTGCCAAAAAGTAGATGAAGCACATTGTTATAAACAAGACATGCCTCATATCACTAAAACACTCTGTGAGCCCATTACTGTTCCAGGGGCATGTTAGCCCCTTATGACTTTAATACAGTTAAGAAGTAACCACCCCCCCCCCCTTTCCTAACACACACAGTACACAAATACATACTTATAAACTATTACTGTACATATTAAAGCCTAGTACACACAGGCCGGATGTCAGGCAGCATCGGCCGGTTCAATAGAAACTGGCCAACATTCGGCCCATGTGTACTTGAGTCGCTCAGACAGAAGCCGGCATTCTAAAGGGGCATGACCAAAAAAGGTCAGTCGACCAGCTCACGATCAGCGCTCTCAGCTAATGGCTGACCAGAGTGTTCTGGCGGGCGGGGGGGGGGGGGGGCGTCCAACTGTCAGAAAACAATATTGCAGCAGGTTAGATCACTGTACTAACATCGGATTATTACTACAGCAGCTGTTGTCAGTTTTTTCATTCAACCCAGTAAAAAAATAGTAGTGTGTACAAGGCTTAAGTGTCAACGCATGCACCAGAGCTAAACAATCATTTTAGGGCCTTATTTAATTTAATGAAAATGTTGTCAAATTTGGGTTTCATAATTTTTGCAGTTTCACAAGCACACACAATTTTTGAAGCCAAATATAATTGGTGTTTTTTTAACTCAATACATTCTTCCGTTTTATATTTGATAGAAAATTTAGAGAATGTATTCTATTTGTATACGCTTTAGAGATTTTAACAATTTTTCACTCTGCTTAATATTTGTCCTAATTTTCCGCTTTGTCTGAGACTCTTTAAACAGGAAGAAGGGGTGCAGGAGTAAGGGAGATTGTCCCAGGAACTACCAATCCTTGAAATTATCTAAATCGATGTAAGTTCAAGCAATGCATATTTAATGGTTTAGGTTAAGTAGTGAGGCACATGGTTATATGCAATTATTAGTCGGGGTATGCCCCAATGATTATGTTTTGTACCTTAATATATATATATATATATATTTATATTCTAATAATGAGAATTTTCAAAAACAGAACAAAAAACAGGAAGTAAAGGGAAAAAAGCCCTCCATAGCAATTAAAACTTCACAGCAGTTCTAACTCTTACCACAATATTCAATACTAAAAAAAATCATTTACAGAGATTTTTGAGATTTACACTTAGCAGACCAAAAGATGCAGAGAACCACACTGGAGGTGAGGAGAATGCCTCCTAGGAGGAATGCGATCAGGAATAAAAACCAACAAAGGTTCTTACACTTCCTTACATTATCCAAACTTAATATAAAAACAAAAACCTGTGCTTAGGAATAAAATTATTCTAATAATACTACTTACTTGGCTTATCCTTGTTTTAGAGTCACTGACTGAAACAAATCAAGTCAGAACATGTTCCAGGTCAGTGAAGTTCTGCCGTCACAGGATCAACAAGTCAGCCATTCTGCTTTAATTTTTACTCGGAGAGGTCAGTAATCAAGCCCCCCTCTCAGTATAGGCTATAGCAGCCTGTTTTAACCAGGGCGCCCTGAGGTTTCTATAGGGGTGCCTTGCTAAAAAGGCAGAGAAATTGATCAAAAATTGTATACAAATCAGCAGGTGAATCAAGCCTGCCACGGGTTTTCCTCATGCACCATTATGACTTTAAAGACAGTAGCATCTTAACAACCAATTACGTCATAAGTGAATAAGGAGGATGTCTGTTGCCTCCACAACATCCTTGTTTGACCCTCCTGTACCCCTCTCCATCAGCACTGTGGTGACATTAGCTGCCTTATGGAGAGAAATTGAGGGAGAAGAGAAACATTGGAACACTAGTAAGTACCAGTGTGCAAAAGTGTATTAGCTGTGAAAAAATAAATCACCTCTAATGTTGGGTGACCTACATGTAGATGTTGCTGCATTCTGTAAAGCTATTAGATAGTTTTTAACATTTTAGAGTTGGGTGCCTTGAGACTGTCCATAAATTTAAATTTTGAAGGGCCCCCCTAAGATTGTCTATAGTTTTAAATGGGGCTGTGACTGAAAAAAGGTTGAGAAACACTGGGCTATAGGTTTCTTCAGACTACTGTTCTAAATTATTAGAGCTAGTGCAGATCATTTGAACACTATTATTGGTCAAAGATATGTTAACACACACACACACACACGTTTCCAATGAATGGTACTGGTAATGCCACAACATAGATGACATCTCCATGGTTGGAGGAACTTTGAGTGGCCTAGACAAAACCCTGACTCCAACCCTATTGAACTCCCTTAAGATAAATTGGAAAGCAGATTGTGAGCCAGGTCTTCTGAGGCCACATCAGTACCTGACTTTAGAAATTATCTACTGACTAAATGCACACAAATTCTCACAGATAAATTCCAAGATAGCATGAAAAGTCTATGCAGAAGTGTGAAGGCTTATGCAGCCACAAAGAGGGGACCAACTCCATCATAATGACCACAGTTTTGGAAAATGTCAAACAAGCTCTTATAGGTGTGATCAAAAAGTGGAGGGTACACCTATTGCAATCATCCCGGAGATAGTTTTAATTTAGTAACCTGTATTTAAAAAGTGTCAGTGGAAATAAATTTTCTGCTCCTCGTTTTTGCTTCACCTGCAATCTTTCAAACTAAAAATCTGATAAAGTCACCTATTAAAAGAGTCATAAAAGGTGAAAAAAACGTGGGGATACAGCTACAAATGCTTTTTTGTTAGGAATATGTGACAAAGGGCTCACTTGAGATATGGATATCAGATGGTCAATGACCAGCCCTGGCAATTTGCCATTAATGTGGACGTTTACGTGTACCATTAGGCATTAGCAGACCTTTACAGCTGACCTATATCGGGGAATCGGGTGCATTAGTGATAAAAGCAGAGCCAGAGGTGCCTATGTGCACAACTAATGAAAAAGATCATGTGGCGTTGAAATGTTGTAACAGTCTTAGCTTCCAACTGCTGATCAAACTGTGAAGTTGGCCTTGCCCAGAACACTAAACTGAGTGCACTAATGAGGCCCAACCTGACCCTCACAATTACAGACCAAACAGACTGGCAGTCACGCAAATGTACACATAATTATATCAATAATTTATTTCAGAAAGATGTGGCAGAGCACGTTATTATGGCAGCTCAGGCCTTCTGACATTTATGTGATGATGGATTAACAAGAAAAAATATCTGAGAACAAACAGCATCAAATGCAATACTGTATAGAAGGTTGTGGACCCTTTTACAAAAATAAACTTTATATGTAATTAATCATGCAATTTGCTCAATTCTGCTAAACACACAATTAAAAGGTTTAAGGATCAAGAGAAATGTTTCCTATGAGATCCTAACCCAAATCCATTATCACTTATTTTTGAAAGTGTCCATACTTATTGACCTGACTACTATATGCCAAGAAATAACTTTGGATCCAGTTTCAGGCAGAGATAAAGACATGTTCAAAAACATTTGAAACATTTATGTAAAATGTAAAAACACTGTAAGGGAGTTTGTATGGGAAGAATCTTTCAAACCCCAGTGTCCAGAGTTCTTTTATGGGTCTAGGTGATAAGGTGTGCAATAATTCCAAAAGAGTGCTATACACAGAACTTACAAGATGGTCCAGTCATTATTCTCCGCTTAACGGAGAGGTGTGATAACGGTGCGCTGAAATTGGAGACAAATGTAATGGTGCAAAAACATCCAAAAAAACTAATTTTGCAAGCAAAGAGAAAAGGTAAATGATCCCAGCATTACAAGGATTGCTTGAAGGTGTCTGTGTAGCAGAAATACACAGAGAAATCTCTGTTTGTAAGAAATACTGATGAGTCTTCACAATCCCAAAGATTTCTGAACAGTTTGCCGGGCAATCTTGTTAAACTGCTCACGGTCTTCTCGCCACATCTTTGAGGCATCTACATTAGCCCCGCTTTCATCATTTGGTTCTAAAAAAAAAAAAAAAATATATATATATATAAATGAGAATTTTATTTCAACACTAAAAATTAACACTTGAAGCACAGTGGGGAACTGACAAAGTGAGATTGTAGAAGAGAGTTCAGGCTTGTATACTTAAAAGAATATCAGAATGTCTGAAAGAGGAAATAATCTTACTGGAAAGAAAAAAAAAAGCTTCAAAGATTCCAACTGAACCACCAACAGATCCATAGCACAACATAAAAAAATCAAACCTTTCTTATCTAGCATTTCAGTTGAATAAAGCAGACAGAAGATTACTCTTTAATAGTACTGGAACAGGAGTCAAAATGCCAGACTGCACAAAAAAGTACAATATATGAATGTTTCGAGACTTAAAGACATATTTTCAATGTTATGCTTTATCTGCTCTCGTCTGCAACACAGTAAAGTCCATTGCATCTCCCAAAAATTACAGGATTATTTCTCATTTTAGGACAGTAGATTTAGCCATGCAAATCATTCCTTTACATCCCAAACTGCCAAACAGCAGCACTCTGCTACACGCTGATTAGAGTTGAGGACATTTTGATTCTTTCTCACCATAACCTGTAGGGTTATACTGTCTGCTTTTGGATGGAAACATCTTCTTGAATAAGGGATCATTATACAGAACAAAAAACTCAAACCTTCCTAAAGGCGGACAAAAGCGTACTGGAACAAAAGTGGAAATGTCAGACTGCACAAAAGAATACAAAATGTGAATGTTTTGCAGCTATTAGGAGATACATTAAAACCTTGGATTGCGAGTAAGGCCTCTTTCACACGGAGCGGACTGTATTGCGATCCGCTCCGGCACTTTTTTTTTTTTTACGGACACGGATGACACTCGTGTCATCCGGTCCGTATGTCCGCATATCATCCCATCCGTTTGCGGATGATATACGGACATAATGTATGTCTATGGGATTGCGGATGCCAGCAGATGACACCGCTGACATCCGATTTTGCGTCCTTTCCGGTTTTTAAACGGAAGACAAATAGGGTTCTGTTCCATTCCAAAAAAATGGAACAGAACTGAAAGGACGCAAATCGGATTTCAGCAGATGGTCATCCGCAATCCCATTGACATACATTATGTCTGTATATCACCCGCAAACGGATTGGGTGATATACAGACATACAGAGCGGCCGTGTGAAAGAGGCCTAACTTACTAATTTTATGTACGAGCGAGGTCATGCTATATGAGTAGCTTGGAACAGTGCCATGCAAGATAAGTATAATCACAGTTTTAATGTAAAAAAGTGGAATGACACTCACAATATTAAAAAACAATATCCAGTGTTAAGGAGTCTGGTGCTCATCCGCGTAAAGCCTCTGGCCAGAGATCTGAGAGTGCTGGTGGCTCCCAGTGCTTCGCGAAAACTCAGAGACACTCCCAGCCGGGTTGGGCGGGCGGAGCACCAGTGGGCCTCTAGCCAGGTATACACCAGCGGCTTTACGCGAATGAGCACCAGACTCCCTAACGCTGGATATTGTTTTTAACAATGTGAGTGTTATTCCACCTTTTTTTTTTTTTTTTTTTACAATAAAACTGTGATCATACTACAGTACACTTAGATGGCGCTGCTCTTTTTGTTCTTTGTGTCTCCAGAGTCCTTTCTAGCTCTCATCTAAGCCGGCAGCCATTGAAAATGTTAGTTTTTTTAACCTTTTAAAGACTTACATATCATGGACCTATGGACTATGTATTGGTGGTCACATAACCACCTAATTAGGACTTTTCAACAAGCCCAGCTGGATGCCAATAACCTGTGTTTTTTTTTTTGCCTCTAAATGTAGAAATATGGTCACATTGTATTGCAGTAATCATTTTTATATGAATACAAATGGTTGTGGAAGGAATCATCTGAAATTCGCATTGATATACGAGTGCTTTGGATTACAAGCATGTTTCCAGAATTATGGTCGCAATCCAAGGTTTTACTGTATTTTCAACGTTACTTTTTCTTTCCTTGCAACTGGAAAGTTCCTTGAGTAATGACGGAGAAAGATGGACAACTTACTAAGTTAAAATGTGCACTGAGACATTTCAGGTGCCTAGAAGATTGGTTAAGGGCAATAGAAAATGTTTTTTTTTTTTTAACTGCCTCCCTCCCGGCCTATAGACAAATGACTGCTGAGTAAGAGCTTTCCCATCCTGGGTAGATATCATATGACCTCCCAGTCACGGGCCATGCTGCGGTGGAATCTGTCAACTGGCAGATCATTGTACTGGGCCAGCTCTTGTACCATGTGATCGCTGTGGCTAATCATGCTTTCATAATTAGCTTTCATTGTGTTGATCTCTGTGATTGGTCACAGTGATCACATGGTACAGACAGGGCCAATCACAGTGCATCTGTACCATGTGATAGCTGCGGACAATCACAACTTAAACAATAGTACACAATGAATGAATGGACACTATTCATAAAAATGATTGCTTATAAGTGTGTGTGTGTGTGTGTGTGTGTGTGCATAAAACATTTTTACATACTGTCACCAGTCAGTGTCACTGACTGGTCACCACCACATCAGTCCTATGATGATGCTATACTGCTCCGGTGTGAAAACTATTTTTTTTAATATCTTTATTTTCCAAAATTGACTAAATAGCTCAGACTGCCTTCTTTCCAAAAATAGGTCATTTGTACTGTCCAGGCATTTTAAAGCCTCGACAAATGAGACAGTACAATAGGATTTATCAATTTTAAAATACTGTATATATTCCATAGATTGTAGACTTTCCTACAGACTAAATAATATACACTGATTTGGGTTATTTTTTACCAAAGAAATATAGCAGAATACATTTTGGCCTAAATTTAAGAAGATTATTTATTTGCAAAATTTTAACAGAAACAAATAAAATGCATTTTGCCAAAATTTTCTGTCTTTTTAGCAAAAAAAAAAAAACTCCAGTGGTAAATAAATACCGCCAAAAGAAAGCTATATGTGTGTAAAAAAATGATAATCTAATTTGGGTACGGGGTCATTTAAAGTGTGACAGTGCTGAAATCTGAAAATTGGACTGGACAGAAAGGGGGTGAAACTGTTTGGGATTTGAATTGGTTAAAAGTTTGGAAACTTTTTAAAGCGGAGTTCCGGGCACAAAATCGCCCTAATAAATTTTGTGTCCATCCGCTTGCTTTTCTTCACCTGAAAAGGAATTGGATAGTTAGGATTATTTATTTTTTTTTTTTTACTCACCTTGTATTTGTAGAAAGATATACTCACCTATTTTCCACTTCCTCCCTCTGTGGCCGCGGCCCGCGCCATCACTTCCGGTTTGCAATGATTCCTGGGAGCTGAACGTCATTGCTCCCAGGAATCAATGCGACGGCACCGGCCCCGCTCGTCACTTCCGGTTTGCAATGATTCCTGGGAGCTGAACGTCATCGCTCCCAGGAATCAATGCGACGGCACCGGCCCCGCTCGTCACTTTCGGTGCGACGCCGCATTCCCTGCTGAACAGCTTCTGGGCATGCCCAGAAGCTGTGGAGGAATGCGGCGCCGCACCGGAAGTGACGAGAGGGGCTGGTGAAGGCGCATTCTGGGAGAAGACGACGCGGAAGAGGACGCAGAAGAGGATCACGCTGGCTTCAGCTGCCCACAACAGAGATGGCAACGCTGGAGAAGAAATTTTAAAAGTGAGTATTTATTCTTGCAGGTAAGTGTGAACCGGGACAGATCAGAAGCTAGCCATTGTGGAATGTACTAGCCCTGACTGTCCCGGGGGTATGTTCATTGAAAAAATGTTTTTGTACCCGGAACTCCGCTTTAACTCTGCAGCAGATTATTGGAACATTAATTTGATGTTTACTACTCAAAATGATTGTTCATTTAAAAGGTTCTGCTTATGTATGGGCACCTAAAGTGGTAATAAACCTAAAACCAAAAATACAATGTATTTCAGCTTGCCAATCCTTACAGTAGATGTGGTGACTGTATTCGTTTTATTTTTTAAGTTTTTTTCTGATCTAAATGCGTTGGGGCTTTCACCTAGATATAGTATGAGAATTCTTTTTGAACCCATGATCAACACTATTTTATAAGGACTTATGTATATTGTATGATGAATATATCATACTGGAACCACAAATTTTACGATATCCAATGTTAATTACTTTCAAATATGTATAAATAAAATTATATTCCTTTTAAAGATGTTTAATCTTTGGCTGCTCCCTTAATGTCCAAATGGGGAATTGGTAGTGTACTTTATCAGTTTAGGGATGTGGCAGCTCCATGCTCTAGAGAAGAACAGGGGTGGCTCCAGCCCATCCCTGGCGAGCCACGCCTCTTTACCAGGTCGGGGGCATCTCTTCCAGCTCCACTCCCCTTTCTGCAAGACATCCTGAGCTTGCTTAGGAATAATAGGGTTTGTGCTGACCTCAGCTACCTCGCTCAACTGAGGGAACAGACCACAACAATACACAGTAGAGCACCAAGCACCCTCCTGGGGGACAACCCAGCTGCCCAGTGTCTGTCTCCAGAGGTGCCTCATGTATCCTGAGAAAAAAGGGTATAGCCTGCTCCGTGCTCTTCAGGTGTTTGCTGCAGTCCCCTGGATACAGAAATGCCTGAAAGGACAGGGGCCTCACTCCATAAGCAATATGGCCCCAAAATCTGCCCCCTTCCCGATGATATATTTCCACTTTCGGCCATGTGCACACGCCCAGAGAACAAACAGTTTTAGCTGGAACATGTCGTTGTTCTCCAAGCACACCAAAAAATGGGGCACAGCAAAAACTAACCCCCATTCCAAATGTGATTCCCCCTTAAAGGGCCCTCACTACTGTAGGAATACTCACCAACTGTAGGTACAAATCTTCAACATTCTGGTAGGCTATGTCCATGGGACCATAAGAGACTCAATTTCCCTACTGGAAACACCTTGGTCAGTAAAAGAACTGCACAGGATTCCGTTTGCGCAGGGTTCAGCACCAACCGGTCACATTACAGGTAAACCCCACTAAAACGTCCATTTGCACAGAAGCAGGGCCCGGGTACCATCCATCTTAGAAATCCCAGCTACAGAAAAGGATCCAGATGACCAGTCTCCTGATCCCTGCTGGGATTTACATGAGAATCTGGTATTCAGCATACAGTGTTGTACTTTAATCACCATCAAATTTCAGGCCCAGGCGATAAAACTGAGGAGCTAGAAGTGGTAAAATAGGAGAGGACTTCCTGTCAGGTCTTCCAGTAATCATTTATCTATAGGTGGCACATAACACAGGTAGTCATGATTTATATTCTGCTCTGTGTCCCATGATGTACGATAAAGAAATCCTAATTTTCCAAAATAATCCATACAAACGCACTACCTAATAGTTCTGTAATCCATTTTTCATAAAATCCTTTTTTACTGTGTTTTTCTGCCTCCTTGTAACATCTTATGTAAGCCCTTGAACCCCTCCCTTTCCCCCTCACTTTAGCACACGTTAGTTGCAGTCATGTGCACTATTCTATGCACGCTACCATTTAATGAACACAGAATAACGATTAGTAACTCACATAGTGTGGGCTAAGGGAAAGTATGGATAAGTGTCCTGGAAGGTCATCTCGATCCTCCGTGGTGTCTCTTGGAAAGCTGTGCCGCTGTTACTGCTATGTGTAGATGGACATCCGGTGGCCGCAGCGTGGAGCAGAGTTGACAGCGAGGCTGGGATACAGTTCCAAGCGAGGTCTGCAATGCAGGGACCCAGCAGGGAGGAGAGATAACGTCACAATTACGCAACGCGTTTCCAAGCACTCGTGCTACGATGGAATCGGCAGCAGCGCTCCTTCTTCAAGCGATGGGGACAGTAAATTTACTGCAGCGGCACAGCTTTCCAAGAGACACCACGGAGGATCAAGTAACCTTCTAGGTCACCTATCCATGCTCTCCCTTAGCCAACACTATGTGAGTTGCTAATCGTTATTCTGTGTTCATTAAATGTTTTTTATATACTGCACTTAGTGGGGCCTCCGGTCTCTTTTTATTTATCTGCCTCAGTTATCCTGGAACCTGGCTTCCTGTTCCTAGTGGAGTGCTACCCTACTGTATAACCATCCACACAGACTGTTGCCAAAAGACTATTTTACAAAGACTATACAAAAATGTTTTAACAGATGCTTTTCTGTTTGTTTTTTGTATGGGTTAATCACTCACTGTGTGCTGTTTCCCTGGTTTTCATGTCTATGCACACTACACATCCCATAGTCCCTAGTCCATCTCAGTAGCAAGCAAGAGAGGTTGGCTTACAGTGGGACCATGGAAAATGAAGGTAGCCAAGCTCTAACAGGAAGATAAAGGTGGTCAACTGCCCAACAATATTTTTCAGATGAAGTTGTTTTAAATTCTCCACATCAGACCTTGCAATATTTCTGGCTATGCAGGGCCCCCTTTAATAGTGATAGCTAATACTATGGGATGATTGAAATGTAAATGATAATGGATGGTGGCGCTACTTCTCTAAAAATATATATATATATATATAAAATAAATAAATAAAGATGGTGGTACATATAAACATAGAATTATATAACCTATTGAGTATGAAGGTGCTGGATGCTTTGTGCAATAGTTATATGATAAATATGGATGGTATGATAAAACCAAATTTATAGTATTAATGTTAATGTCACAATAGATAAATAGCAATAGAATTCATAAAAAAAAATACTAGTAATCAACTGATGGTGGCGCTACTTCTCCCCATATATATTATATATATACTGTATACCATATGGGATGATTACAGATACAAAGAGCTGTGGTAGCATACTTTCATATTCAGACAGCTAGGGTTATTGACTGTACCTATTATCTGAACTACTGAAAAAGACATGGGATTTGTCATGTTCTGTAAATTTTGGCCTCATATCAGAAATAAACAAAACTACAGTGTTATCATCAGAATGAAAATCTTTCAGACTACTAATAGCTCCTGGTGCATTGAGGATAAGCTCTTTTGCTCTCTATGTACAACAGACAGACCATCATCCCTTGTAGAGCCTCTACTGCCAAGTGTGACATTTAAAGTCTTTAGGAATGGGATTTCAATTGTTCTGTCAAGCATGCCAGCTTTCTTTCACACACTCATATTTTCATCTATAAGAAACCTGAATTACTTGTGGAATTGTTGCAGTCAGAATTCCCATAGGGGACCTGGCCTCTATTCTAGCTACTGAAGTCAGCCTATAAACATAAAAGGCCTTACGAAAAAAAAAAAGTTTAACATCTCTTCTCTTGGAAAAAGGTTGTGTCTTAGGCTGAATCCATTAGAAGTTCAAAACAAATTCTTCTCAGAAAAGTGATGGTCATTTTCTGCCTTTTTTTTTCAGAGGTTTGATCAGCCATCTAAGTGACACCAGAAACTACCAAAATAGAAATGTTGTCTCTCTCAAGGCCAGGAGGCCATTCCAATAGGAAACACGCATATGTGGACTTTCCATACAGGCTAAATTTTGAAAAATACTGCAGAAACTGATGAAAAAACAAAAAAAGGGAAGAGATGTGTCAGAGAAATGGCCGTGCTGCAACTAGCAATTTTGCCAGTACTTCCAATGGCCGCAATGGACTCAGGCAATAGACTCATTCACTGGCCTATAAAAGGACTCTGCTCAGCCCATCAAATTGCTGGATTGTCTTCAGCTCCTCCTGTGTCCTGAGCGTTTGCTACTTCCTGGATTCCAGTTTGACCCGGCTTGTTCCTGACCTGTCTGCTCTCTCTCCTGGCTTTGACCCTTGGCTTTGTCTGACCATCCCTGCTCCAGTTTGGCTCTCCTGTTATCTGATCTCGGCTTGGCTCACGGACTTGCTTCCTGTCTACCTGCCCTCCAGTACCTGATCTCGGCTTTCTCACGGACTTGTCTGCTTCGGGCCTTCCTGCTATACCTTTGGCTTGCACCTGTTGCAGTTTCCTGCCGAGCCCTGTGTTTGACCACTGGCCGGTCTTACACCTACTGCCTGGTTTTTCCTGGTTCCTCCTTGGACTGTCCAGTATATTCCTGCCCAGCACTCTGCTAAAGACTGCCTGTCTACCATCAGGACCCTGCCGGCAACCAGTGCTTCTGTCTCAACCCCAGGGGTGTGCTCCACTCAGCCGCAAGGGGAGCCCTCTCTGCATCTCGGCTTCGGATCAGGTACGTGACAAGATGTGAAACCTTTCGCTTTTAAAGCAGTAGCATACTCTGAGGAAAAAAAAAAAAAAAACCCTGCAAGACAAAGGCATAATGAGCTAGTATGCATCGCATACTAGCTCATTATGAAACACTTACGAAGCCCCGACACGGAGCCCCGGGCAACGCTGTGGAAGCGGACATGATCCCTTGGCGTCTCTTCCAGGTCCGGCGCTGTGAGTGGTCGGAGCCGCGATGACGTCACTCCCGCGCATGCGCGTGGTAGTAATTTTCCGGCAATTCTCGGCAAGGAACTCTGAAGGTCCGCCGGACCTTCAGAGCGCATGCGCCGCACTCGTCAGCGGCTGCATGCAGTGGTAATATCTCCAAAACTGTGCAAGTCAAAAAAAAAGCGGTATACTACCGCTTTAAGTATCCACATGGTGAAACCTCTGAAAAACTCCACATCCTATTATGCATCTGATAATATGAGGGATAGCTGAAGCAATTGTATGTTTTTAAAAAACAAAGTCAAAGGAGTCAAATTTTTTGCACACCAATCGGTACCTTTTTGGGGGAAATTTGGAAGCTGAACTCCCACTGCGGCACTATGAAGGTACTTGTGGCATTAAAAAAAAAGGACTAAAACCCGATTTATTAGCCACTATTAGCTAGCAGCATGCAATTTAAAACAGCCAATTCTCATGTCAAAAAAGCTTTGCAACAGCATAGCTTAGCTAGCACCTTTGGCAAGTGAACTAGGTGAAGAAGAGTTGCCAAAACCATGCAGTTACCTACAACATCGCAGGAACTAAAATGCAGAAAAACTCTGTTAGCATCTTGTATAACATTCTTTACTGTGTGAACAGACTATTACCTAGTGGTGCTGTTGCTATGTTCTGCTTAACAAAGTAATTTATTTTTAATCAATAGAAAAGTTCACTTTCGTTATGTAAAGAAAATCTCATTTGTAAGGCCAGGAACTCCTTTAGACTCTAGTTATTTATGGAACACACTTAAAGTGTTACTAAACCCACAACGGTAAAATCAGCCTGTATATGCTGTAAAGCATGCTTGTTATACTCACAGTGGAACCTAAGAGGTTAATCCACCGCATTGTATAAAAAGGCTGTTTGATCCTGTATGCACCGATCCTCCTCTCCTTCCACTGTCCCCTGAGAGTTTCCTGATAACACAGCCTGTGGAGCGAGGATGCACATGCTCAGTTTGGTGTGTATTGCTAGGGAGGTTTTTTTTTTTTTCCTGGGAGGGTGCAAGAGATCTGCACAGGGCCAATCAGCACTGTCCTGACAAAGGGTCAGGGCTCTTGCAGTCTCATAGGACAGTCATAAAACTTCTCCTACAAGCTTTAATCAGTGCTTGGCTGGACACTGATAGAAGTCACAAGACTGTTCTAACTCCTAATGAAAAAAGGTTGTTATTGGTTTATATTTGCTAAAATAATTGCATCGCCATGTTCTGAGTACTGTGGGAGACCAGATATAGTGAATGCAGGGTTCTGGGTTTAGTAACACTTTAACTTTGATAGTCAGACAACTGAAAGAAAAAATTGCCCACCTGCTAGCATGCTGACAACAGACAGCAGAATTTTTTCCACACTTTGTACTGGACTCCACCTCTCCGCACTGCTCTCATAACCCATTGGGTCATCTCCTGGAGCATGTAGAATAGAGATGCACACTCTCCCATCTGGGTATACTGCAAGGAAGAAACCACATATAAGTCCACATATTTACCTGTTCTCACACATATACTGGTTGCTGATCATTGAAGTTTTGCGCATACTAAAGCCTAGAACACATTTTCCGCTGGGTTAAACAATAAAAAATTGTCACCTCCAGTCGGAGCCGCCGTACTAATGATCCGACGTTAGTACAGCCATCTCCCCTGCTGCCCTGTTGTGTTCTGACTGGGGGAAGCCCACCCCCCTCCCCTGCCAGAACACACTGGTCACTGCTCTCAGCCAATGGCTGATCCTGTGCCAGCTGCTGGTTTTTCAGTATGCACGGCTTTCTTCTGTTGGACCAAGTGCCTTACAAATGGCCGAATGTCAGACAGTTTTTATTGAACCGGCCAATGTCTCCCAATATTCAGCCCGTGTACAGGGCTTAAATGTTCTCTACAAAACTCTCACCTATGACAACATCCGTGCTCTTTATCATGTATATTTCCTGCATTCATATGTTTTAAAAGGAATCTGGAGCCTTTTAAAAGTTTTTTTTATGATGTAGCTAAATGTACAGCGTACCAATATGTTTACAACCTGGCTTTAGGGTGCGGCTCATAATTATTATCTGTTTACCTTTACAGATGCATCTGGTCTCCCAATATAGCTAACGCCATTAGGCATCTTCTACGATTTCCATAGAGCCTGCAGTTATCTCTGTGTTAAATGCAGTCAGTAATGCACACACAATGGGGTTGATTTATTAAAACGGGAGAGTGCAAAATCTGATGCAGCTCTGCATAGAAACCAATCAGCTTCCAGGTTTTTTTTTTTTTTTTTGTCAGCTTAATTGAACAAGCTGAAGTTAGAAGCTGATTGGCTACCATGCACAACTGCACCAGTTTTTTCCCTCCTTCAGTAAACGAACACTACTGTTGACCAGGAATTTACACCTAAGCTTGCACAGGTATGCTGATCTGCGGAGATAGATGCACGCAGTGTGCATACGCATAAGGCTCTGCATTTACCATAAAGGTAAAGGCACTTTTTGCTTAATCAGCCTTTTTCAACCAGGGTGCCAAGGCATCCAGGGGTGCCTTCTGGGTTCTTTATAGGGTGCCTTGGCAAAATGCTTAAAATTGCTCCAGATTGTATATAAGCCAACGGTTGGCTCAAACCTGAATTTTTGTTACACAAAGCCACCACTGTTTATTACCCAAGATAGAAGTCTTGGGCACCATGTGGGCCAGCTGCGAGCTTTCTAACAACCGCTGACATCATCAGTTCATAAGTAGGATTTTGGGCACCTGTACAGCATCCTTGTTTGACATCCCCCGCCCCTCTCTGCCAGCACTTAGGTCACATTAGCTGTGTGGGGAAGGGAAAATGAGGGCGAAGAAATGCTTGAATGCTAGTCAGTACCAGTGTGTAAAAGTGTTTTTGCTTTGTAAGAAAAAATGCTCTCTAATGATGGGTGTCCTTTGAGTGTGGATGTTGCTGCAATATGTAAAACTATTAGTTTTGTTTTTTTACATTTTACAATAGGGTGCACTTGAGATTGTGCAGAATTTGAAAGAGTTACTTGACTGGAAAAAGGTTGAAAAACCCTTCATTAAATCAAGTCTGAAAATAATGGCAGAATTGAGTGCAATGATTTACAAGGACTTACTGTATCTATTTAACATCTATGCAAAGGGTCTTGCTTCTTGTTTCCTTTGATGAAATGAAAGTTCTTAGGTCCATTCAGACTTATTATAATAATAATACACAGCAAGCGCTAAATTTGACTTTTCACTGTTACTTATGTTCTTTCTGCAGTCATTTAGCAGGAATGTTAACATATTAACATGTATTTTAGAAAAGTCTAAATAATCAGCCTCATTCAATAAACGGCACAATGAGTGCCAATTCTTGAAGTAGTTCCAAAGTCAAAACATTTTTTTGCCCTAATGCATTCTCTGCATTAGGGTAAAAAATAAAAAAAAACCCACTACCTATCCTACTCCCCCCTATCCCTAAAGTTCTCTCACTGCTCCAGCACTGTCCTGGCTGCAGGTCCCGGGTCCCACTTTCAGGGAAGATCGCCTATTGGCAATCAAGGACATTTCTGGCCCCTCTTCCTTCCCCTCTGCTGCCTTCTGGAACACACACAGGTCCCAGAAGATAGTGGGACTATTCAGGAAGCACGGCGCGACCTGCGCATACACAATAAAAAACAGGCTTCACTTCCTGTTTCCCTTACTACAGATGCCGGAGCCTGCACTGGAAGCCAATTGACGGATAGGGGTGCCGACATCATGGGATGCCCGGACAGGTAAGGGTTCTAATATTAGAAATCAGCAGCTACAAAATTTGCAGTGGCTGACATTTAATTTTTTTTATTTTTACAGACTTTACAGACTAGAACTCCTCTTACATAGTCAAAGTCAAAATGTTCTAGTCTAGTGAAAAATGCCTGCAATAAAGCAGGAAGGTATGAGGCTGGACTGCATATCTTTTGCCTCAGTCCTGGTAAAGCACCGGGAAAAAAAACATAATACCTACAGGGAAACATTGGCAGGAAACAATATGAAGTTATATTTTAATGAAGCTATAAAAAAATGGTGAAGCGAAGACTGCATTATTTAAAGTGGAACTTAAGTCAGAAAATTACGTCTTGCTAGATCACATCATGTGACCCCTTTTGCAAGTATAACTATGTAAAACATTAAAAATAAGTGTTCTATGCTTTTTAAAATCCAATAATACGCTGTCTCACCCTGCTCTGCACATGCTCAGTTGCTATTTTTTCAAGGTATTTATAGAGGCCGATCTGCTGACAGCCTAAGGATTAACTGCTGCTCAAGGGCTCTGGGCTTTAGCAGAATGGCAGCCTCCAGCAAGAAGAAAGTAACAATGCTGGAGGCAATATACAGCACACACTTTTGGTAGCATAATTATTAACGTGTATGTTCCTTGCTAAACAACATTATATTTATGAAAATTATTATGGGTAAAGTTCCACTTTAAATATCAAACTAATCTTTGAAATTAACTCAAAATCCCAAGAATGTCTGTTCATAACCAGCAAGAACCCTAAAAGAGCTTTATATAATCCGTTAGATGAAGAAAAGCTTATGTTGATTTTATTACTTACTGTTTGGATGAAACATTTCACAGGTAAACCTCATTTTTGGAGGACTTAGGGGATAATCTAGCGGAAAGCTGAGGATTGCTGGGAATACCCCACACTCAAAACACGTGTCCTCTGGGCCCCTACAGAGACCGGAAGAATAGACAATCTTTAAAAAGCAATTATGCACAAAGAATTCAAAGAAATTGTATAGGATGGAAAAAAAATTACACATAATCATGGTTTCCAAACGGGTTGCAAATAAAAAAAGTAAGCTTTCCATTCCTAGTACTGAAGTCAAACTAAAGGGCATAGCCATAGATAGGCATAGAGACATCTGCCTGTACTAGATTACTCTGGGGCCTACCATGTGCCATCGTCTGACCTGGCTGACAGGTACATTATTTCCTTCCTAATATAAAGAATATAAAGTGGTTGTAAAGGCTCAAGGCACTTCATGCATGAAAGTTAGAAACCTTCTGTGTGCAGCAGCCCCCTTTATAACTTAGCCGAGCACCATCTTGATCTAGCGATGTGCACAAGAGCAGAGGCTCTCCTGGGTATCTCCCTCCTCATTGGCTGAGACAGCAGCCATTGGCTATCATTACTGTCAATTGGAGCTAGTAAACCAATGAGGAGAGAGCAGGGAGCAGGGTTGATCCCCATCTCTGTGTGAATGGTCACACAGAGCAGTGGCTCTGGAGTGAGCCTGCTTGGGTGCCCCTATCAGCAGGAAGGAGGGGACAGGAGAGCTGGTGGGGGACCCAAGAAGAGGAGGATCGGGGCTGCTTTGTGCAATACCACTGCACAGAGCAGGTAAGTTTAACCTTTATTATTCTTAGAAAAGATCTACCTTTACAATAACTTTAAAGAATTGGCTTCATTTTACAGAGATATTTATGCAGTAAAAGCTTGTTATTGCCCTATATTTAGCATATGGTTCCGCATTGAGGACATCTTTTACGACAAAGCGTACGTCGACGGAGGAAATAGCTGTGAGGTCAGTATTCCTACCAGGGCTGAGGACGAGTGTAAGAATTTGTTTGCCTGTTTTAATACATAGTTTGTGAGGTTGAAAAAAGACATCAGTCCATCCAGTTCAACCTATGATGTGTGTGTGTGTTTGCTGTTAACCGTACATTGTATACCCCTGTATGTTGTGGTCTTTAAGGTGCCCATCTAATAGTTTTTTGAAATCCGAAAATTTGTGAGTAGTTTTTAAATAAAATATCCCTTGATTTTATGAGGACGTTGTGCAATGAGAGTTCCCTTCTCATTATCCTGTTGTATGCGATTCCGCCCGAGCATCTGATTGGCACTTAAATGCTATTACCAGAGGGAGACTGGCATATACACCTAGAGTGAGGGGTGAAGCTCACTAAGGCGATAATAGACCTGACTGAGGTCTAAGTATCTGGTAAGAGGCTGATTATACTCATCTGGAAGGGGAGCACTTGGTGGTGAACACTTGCATCATTAAGGACGTTATGTATGCACTTTTGGACTGTCACTCACAGCACCTTATTGGACTTTCTTTTGTTTCTTTCCAATTTAATGCATATCTTGTACTAAGAATATTGACTATTAATATTTTTTTAAATGATTTTATATGTTTAACACGTCTGTCATTAATAAATGGCATATTCATCACATATAACTTATTTTATTCACATATAATTAACTTTTGATATGTTTAATACACATGATTGATTATAGACAGCACAACATTTTTCGTTTATAATTTCTGCGCTATATATGGAAACTTAAAGAGGATCTTCAACACCCATGTACATGTTTTTACATCTCCTCTTACCTATTATTATGCATATCGCCAAACAAACATACTTGGCAACACCTAGCAAATCCATCAAAGTTCTGTTCTGATCTGCCACTTCGCTGCTAAACACCTTCCTCCCTCTTTGCCCTTTACATCCTCGGGAGAGAGCTTTCTCTTCCCAGTTCTTATTGTACAACCAGCTCCCTGATGACACATATGCATCTTCCTGAGCCGTGGGGAAGATTCCTGCAGCTTCTTGGGATATATGAGGTTGGTATCACAGAAGACTACAAAAGCATCCTGTATATTATTTTTACCTAGGCAGCACATTGGCTGGGGGGGGGGGGGGGGGGGTAAAACCACTGCAATACTAAAGTGATTGTAAAGTTTGTTTCTCTTTGAAACAACAAACATGTTATACTTACCTGCTCTATGTAGTTGGTTTTTCACAGAGCAGCCTGGATCCTCCTGTTCTCAGGTCCCTCCCTCCTGTTTAGTGTCCCCACAGCAAGCAGCTTGCTATGGGGGCACCCAGGCCGAGTCACAGCTCTGTGTGTCCATTCAGACACAGAGCCACAACCCGGCCTTGCCTCATCTTTCTCCCGATTGGCTGATGATTTTGATTGACAGCAGTGGGAGACAATCGCTCCACGCTGCTGTCTCAGCCAATGACGAGGGGAGTCCCAGGCAGTTTAGACACTCCTGCAACATTGCTGGATAAAGACAGGATCAGGTAAGTATTAGGGGGGGGCTGCTGTACACAGAAGGTTTTTGTTATCTTAATGCATAGAATGTATTAAGATAAAAAAACCTTCTGCCTTAACAATACCTTAAAAAAAAAACGTATTGTTTAAAAGGTATATATTATCGTGTGCTGTGGAGGGGGGGATTGGGAAGTAAGAAAGTAAAAAAACCTGAGTGGAGGTCCACTTTAAAAAGCCAGGTCCACATGTCAGTCATCTGGCTGCCACAGTGTGGGCAGAATTAGGACTTTTATAGACACCCTATGTGATGTGATCCTTTAAAGTGATTGTACACTCCATATATCCAGTGAAGTGAAAATCGTCAGGTGATACACAGAGGTGAAACAACAAGGTGTACTTGTTTATCTGCAGTATTCTCCACATACGTTAAAAGTGCAGAATTTATAAAGCACATCTGACTGTCAGAAAAAGGCAACGGAGAGCTGAAATTACTCTCTGCAGAGTTCAGTGAGGAGTGCTCAGAGCTGATTGGAGGAAAGAGACACACACCTCTTCACACAGCACACAGGAACAGAGCTGAGGCTGTCGATTGGCTGGAGATCCCTACCCTGTCACCTTTTTTCCTCTTGGTGTCAGGAAAACTTGTGAGAAGTGATAAATGCTGATAGCAGAGGAACAAAGCAGCAGATAGAAATTACATGTAGTGCTCTAGAGACAAGTAAATACAATAGAGAGATATGCTTTTTTCATATTTCATGTCTGAGGTTTACAACCACTTCAATAAAACAGCCTAGGGAAAGTAATTACTGAAGGTGTATGCAGGACACAAAACAAGAGAAATTAAGGTGAACAGACCTGGAGTACCTAGCAGAGTGCATCTGCAATTATTTTAAGAATGTGACAATGTGAGGGACACTAAATACCTAACTGACAGAAAATAAAATGTACATAAGCTGACATCTTGCTGCCAGTTATAAAGCGCAATCTGTATCATAAGTTATAATTAGAATGGACAATTCACATGTACCAAAGCTATATCTTATTTTGCTAATAAGGTAGCTGGTTCTATTTGCATCCCCCAAGACATACAGCTGCTTACCAGCTAAATTATTGATGGCATCAGACAATGCTGTGACACCCTTATGAGCGTGACAATAATTTGCTATGCCTAAAAATATTTCTCGAAGGGAGAATTAGGGAATTACAAGAACAACTGTGCCACTTTAGGTTGAACTCCTGCCATTTTTTATTTCTTTTTTTGCTTTAGACAGAATGGTGAACGGTTAGTATATTAATTAGGTTCTTGTTGCTGCCTACCCCTGTTCCTTTACTTCTTATAGAGAAACCAGGCCAGGAAGTGAGGGGAAATCTTCCCAATCAAGAGAATATGGGGGAGATTTAGCTTCTAATGTCAGCTTGTTCAATTAAAGCGTAACTCCACTTTTGTTGAGAAAAAAACATTTCCCTCTGGGTGATCTCTGTACATTACAAGGATTCTAACAAACTTTGTTGCAGATTCCGATCTTTTGTTATTCTGAAGAAATCCCTGTTTGTTCCTCTGTGCTGAGTGGATCAAATGGGAGTCGTTTCATCATTATCTGTCAGCTGGGGCAGCTGCAGGGCTCTAATGAGGAAATCTGCTGGGCCTTCATACCTTTAGACGTGCTCCTGACGGGAGTATCTCACCAAAAATGACTTTTGTTGCAGGGGATGCCAGAAATCTGACTTGTATCTTAGGCAGAATTCTGGGAAAATTGGTGAGCCAATCACACAAGCAGGAAATGATGTTTCTGGGGTGTGGTCAGTACCCATTCTGTGTACAGAACAGCTCCAGGTATCCATATTGTATTGCATTTTCAGAAAATTACAACAGCTACAGATTGAAAAGGAAAGGTATTTTTAAATAACATTCAATTACAATATGATTTGTGTCGCAATTGTATACGCTATATTGTTTTTTCTTGCTATTTTTTTTTCCCCACGAAAGTGGAGTTACCTTTTAAGCTCACCACCAGTATTATTGGTCATCAGCTTTGACAATAAGTCCTCGTTCACTCTGGAGGCGGGTTTGAAATCGTGCAAGTTCAGCTGAACACGATTTTAAACCCACATTTCATTGCGAGTTCGGGGGCAATTTAAAAGACTTCTGTGCAGGTTCGTGCACAGATGTCTTTTGAAATCACCCCCGAAATCAGCAAAAGTAGTGCAGGAACTACTTTTGGAAATCGATGCGGCACCACAAATTCAGATGGTGCCATTTCCGGCAATAGGCATGCAAATTGACATATCAAATCGCCCCGATGTGAACAGGGGCTGAAGCTCCATTCACACTTGTGCGACTTGTCATGCGTCTTTGGACATCAAAGTCCTATTACAAGTTGCAACCCATTCTGTTCAATGGCACCCATTCAAATCAGTGCAACTTAAAGTCATAGCAACTTTGAAATGGTGTCTGCACTACTTTGATGCGCTTTTTGACCCAGAGAGTGTAGAATCAAAGTTGCATCAAAGTCGCGCTTTTGTGTGCACCAGTTTCAGTAAATCTCCCCCTAAGTGTCATAATACCTGAGAGATTTATTTCTTCTCCACTCTAATCAAAATTAAAATTTAGAGTTCTACTTTAAAACACAGCTGAATCTTCCTCAACATATCCTCTGCCCAACTTTCCTTTCTAACATTGTGCTATTCAACAAACTGGCAGGATCAGTTGTGATATCCTTGGAAAATGCTGTGCTAACCAAAAGAACCCCCGTCACTCTTATGCTGACCACCAAATTAGCCTTCATATGACCCAAGACCCCTCTGGGGAGATATTTACACCTAAACAGCATGAAAGGTGTGATGTAACTGCAAAGTTACTAGTAGACTCACAAATGCCTGCAGGGGACAACAGTTTTGCTTGACCTCTGAACATACATACATATTTCTCAAACTGTTATTTTGACAAGTCAATCAAGTATTCGTAAGATTATTCATTGCTAGGAATGGCATTTTTTGTTTCTACATTAAACCTAGGATCTGATCTATCCAGTGACCTGTAAAATTCATACATACTGTATGAACAAAACATTTTTCAAAAAATAATTCTATGCCTTTCATCATTATTTAGATGCCTTTGTTAATGGGTATACAGGCTTTAGGTGACACCTGAGATAAACTCAAATTGTTCTAAATAATTTAATGGTGTGTTCTATCGTACAGTTAAGCTGGCCATAGACGGTTCAAATCTCAGCCAGTTAAGCAGAAACCAACCGAGATTCGAACAGTGTATGGGCAAGCCGTAAGTACCCAAGATGATCGAACTTAGGTACAACCAGCCTGCTAGATTTTATATGTGATTACCACTAGTGACTGTTATAGCAGCTAGAAATAATCACTGTGTTCTCCTGGCTCGGCCGGAGGTATTCCCCTGTGTACACTGTTTGTGTTGTTTGCAGGAAATAAATTGGTTCCAACTATGGCCGGCCTTAGGTTGAAATGAGACACACCAAGTGTCCATCAAGTTCAACCAAAAATCAAAAACTAAAAACCTTTTATTTCGAAAACCCAAAACCTGCAGTTAACCAGAGGAAGAGAAAAAAAATCATGCTCTGCTTCAGTGTCACAGTACATGTTGGCATTCATGGTTCACTCAATAAAGCACCCCAGTGCAGAGCATTTATGCAGCCTCTAGCCTTGACACTCCCACCACCATGCTTGACTGTAGACAAGACACACTTGCCTTTGTACTCCTCGCCTGGTTGCCATCACACACGTTTGACACCATCTGAACCAAATAAGTTTATCTTGGTCTGATCAGACCACAGGACATGGTTCCAGTAATCCATGTTCTTAGCCTTCTTGTCTTCAGCAAACTGCAGGCTTTCTTGTTCATCATCTTTAGAAGAGGGTTGCTTCTTGGACAACAGCCATGCAGACCAATTTGATGCAGTGTGCGGTGTATGGTCTGAGCACTGACAGGCTGAGCCCCCCCCCCAACCCTTCAACCTCTGCAGCAATGCTGGCAGCACTCATACATCTATTTCCTGAAGACAACCTCTGGATATTATGCTGAGGACATGCACTCAACTTCTTTGGTCGACAATGGTGAGACCTGTTCTGAGTGGAACCTCTCCTGTTGAACCGCTATATGGTCTTGGCCACCATGCTGCAGCTCAATTTTAGGGTCTTGGCAATCTTCTTCTAGCCTAAGGCATATTTATGTAGAGCAACAATTCTTTTTTTTAGATCCTCAGAGTTCTTTGCCATGAGGTAACATGTTGAACTTCCAGTGACCAGTATGAGAGAGTGAGAGCGATAACACCAAATTTAACACACCTGCTCCCCATTCACACTAAGGAGTCACATGACACCGGGGAGGGAAAATGGCTAATTCGGCCCAATTTGGATATTGTCACTTAGGGGTGTACTCACTTTTGTTGCCAGCGGTTTAGACATTAATGGCTGTTGAGTTATTTTGAGGGGACAGCAAATTTCCAGTGTTATACAAGCTGTACACTCACTACTTTACATTGTAGCAAAGGGGGAGATTTACTAAAACTGGAGCGTGCAAAACCTTGTGACCAATCAGTAACCAATCAGCTGTCAGGCTTTATTGTCAAAGCTTAATTGAACAAGCTGAGGTTAGAAGCGGATTTGCTACCATGTACAGCTGCACCAGATTTGGAGTGCTCCAGTTTTAGTAAATCTCCCCCAAAGTGTCATTTCTTCAGTGTTGTCACATTAAAGATAGAATTAAATATTTACAAATTTGAGGGGTGTACTCACTTTTGTGAATTACTGTATATATATATATATATATATATATATATATATATATATATATATATATATATATATATATATACATACACACACACACACACACACAATTTAAAGACATGTTTTCTCTATTCCCATTTATAGAAGAAAGGATTTAATGGAAAACAATTATATTTTAAGTCAAAAGATGTTCCCTGATCGAAATCCTAGGAATTTGTTTCAAGAATCCTAATCTCCAGGTGTGAAATGAATGTTTGGCGAATTAAGTCTATCTTTCATGTCAGAAACTCATTGATGGTACAGTCCAGTTTCTTATACAAGTGTAAAGTGCATAGGATGTTTTTCCCTAATAAAGCACCTTGGAGTTTCTGTTAAAAATATACACATCAAAGACTTTATCCCGATACTTGCCATTTTTTTTTCAGAGGAGGGGTAGAAAAAACAAAACAACACAGCACAGGAAATCAAAGCATGCTCTAATGGCAAGGTCACGGCGCTCCTCTTAATAGTCAGGGTGTGTGAGGCTATAATTGAACTATCTGCCTGCAAGGCATGTCTTAAATGATACACGTCATATAAGCGGGTGGCAGCTGTTTGGAAGAGCTGGGGCAATCCTTTCAAGTGGACAGAGACTTCACATGAAAAACTGTCAAATATCTACCATGATCCTTGTCTGCTCTCAAGGGTCTGAATGAAAGCACGACATAGTGGTAGTAAACAGGATGCTGCCATACTGTACATGACGAAAGACCGCATTAAAATGTTCTAAAGCGCTGCACAAACAGTTGGTGCTATATAAATCCTGTATAATAATAATTAAAGTTTAAGTCCACCCTAAAACTAAAATCCCTGCATCTATAGACCTCTACGATCTAACACTAACCTCTCTATCCCGGTAAAGAGGAAATCAGTATACATACTTTTTTGAAGCCGATCCGATCTAATCTCCGACAACAGCTGTGAAATTAATGGGGAGTGACGTCACCCATAGAATTACTATGGGGCTTCCGTTGTCTGATGTGTCCTTTGCACCCGTCTCCACAGCGAAGCCGAGGCTGAGAGCTCAGTGTGGGATCGGGTCGGATCTGCTTCAAAAATGTTAAGTATACTGATTTCTTCTTTACAGGACTAGATAGGTTAGTGTTAGATCAGCCTTGCGGCTAATCCACATTTTTATCACGCCTCAACTGTTCCCCTGTTGCTGCACACATGCTGCGGCCACACTGCTCTGTGACTGTGGCATGAATTTTACTTCACTTCACGCTCGGTGGTACCTGTCCAGTGAATCGGGCCATGCTGCAACCGCGCACAGCATGCGCAGTTGTCTGGTAATTAGGGGGCTAAAACAGGTCGCTGAGGAGGGGATACTATGCCTCCTCACCACCTGCCTATTGCTGTCTAAGGAGCATTCTGAAAGTGGATTGAGCTTCAGAAAATTAAGTTTGGGTCATCAGAGCTATAACCCCCCTTTCAGTTTTTTTCCAATCTGTGTCCTATTGGAGAGATATCCCTTCACTTCATCTCTAAAAGCCAAAACAGCAAGTGAGAGGAATCCAAAAAGAAGAAATTCTGGGGTATCATCTGAACTAGTGTCCCCACGGTAATTTTTCCCCTCTATTACTCTTCTGGTCTAACGAAATCTGATTGGATGAAACGCGTTAGCCGGGACGCTCAGCCACTTAGCCACTTTTTATGCTCAATTTGACGATTGTGAATCTTTTATTCTTCTAAGTACCTTTCTAATAAACTCCTATGCTGTACATAGGGACCTTCACTATATGCCTCTTAGGTGTTTTCTTTGATGGTGGTATCTCCATCTATGAGTGCTTAGGCGCTATCTTCAAGGCACTAGTGGTATCTGTACAGAGAAGTGGAGTAGAGTCTGGTGATCCCTCATCTGAACAAAGCTGATTATCCATCTACATGCTCTAGATCAGGGATCAATGCATTTTGCAGTGTTGTTGAGCATCATGGGAAATGTAGTTCCAAAACATCTGGGGTGCCAAGGCTCGTCATCACTGGCCTAGATCCATGGGGCTCTGGTTAGCAGCCTCTGTTGGACACTGTAGTGTTGTGTGCTAACATTGTCACACGGATGCTGGTGATGGGATGTCATCCTTTTCTATGGATTATGGACTTTCATTGGTTCCTCTTTTAGCGCTGCATATGGACTTTTATTTTACTCTTCTGGTGTCAACAAAAATTTTGGAATTTATGCTTACTTTTACTTTTGATGATAATGGCAAATGTGACAAACAGAGCAGGTGGCAGATCTGGACACCATACAGTATGTCTTCTATAAAGATTAGACAGTTTTCGTTTCCCAATCGATGGGTCAGCTTGTGTCCTCTTCCACTCTGGATGCAAAACATGGCATGGTGAAGCAGAGGGGGAGTACCCATCCCTCCTTCCTCCCTGATACCCTACTTCTTGTCCCCTTCCTTTTTTTTTTTTTCTTTCCACTCATAGGCAGGAAACCCATTTTGGGCCATTCCATGAGATTACCAGCATTTCCTTCTTTTTCTGTTTTCTATAAAACTACAATACCTAACAAATGAGATCAGAGAAGGGATGTTTACAAATTTCCAAATTATGCTGGAGGTTACTACCTTCAAGGGTGCAGCGCTCTCCTTCAACACAATGCATAGATTATCATATCAAGTTCATCAGTGATCATAAAAATAATATGCGGTCAAAATAAATACAACTACTATTATATACACAAATATATATATATATATATATATATATATATATATATATATATTATCAAAGTGAGTCTATATTTCAGTGCCAGTCCATAAAGATTTACAGTATCTCACAAAAGTGAGTACACCCCTCACTTTGATTTAGTTAAATATACACACTGCTCAAAAAAAACTAAAGGAACACTTTTGGGATATTGATCTGTTCAGTTAAGTAGCAGCGGGGGTTGTTAATCAGTTTCAGCTGCTTTGGTGTTATTTAAATGAACAAGTGCACTAGATGGGCAACAATGAGACGATCTCCAAAACAGGAATGGTTTTTCAGGTGGAGGCCACTGACATTTTTTCCCCATCTTTTCTAACTGTTTTTCACTAGTTTTGCATTTGGCTAGGGTCAGTGTCACTACTACATGAGGGGATACCTGGACCCTATTAGAGGATGCACAGGCAGTCCAACTCCTCCAGCATGGCACATCAATACGTGCCATTACCAGAATGTTTGCTGTGTCTCCCAGCACAGACTCAAGAGCATGGAGGAGATTCCAGGAGACATTCTAGTAACTCTAGGAGAACTGGACGGGCCATAGAATGTCCTTAACACATCAGCAGGACCGGTATCTGCTCCTCTGTGCAAGAAGGAAAGGGATGAGAACTGCCGGAGCCCTACAAAATGACCACCAGCAGGCCACTGGTGTGAATGTCAATGACCAAACAATCCGAAACAGATTTCATGAGGGTGAAGGGACGCACAGACCTTTACAGGCTGGACATCCTTAGGAAATAAAATCCTTGGACTTGCAATGAAATTTCAGCAAAATGGACTAGCCTGCTGCATCATTTTTTCACTTTGATTTTCGGGGTGTCTTTGAGTTCAGCCCTCTGTAGGTTGATAATTTTCATTTCCATCAAACGATGTGGCATCCTTTTGTTCTATAACACATTATCTGCTCCATATCAGTATAGATATCCAGCATTATATTTTTCCCTATTGAGATCATAGAAAGGTATCCATGTGATGGTGCTGACCACTTAGAATCTCTGTAGTCTGGAATGTCAGCACTAGAAAGAGATGGCGAGATGGCTTGAAAGGCTGGAGGCTGGGGGAAGAGAGCCGCGGGGGGGGGGGGGGGGGCAAAGCCTTGGGAGAAGCGGGAGGAGCCACAGCCGCAGATGGGAGCCTGGTGGTACTTGTCATGCAGGGAGGTTTCCCCCACCCTTCCTGGGTGAGCTTCACTATGACAAGCTTTTGTTCACACAGGAGCGGTGCGGGAAACTGCATGCAATTCGGACAGGAATTGCACCGCACTCCTGTTCAAATCGCATGCAATTCTTTGAAATGCAATTTGCCCCTATTCATTTTTTATTGACGCAAATTGCACCACAAAGTATCGGTTTCAGTGTTAGGAGCATTTTCACGAGTGTGAGTACTTGTGAAAATACTCTGTATCAGCACCAATATCGGTATTGGCACAGGGTATTTCCCTTTAGTTTTCAGCTAAATATAATTCTTAGCAGCCACAGGGGATATAAATAAACTTTTAATTTGAAAACCCAGATATTACAAGGTAAAAGAGAAGTAACATAATCACAGTGCGGTATGGGGGGGGGGGGTGACCCAGAAGGCCCACTTACTACAGACTACCTGTAGAAAACTACAGGGGGTGGAAACATGACTGGCCACCCAGCATGAGGGAAAGGGACTGTTCGTGACTAGAGGTTAGACTAAAGATGATTTTCATATAACATTTTAGCTAAATATCTCCTTAGAAAGACATCAGACATGCTTTATTCTGGCTAGGGGGAGGATTTTCCTGAGCAGGAACAATTTTGGGGAATTCAATGAAGTCCTACTGACACTTTTCTGGAAGAATAGCCCTCTAATATGGCCTTCATCAGATTCACAAATCCCTGCCACCTATTGTGGTAGCTACTGACACATGCGTCAGATTCAGGTAGTTCTAAGTAGCGTCACTTTTACAAAGTGATGGTATTACTACACCAAACTCAAAAAGAATTACCTCCAGTTCACAGATAAAGGAACTGAAGGCAAATAAGATCAACTCCTAAGTTGGCACACAGAGACTGGAGGCAACGCCTGTCAAAACTCTCCTATGTAAGTAAATGGGACCTCACTGAAACTGTTAGCAAAATGCTTGGCTCTCAGTTGCAGCGCAGTTCCACAATGCAAGATTGCCATTCTGGAGTACAAAAAGAAAGACACCAGGAGGCAGCCATATCACCATCATCCTCTGAAAGCAATCTATTATGGATCACTTTTCAGGGGGGCAGAAGACACTACTGCTAGCATGAAATGGGGACCCGCTGTAAGGGTAAAGGTTTTTATTATCCTCGTGTTCAAGCGAAAATAAACCAAAAATGTAATATATTGCAGCTTATCAATCATTAGAATTGATCGCTGCATCGGTTTTCTTTTTTCATGCTTTTTGCTCTATTTTTCCTTGGTGATCTGGCCAGTACCACGCCTCCTGTATTAGTGTCCCCACTCTGGATGAATGAGCACAGGGGGCACCTTTGGACAGCAGTACTGTCAGTCTGAGAGAAGGGAGTGTTAGATGGACTAGCAGATTTAAATACACTTACCAATTGGGGCCAAACTCCAGCTAACACTTTATAAGCGGTCACAACAAACATTTTTTTTCCTTTTGGTATAAAGGTGTTACATGAATAAATAAAAACTGATTATTGTAAACACCCCTGTCAGTGGTAAATGGTTTTTCTCATCTACGCAACTGATACATTCTGCTGGAGAGCTTGTTCGTTTGATAAAACAACAGACTTACTGGTTGGATTATCAGATGAAAATAGAAGAAAGAAAAAAAAGAAAATGAATGCAGCCACCAAATATAAGAAATGGTAACCTGCAATATAATAAATGTTTACTTTTGGTTTTAATACCACTTTCAGTTTTAATGGGTCTCATCTTTTTGTTCAATTTCAAGTTGCCTGTATGAGCAGGAACATTTTTCCAGTTTGCAGACGTTAAAGTGGTAAAGGCTGAAGGTTTTTTTTTTTACATGCATGAAAGTAAAAAAAAAAAAATGGGATTTTTGTAAAATCTTACTGTAAAATCCTTTTCTCTTAAGCTCATTGACAGACGCAGTCCTCTTGATTAATAACACATTGGGTTATACTGCCCTCTACAGGAGTAGGACACTAGACGGAAGGAAAACGTTCTGGCCACACCTTAGGGGCAGTCCCAGAGGGTATATCCTCTCACTTCCTGCTACAGGATGTCAGTTATGTCACAAAGCAGTGTCAGAGAATTTAACCCATCCCAACTCAAAAGTAGAGGGGCGGGTACTGTGTCTGTCAATGAGCTTAAGAGAAAAGGATTTTACGGTAAGATTTTACAAAAATCCCTTTTTCTCTGTCGCTCATTGACAGACGCAGTCCTCTTGATTAATAACACATTGGGACGTCCCAAAGCAGTGCCACAAATGAGGGGTGGGATAACAGAAATCAAAATCCAATCTAGAAGGCCCAACCGGTGCCGACTAGAAGTCTTAAAGGCTCATCAGTCAAAAGGATGAGACTCCCAACAGGAAAACCCTCGAGGTAGACCAACGATCTCCTCAAATTGCGGCCTGCAGAACCTTGCGGCCAAAAGAGGCATCCGACGATGCCATCACATCAACTTTATAAAATTTTGTAAGGGTATGAACCGACGATCAAGTAGTCGCCTTGAAAACCTGGACCACTGACGCCTTATATCGGAAGGTCCAGGAAACACTAAGCGCCCGAGTAGAGTGCGCCTTAACAGGGAACGGGGGATCCCGCCCCTTAATAGAATAAGCCTGTACCACCGTCTGTCTGATCCATCCAGAGATGGTCGTGGCAGAAACAGGCAACCCCTTTCTGGGGCCATCCGTAATCACAAAAAGTGAATCCATTTTACGAGACGAGTTCGTAGTAGTCAAGTGTACCCTGATTGTCCGAACCACATCCAAGGAGTGTAATGCAAACTCCCAAGGATGGCTAGGCTTAGGACACAGGGAAGGTAACACAATATTCTCATTCAGATGAAACTCTGAAACCACTTTAGGAAGGAAGGATGAATTCGAACGAAGAACCACCTTATCCCCGTGAACCACCAGATATGGGGAACTACAAGAGAATGCGGCCAGTTCTGACACCCTGCGTGCAGAAGTAATGGCCACCAAGAAGGCCACCTTCTGGGATAACGTAAGCAAGGGAATCTCCCTGATATCTTCAAAGGGAGGTTTCTGAAGAACCGACAACACTGAAAGAAGATTGCTAACGCTGAAACCTGACCCTTGATAGTGCTCAAGGACAGTTTCTGCTCAACCCCCTGTTGCCGAAAGGCCAAGATTCGGGTCACCGAATAAGTACGTGGAGGAAATCCAAGAGATTCACACCACGCAATATAAGACTTCCATGTGCTGGAAGTCGCTTTCCTTGCTTTAATTAGAGTAGGAATAACTGAAGCTGACAATCCCTTGTCCTTCAGTACCTGGGTCTCAATGGCCAGGCCATTAAGCCAGCGATTGTAAAGCAAGATGGAAGATCGGTCCCTGAGACCACAGATCCTCCCTGAGAGGAAGTCTCCAAGGAGCGTCCGCGACTAGCCTCACCAAGTCGGCGTACCAGGCTCGACGAGGTCAGTCCGGAGTTACCAGGATAACTGGAATTCCCTCCACCTCTATCCTGCGAAGAAGTTCCCGCAGTAACTTGAGAGGATGGAAGGCATACCGTAGCTGATACTGCCCCCACGGGGCGATCAGCACGTCTGCTGAGTCCGCTAGAGGATCGCGGGCGCGAGCGCGAGCTACAAACCTCCGCACTTTCCTGTTGAGCCGAGACGCCAACAGATCCACATCCGGGTGCCCCAATGAAGGGACAACTAGTGAAATACCTCTGGATGAAGAGGCCATACCCCTTGATCCAGAATCTGACGGCTGAGATAATCTGCCTGCCGATTTCCCACCCCCGGAATGAATACTGCGGAGAAAGCCGGAAGAAACCGTTCCGTCCAACGAAAGATGCTGGTCATTTCAATGGCCACCAGGACACTCTAGGTGCCCCTTTGGTGATTGACATAAGCCACGACCGTGGCATTATTCGATTGGAACCCGAACCGGGCTGCCCTGGAGCTGCTCGGTCCAGTAAATCAGACAAAGTCTGATTGCTCTCAGTTCTGATACCTTTATTGGTAACCTGGATACTATCGGAAGGAATGACTATCCTTGGTTGAGCATCGGAGACCGAAGCCACCAGATCAGAGACTCCCTGGTCCGCTCGTTCAACCGGATCCGATTGTCCAGAGGATCGAGATTCCGATTCCATTTGAGAAGAATCTCCTCTTGGAGAATTCGGGTATGAGACTGGGCGAACGATACTGCCTCTAAGGAGGCCACCATCAGTCCCAGCCAGTTGACGGACAGCAACATCCGAATCGTTGACTGAACCTTCTGGAGTTTCTCCGCAAGGAGAAACACCTTGCCAAGGATCTATCCAAAATTAGGCCCAGATAGTTCAGTCTCCTGGTGGGAACCAGGGATGATCTTTGGGAAAAGCAAAGAAAACGCTGATGTCCTGCGAAGATGGGGATATGAAGATAGGCATCCTAAATGTCTATGGACGCCAGGAAATCCCCCTGATGCAGGGAGGCCACCACTGTTCGGATGGACTCCATCTTTCCCAAGTCCAGAACTTGGACGCACCTTGCCCTCTTTCCTGGGCATTGTGAACAGGTTCGAATAGAACCCCTGAAAACGTACTATCCAAGGAACGGGAACTACAGCTCCCTGTAGCATACGAATGTTGGGAGGGAAGAATCGCACCGGTAGAAGTGATAGAATACTCGATCTTGTATCCCGACCGTGTGACCTCTTGAACCCCTTTGTCCGGGATTCAGGAAAACCATGGATCTGGAAACCAGTGAAGCCGTCCCCCCATCCCAGAGATGGGTGGGGCGCATCAGGCTGTCTTAGCAAGAGAGTGCTCTTGCCCCCCAGTGAGATCCTTTATAATCTCACCCAAACCGGCGATCCCCTTGAAAGGGGAGATTAGCCAACCCATTCTTGAAATTAAACCAATGGCAACCACTGGCCTAAAGGTTGACCCTATCAGGGAAAAAATGAAGCGGGATTCCGCTTTCACTCTTCGATCCACCGGATCCCTAAAGGACGGAGCGTGCTCCAACGGGATAACAGTGGCTTTATCTGGAAATCGGTGAGTCCACCACTGGTGGTACCGTCCATTTTTTAAGGAGGGATTCCTCAAACGGATAGCGCCTAGCCATGCGTTTGGAAATAGCAGGGGTAAGTTTCAGACGACCCCATTTGGGCAAAGGAAAATCCTTCTCCATTTTGGTAGGCTAACTAGTACCAAAAAGAAATTTCAGTCTCAGCTACTTCTGCCGGTGTAACCTCAAGTCTTAAGGTTTCCCGGACAGACACAACTAGTGCGTCCACCAGCGCTTCTTCTTGTGCTATGGCGGAGGCAGATACGTCCTCCTCACTGTCTGAGGAGACATTACCTGAGACAACAGCCCCAGCAGAGGGACCTGACCAGCTCAGAATCTGTATCTGAAGTATCAGATGAAATAGGGGTAGGCGGGGGTCGCTTTCTTGACCCCCGTACCTGACAGGCTACCTCCACCCGGGATACCAAAGACTCCAAAACTGCTGATAATGCATCAATAACCAGTGGGGTACTGGAGGGTCCTGCGGCCACCTCGAGGGGATCAGGTGGGGATACATGTGTGGCAGGGTCCATGGTTATACAAGACACTTGCCAGCGAACAAAAAAAAAAATTGCAAAGAAAAAAACTTCTTTCTTTTTTTTTGCAATTCCCCCAGCGCCCCTCAGTGTTACCTGCTTTTGGACCCCACAGAGAGAGAGAGAGAGAGAGACCACAAGGCTCACCACCTGATGCACAGAAGTTTCTATCAACCTGCCTCAGTGCTGTCTTCTTACAGACAGGAAGTCTTTTGGCACTTTTCCCGGGTAAAGGAGGCGGCTCCGCTCCGACTTGTGTTGCTCCTATTAGAACGGGTCCTGAAGCGGTCAATGGACCGCGAGGGAGTGTGACTTGTCAGGCTGACAAGTCGCGGCAATGTGAACCGGCTCTAATACCACTTTAAATGCATTTCCTGAATTTAAGCAACCTGTATTAATGAATCTCCACAGATTCAGACAAACCTACAAACACTGTTTCTATGAAAATAATATTTGCTCATCATAATTTGTTCACTTATGTCTGAGTGTAATCTACACAATACATTGTTCCTTTTATTAATACATACAAGATCACAGCTGAAAGACCTTAATCAAGACGACTAATATACAACAGAAGGGATTTTCCCTTGCAGGCAAATTAATACCAATACCAGTTACCACAAACAATGCTTGCTACATGTTGAGGATACAATAGATGCCACTAATAAAATTATTGTTATTCAAGATATTACAAATGTTTTTATTTCCCCACCCTGCAGTCTTATAAAGACGTTGGCGTGAAACCCGTAGTGAAAGATCAACATCAGATTCCAGCAAAGGGGGAATTCCTAAGTATGGGAGTGAGGGAGTAAAAAGAGCATAAATATCATTTTTAAAAGCTTCAGACAAGCAGGTGAGAGCTGAGTATAACCGCCAATCCTTCCACTGCTGACATCGCCGACCACTAATAATACTCTCCCCTAGGTATGTAGGTATGGTCTGCTAGCAGAATGTGGCCTGCAAATTACAGGAATGGTGTAAGAAAAGGAAAGTGTATAGGGATTATTTCAAGACAAAGACTGTATCCACTTCAGTTCTGCTGCATTCACAGGGGAATGAAGCGTACAATAGTGTTACTGTTCTGGTTAATAACACAGTGGATGTTATGAATTACTCACATGATTAGAGCTTCCCATTCAAAGAAGTTCTCTTCATTAATGGGGCCTGAAAGACAGTAATAATAATTATACATAAAAACTTTGTCTAATCACAACACAAAGGAACTTTTATGGGAATTGCTTTAATATTTTCTATCTGCTGCAAATACTTTATCCAATTTAACATTAGAGGGAAAGTATTGTGTATTTTCAGGGATTACATATTTTGAGTTTTTACAGTTTAAACCATGGGTGTCCAACCTTTTGGCTTCTCTGGGCCACATTGAGTGTAGAGAAATTTTCTCGGGCCGCATATAAAATATATACTATAGTTAAGGTATATAAGTAATAAAATGCCACTGCGCCCTTCCCGCGCCGCCACGCCCCCCCGCACTAATTTAACACAACTAGAGGATGATCAAATGAAACGGAATCAGTATACAGAGGTTTACTTCTTCTGAGCGATAATAAAGGAACACTCTAACCACCATGACCACTTCAGTGATTTGAAGTGGTCATGGTGGTAGGAGTCAGAAACACTGCACATGCTCCCCTCCCCCCCCCCCCCCCCTTCTGAGGCAGCCTCTGCCTATCATTAGTTGGCAGCTGCTGTGGCCGTGCCCCCGACCTGACTACCTTCCTCCCCAGCAAAAAAAAAATTGTCAGGGGCAGTGGGCTGCATTGCCTGAGGTTCCAGGCCGCAGGTTGGACATGCCTGGTTTAAACCTAACCGCTTGCCGGTTAACTTACATTTATGGTGGCAAGGCAGTTCTGCTGAGTCGGATCACGTACCTAGTACGTGATCCTGCACTTCGAGGTCTGGGGCATGCAGCCCACCGCCGGTGTACTGCTCCCGCTGTGCTTATACACAGCGGGAGCTGATCTGCGAGTTGTCACAGACTCAATGTCCGCCGGCACCCACCCATCATTAGGCAGAGAGCCAGAACGACGATCTGCCTATGTAAACAAGGCAGATCGCTGTTCTGTCAGTATGGAAGGCATTGATCCTGTGTTTCTGCAAAGCAGGGTCATGGATCAATGCCTTCCCCTAGTAAAAGCCCCACCCCCACAGTACACAAGCACTGGTTAGGCACACAGTTAACCCTCTGATTGCCCCTGTTGTTAACCCCTTCCCAACCAGTGTCATTAGTACAGTTACAGTGCATATTTTTAGCCCTGATCATTGTATTAGTGTCACTGGTTCCCAAAAAATGTCAGTGTCCGATTTGTCCGCCGCACAATCGCAGTCCAGCTATAAGTCGCTGATCAGAAGAAAGAAAAGTCTATCGTTTGTAGACGCTATAACTTTTACGCAAACCAATCAATATACGCTTATTGGGATTTTCTTTTACCAAAAATATGTAGCATAATACATATTGGCCTAAATTGATGAAGAAATTCGATTTTTTAAATTTTTTTATTGGATATGTTTTACAGAAGTAAAAAATATAGTTTTTTTTTATTTCCCCAAAGTAGCCGGTCTTTTTTTGTTTATAGCGCACAAAAATAAAAAAGCAGAGGAGATCAAATACCACCAAGAAAGCTGTTTGTGGGGGAAAAAAAGACATACGTTTTTTTTTTTTTGGGGTACAGTGTTGCATGGCCCCACAATTGTCAGTTAAAGTAATACAGTGCCATATTGCAAAAAATGGTCTGGTCATGAAGGGGCGTAAATTTTCTGGAGGCTAAGTGGTTAAAGTCCAACTACAGCCATTTTTTTTAATTCCATCAACATTCACCTTAAAATAAAAAATGCAGCTTAGGCTGCAAAACTTAACTTCAATCTGCAGTTATTCCCTTCAGTACTTTGTCTTTACCACAAAATTTCCCGTTTGTAGGTTTGATAATACCCAGCCTCATTCGCTGCAGAAGACTGAGGACATATGGCGAATGCAGAAAATCATGAGACTACCTCCAGAGGGAGCATCTTTTATTTATAGTGTATTGGTGAAGAGAGAGGCACTGACATGATGGTCAGTACTGCTCTCCGCATTATCAGAGGAGCACCTACTGCCAGGAAAAGGCCTGGGAGGTAGAGGACCCAAGGAGCCAGAAGCAAAGCATATTGCAAGATGGCTGTAAGAAGAAAAAAAAAACACCACTCCCCTGCGCTTAGAGATAGGCCTCACGAAAGGTGTCGCTCAGTGCTCTAATATTTGTCCACCCGGGATAGCACCCGTCTTGCTGCCCTCTCAAGACTGGGGATGTCAAGATGCACTGGAATCAAAAAATAAAGAGGGTGCACTGGCCTAGCGCATTATCCTCAATACAAACGGCTTTATTAAAAGAAAGTACAAATTCATACTCACAAACGTAGATTTGACAAAGGCACATCAACACTAATGTTACAGCATCGAGATTTGAATTCCTTACAGCGATTGGCTGACGCGTTTCGACATCTCGCCTTTTCCCCAGAGACTGCTGTACTGTATCTTAACCTCTATATTTATAGGACCAGAGTCATTACAAAGAGGTGTAAACCAGGGCTAGCCCTTACTAGATGAGGCGAGACCTCAGGATGTGTTAGCAAGTCACAGTAAGGACTTTATATCTGTGATGCGACAATCTCGATGCTGTAACATTAGTGTTGATGTGCCTTTGTCAAACCTACGTTTGTGAGTATGAATTTGTACTTTCTTTTAATAAAGCCGTTTGTATTGAGGATAATGCACTAGGCCAGTGCGCCCTCTGTTTATTTCTTGATTCCAGTGCAAGATGGCTGTGCCTGTAGTTGGCATTAAATATAGAGATTTTTACATCAGCGGATAAAGGAAGCAAACACTCATTCTGCAATCCCTCTGCCTCCCTCAACAAGTGCGGAGACAAGATATGAGACACACAAAGAGTGCCTTGCATTTACTGCTTATACTACCTCAAAGACGTAAAGCAGAACTTTACCCATAACAACTTAATAAAAAATGATGTTCTTTAGCAAGGAACATGCATTCCACGTTAATAATTATACTACCCAAATTAGTGTGTGTTTTAAATTGCCTCTAGCAATGTTCCTGTTTTTTCTTGCCAGAGGCTGCCATTTTGCTGAAGCCCAGAGCCCCTGAACAGCAGTAAATCATAAAGCGGAACTAAACCCATCAGTTCAACAATTTCAAAAAACTGTAACATTCCTGGAATTTCAGGATTGCTAACTGTCACTTTTGCTTGTGTCCTTAAAACTGTCAAACCATCAAATAGCTGGTGTCATAACTGATCACATGTGCAGCACCATGGCAGTTGAAGATCAAACAGAAGCAGCTTTCTTGACTATAAAGGATAAAAGGGTTTGAATCAGCTTTAAGGCTATCAGCAGATCGGCCTCTACTAATTCGGCATAGTGGCCATAAATAGAGAGCAACTGAGCATGTGCAGAGCAGGATGAGGCAGTGTATTACTAGATTTGAAACAGTATGGATGCTTATTTTTAATGTTTTACATAGCTATACCTGCAAAGGTGGCGAGTCTGAAGGGATCTAGCACTTAGGCTGGCCAGAGATGGCTAATTGTTTTCATTCAAACAGCGAAATGAATGAAAAAGAAAAACAGATTCCTGCATCCACACAAATGTGAAGGGTGGAGGAATCCACCACCCATAATCCCCCAGTCCCCACAGATTGTATTATATCGTGACAGTGGGACTCCTCGTTTTCAACATACACTGATTAAGCAGGTGCAGTTTTCCAGCTTGTCCCTTCCACAGAAGTCGATCTTATGACAGGTTGCAATTAGACATAGCCAAGGTCAAAACAGAGGCAAATGACCAACAAGAAGCACTGAAGCTCCCGTGTTTAGCCCAGTCACTACAATGCCTTGTAATCTACTTTCACCAGGACAGCAAACAGTGTGTAAATGAAACAGCCTTTATTAAATCACTTTCCTCAATTTTTAAAAAAGGCAATGCAGAAACAGCTGTCAGTAACAGCACTGTATTAAAATGGCAGTGGGGGATCCTGCAATCAACCCAGGAGATTGGTTGTAATAAAATGGCAGTGGGGGATCCTGCAATCAACCCAGGAGATTGGTTGATCAACTACTGTTTCCTATTTTGCTACAGAACACACTGGCATCACGCAGATGTCCTGAAAACATTGGCACCTATTAGGCCATCATCAGTCTAGCTTTGCCCAACCATCCCCTGCAGCAACAGATCTCTAACAATGGTTTTGTACAGCTTGCTGAGAACATTGAACAACAAATTATTTAGAGACCTCTTGCTGTAGAATCACGGAGATGCAGCTGCCACTTTACCTAATGGAAGCTGCTATTTGTTAGCGAAAACGCTGAAGAAAATGGATTTTTGTAAGATCTTACCGTAAAAACCTTTTCTCTTAAGCTCATTGACAGACGTAGTCTTCTTGATTCTCAAGAGCTGGGTTATGTTGTCTCCGCAGGAGTAGGACTAGGCAGAAAGACAAAACGTTCTGGCTCCACCTTAGGGGCAGTCCCTGAGGGTATATCCTCCCTCTCTCTGCTACAGGGAATCAGTTCTGTTCTAAAGCAGTAACAGAGAATTTAACCCAACCCAACTCAATGATAGAGGGGCGGGTACTACGTCTGTCAATGAGCTTAAGAGAAAAGGATTTTACGGTAAGATCTTACAAAAATCCATTTTTCTCTATCGCTCATTGACAGACGTAGTCTTCTTGATTCTCAAGAGCTGGGACATCCAGAAGCAGTGCCACAAATGAGGGGTGGGATTGACAAAAATCAAAATCCAATCTAGAAGGCCCAACCGGTGCCAAGCTAGAAGTTTTAAAGGCTCATTATAAACAAAGAATGAGACTCAAAAGAAAAATTTCCAACGGAAAAAACCCTCGAGGCAGACCCTGGTCTCCTCAAATGGCGGCCTGCAAAACCTTGTGGCCAAACACGGCATCAGATGATGCCATTACATCAACTTTATAATGTTTTGTAAAGGTATGCACCGACGACCAGGTAGCCGCCTTGCACACCTGGACCACTGACGCCTGATGGCGAAAGGCCCATGACGCACTAAGTGCCCGAGTGGAGTGCGCCTTAACAGGGAACGGAGGCTCCCGACCCTTAATAGAATAAGCCTGTACCACCGTCTGTCTGATCCATTTGGAAATGGTCGCGGCAGATGCAGGCAACCCTTTTTTGGGTCCATTCGGGATCACAAAAAGTGAATCCGTCTTGCGAAACGAGTCTGTCGTTTTTAAGTATACCCTGATCGCCCGGAGTGTGGCGGGACATCCAAGGAGTGTAAAGCAAACTCCCGAGGATGACTGGGCTTAGGACACAGGGAAGGTAATACAATTTCTTCATTCAGATGAAATTCTGAAACCACTTTTGGTAGGAAGGATGGATTCGGACGAAGAACCACCTTATCTCTATGAACCACCAGATATGGGGAACGACAAGATAAAGCGGCCAGTTCTGACACCCTGCGTGCAGAAGTGATAGCCACCAAGAAGGCCACCTTCTGGGACAACGTAGGTAGAGGAATCTCCCTAATATCTTCAAAGGGAGGTTTCTGAAGAACCGACAATACTAAATTAAGATCCCAGGGTGGTAACGGCGCGCGCACTGGCGGAGCCAGATGTCGCACCCCCTGGATGAAATTCCGCACCAAGGAATGAGTAGCCAAAGGCTTCTGAAAGAAGATAGCTAAAGCTGAGACCTGACCCTTGATAGTGCTCAAGGCCAGTTTCTGCTCAACCCCTTGTTGCAGAAAAGCTAATATTCGACTAACCGAATAAGACCGTGGACGGAACCCCAAAGGTTCACACCATGCAATGTAGGACTTCCATGTGCGATGATAAATCTTTCTGGAAGTCGCTTTCCTTGCTTCAACTAGAGTAGGAATAACTGAAGCTGACAATCCCTTGTCCTTCAGCACCTGGGTCTCAATAGCCAGGCCGTTAAAGCCAGCGATCGTAAAGCAGGATGGAAGATCGGTCCCTGAGACAGTAGGTCCTCCCTGAGAGGAAGTCTCCACGGGACGTCCGCCACCAGTCTGACCACGTCGGCGTACCAAGCTCGACGAGGCCAGTCCGGAGCTACCAGAATTACTGGAATTCCTTCCTCCTCTATCCTGCGAAGAAGTCTTGGCAGTAACGCGAGAGGAGGGAAGGCATACATTAGCTGGTATTGCCCCCACGGGGCGATCAGTGCGTCTGCGGTCTCTGCTAGAGGATCGCGGGAGCGAGCCACGAATCTCTGTACTTTCCTGTTGAATCGTGATGCCAACAGATCCACATCCGGGGTGCCCCACCGTAGGCACAACTGGTGGAAAACGTCTGGATGGAGGGACCATTCCCCCTGATCCAGAGTCTGACGGCTGAGATAATCTGCCTGCCAATTCTCCACCCCCGGAATGAACACCGCAGAGATAGCTGGAACAAATCGTTCCGCCCAGCGAAGAATGCAAGCCACTTCTTTGGCCGCTCGGACACTCTTGGTGCCCCCCTGGTGATTGACATAAGCCACGGCCGTGGCATTGTCCGACTGGATCCGAACCGGGCTGCCCTGGAGCTGCTCGGTCCAGTGAATCAGACAAAGTCTGATCGCTCTCAGTTCCAATACATTTATCGGTAACCTGGATTCTTCCGGGGACCAAAGTCCCTGGACAGATAACTGACCGAGAATTCCTCCCCATCCGGATAGACTGGCATCCGTGGTCACTATCGTCCAATATATTGGCAGAAATGACTTTCCCTGGCTGAGCATCGGAGACCGAAGCCACCAGACCAGAGACTCTCTGGTCTGTTTGCTCAATCGGATCTGATTGTCCAGGGATTCCGGATTCCGATTCCATCTGAGAAGACGGAAGGAAAACTCTTGTCCTGACTGTGTCTAGAATTAGACCCAGATATTCGAGCCTCTGGGTGGGAACCAGAAATGACTTTTGCTGGTTCACCAGCCACCCGAATTCCTGTAAAGAAATCATAGTAATTTCTATGTTTTGTAGCAAGGTCTGAGGAGACTCTGCATGAAGCAGAAGATCGTCTAGGTAACCAAGAATCGATATGCCTCTTTGGCGCAGTAGTGCCAACATTGGGGCCAACACCTTCGTGAAGACCCGAGGAGCCGTGGCGAGACCGAAAGGTAACGCCACAAACTGATAGTGGTTCTCTTCTACGGAAAAGCGTAGAAACCGCTGATGTCCTGCGAAAATGGGAATGTGAAGATATGCGTCCTTGATGTCTATGGACGCTAGGACATCCCCTGGATGCAGGAAGGCTGCTACTGTGCGAATGGACTCCATTCTGAATTTTCTTATGTTGACAAAAGAATTGAGTGCCCTTAAGTCCAGAATTGGACGCACTTTGCCCTCTTTCCTGGGTATTGTAAATAGGTTTGAATAAAACCCTTGAAAACGTTCTGTCCAAGGAACGTGGACTACCACTCCTTGTTGTAGTAAATCCGTGACTGCTCTCCGCAGATCTTCTAAACGATCCGGGGATAGTCGAATATTGGAAGGGAAGAATCGCGCCGGTGGGAGAGATCGAAACTCGATCTTGTACCCTGACCTTATGACTTCGCAAACCCACTTGTCCGGGATTCTGGAAAGCCATGGATCCGGGAACCGGCGAAGACGTCCCCCCACCCCAGTTATGGGTGGGGGCGCACCTTCAGGCTTTGGACGATTTATCTTCAGGTCTGGAGGGGGCGGGCTTTTGCTTGCCCGACCAACGACCCCTGACGCCTCCTGAAGGAGCTTTGGAGGACTTAATTTTTTCACCCGCGGGACGAAAAAACCTCTTGTGAGCAGAAAAAGAAGGCCCTCGTCTTTGACGAGTTCCTTTACCTTTAAAATTTTGCGGTAAAAAGGTGCTCTTTCCACCCGTGAGATCCTTAATGATCTCATCTAAGTTGGCTCCAAATAGACGCTCTCCTAAAAAGGGGATATTAGCCAATGCTTTTTTGGAACCTTGGTCGGCTAACCAACCTTTTAGCCACAGTGTACGCCTGAGAACCACTGCTGAGACTGATGCTCGCGCCAATAATGGAGTGGCGTCTAACGCCGCATCACACACAAACTGTAACCCCTGTATCATTTGTTCCAACAAATCTGATACTGCCTGAGGGACCTCTTCTAAGTCCCGGCGTAACCACTTGGTCCATTCAGTTACAGCCTGCGAAACCAGACCAATAGCTATTATAGGTCTGAAAGCTGATCCAATCAAGGAAAACATGGTGCGAGACATAGCTTCTATCTTGCGATCCACTGGATCTTTAAAAGACGGAGCGTCTTCTAGAGGAATAACCGTGGCTTTATTCAATCTAGCAATTGGTGAATCCACCACAGGTGGTTCTGTCCATTTCTTAATGAGGGTTTTCTCAAACGGATAACGCCTGTTAATGCGTTTAGAAATAGTAAAAGTGCATTTTGGCAGACGCCATTCTTATTCGATTGGATTGCCAAAACATTTGGGCAATGGAAAAACCTTTGCCACTTTGATGCGTTTTTTTAGTCCCAAAAGGGATTTCAGTTTCAGCTATTTCCGACGGAATACCCTGTAATCTTAAGGTTTCTTGAACAGATACAATGAGTGCGTTTACCAACGCTTCCTCTCTGGCTATGGCTGATGCCGAAACATCCTCCTCACTGTCTGAAGAGACAGTACCCGAGACACCAATCCCAGATGAAGTACCTGCAACTGCAGAAATAGGCTCAGAGTCTGAATCCGAGGTTTCAGATAATAAGGGGTTAGGCGGGGGTCGCTTTCTTGCGCCCTGTCCCTGACAAGCCACTTCCACCCGGGACACAAAAGTTTCCATAATAGCTGACAATGATTCAATCGTCAGTGGGGTGCTGGAGGATCCTGCAGACCCCTCGAGGGGATCCGGAGGAGATACATGAGTGGCAGGGTCCATGTTAATTCAGGACACCTTTGCCAGAAAACACAAAAAAAACTTTTTTTTTTTTTTTTTTTTTAATGTGTCTCCCCCTAGCGCAATAGCGCCCCTCAGAGTACCTGCTTCTCGATCCCCACAGAGAGAGAGAGGGACCCCCAAGGCTCACCAACCGATGCAGTGAAGTTTCCAACCGACTGCAGTCAGCGTCTGTCTTTTACAGACTGGAAGGAGCTGTTGCTTTTTCCCGGGTAGAAGGTCGTGGCTCCGCCCCCTGTGTACGCTTTCCGGCGTTCCCAGCTCTCCACGAGGTAGCTGGGCTCATGAAACATGGCCGCCCCCATACAAGAGACATAAGGCTCCAAAAACATGGCGGCCGGCGTGACCTGAGGACATACATGCACTTGGTCTACGGCAAAATGGCGGCGGACCGCCGAAATCGTTTTCCCAGCACATCCACCTGCATCTCTGCTAAGTGGCGATATATTGATCTACAGGAGATACACTACAAATAAGGTAGGATTATACCTCCTATGTCTGCTGTAATATTACAGTCTGCTGGGTAGAGTGTTAGCTCTCAAACCAAGTCCACTTCCCACAAACACATACTGTATTTACAAGGGGGACTTTTTAGTGTCAGATATATACTGACCATGTATGGAGGGGCCCATAATTCATACTGCCTCATAACGAGGAAAGAAAAAAGGGAACGTTTACTCACCATACCAAACCGACAGGCACCCTCTCTTCACAATACCCTCTCCACTGGGGTGGGGGGTTGTGGACCACTCCGGACGCCTCGACTCTCTGGTTCCTGGCGTCCAAGCGAGACTTTTAACTCGCAAGGTCAGTCCCTCCACTGGGACTCCGTCGCGGCCGACCCAGCGCGGAGCTCTGGTCTGCACGCGCTCGTAGGCAGAAACCGGGATGACCACTGGATCTCAACATCCAGCCCGTCGCCCGGCCCCGCATACTTACTTGAATGTGTCGCGGCCGACCAAGCGCAATGCAATGGTCTGCGCGCGCTCGTAGGCCGGCTGGGGTGACCACAAGTGTCGCCCAGTCCGGCGTTTTTGCTTGAAGATCTCACAGGAAAAAAACACTGGAGAAAAACTACCTAAAAAATGTTTTTTCTAAAGAAAAAAATCTTGCCAGGACCAAAAGATCCCAGCAAGGAACTTAGGAGAGAGGGAGGATATACCCTCAGGGACTGCCCCTAAGGTGGAGCCAGAACGTTTTGTCTTTCTGCCTAGTCCTACTCCTGCGGAGACAACATAACCCAGCTCTTGAGAATCAAGAAGACTACGTCTGTCAATGAGCGATAGAGAAATATTGATTGTTAGCAAGAGAGCAGTATTGAAGCAACATCTCACCGAAAAAGGCAAGTGGGCTTTTAAGATTCCTGTCATTGGCAAGTTGACGGCACAAAGATGCCACTGGGCCTTATTTTGCAAACACTGTGCCCCCCCCAAAAAAGAAAAAAAAATGTTGTATGTTGCTACCGTGCAATCAAACCGAGTCTCGGTTCACACATATGCGATGCGGGAACCTTGTGACTCTACTGCGGGTTCCCGCATTGCACTCAACTCGCAGGCAGTTCACACTGCCATATGCAAATCCCTGGGGGTGTCAATACAAAATTAAGGAAACCCTCAGATCAGTTTGCATATCGCAGTGCGAACTGTCAGTTCAAACATTAATCGGATTGCAAAGGTGTGAACACCCATGCGATCCGATTCTTGTGCGGACCCAAAAAAAGGGTCCTGTGCGAGTTGTGTCCAAATGTGATGCGTATTCGGCCATACAATCTGTATGGCTGAATTTGCATCGCACAAAAACCGCATATGATCTGCAGAGCAGTGTGCTGCCAATCACATGCGATGTCCGTCATCACATATATGTGAACTGGCTCTTAATGGTATTTTTTTTTTTTAATCTAGTGTACAGCGCTGAGGGTCATCTGCATTCCAGCATTAGAGCTCTCTGGAATGCGCTTACAAGAGATTGCTTTCAGTGTATTGCCATAACACAGTGCACTTTCATTTTCAGTTCACAGTATGGAAAGGAATAGCTGACACCAAAAGCCAACAATTATATTGCATCTTACCAATTCTTAGATGTGGTGGCTGCATCTGTTTTATTTTATTAGGCTTTCTTTTTTCTATTTTGACCTGATGATCCAGCCAGTAAAGTCTGTTGTTTTAGCTGTACTGCAGATGTAGCAGTTTTGAGTGTTGAGTGAGACAAACAACTTACCAGGGGTTCTTACAATTGCCAACTTTTATTTACTTATGCAAAATCTCCCTTTCCACCCCCCCGCCCCCTCCCCCAAAAAAACAGTTGCTTTAACTGTTTGCACAAGTGCAGTGTGAGCTATCAGCTTAAATTTTGTTAGCGTATCTAAATGTGCTAGTACATCTAACACTCCCTCTCCCCTAGGCTGACATTGCTGATGTCTAAAGGTGCCCCTGCGCTCCTTCATCCAGAGTGGATGCACTTTTATACAAGAGGTGTATTACTGGCTAGATCAGGGGTCTCCAAACTTTCTAAACAAGGGGCCAGTTTACTGTTCCCCAGACTTTAGAGAGGCCGGAGTGGCCAGAGGAAGTAGAAAATACACCGTGAGTGGGAGCACAAAAATTACATAGTGCCTGTAGCCAGTAGAAGGAGAAATAGTGCCTCATCATTGGTATTAGTGGGAGGAATTGTGCCTAATTGTTTATATCAGTTGGAGGAAATATGCCCCATTTTTGGTGTCAATGGGAGGAATGGCTCTCCACCATTAATGTCAGTGGAAGGAATGGTGCCCCCTTGTTGGCGTCCATTGGAGAAATATGGCCCCGAGGGCCAGATAAAGGCAAGTAAAGGGCCAAAGTTTGGAGACTACTAGGCTAGATTATCAGGTAAAAAGATAGGGGGGGAAAGCCTAAATAAAGAAAACCACAGCCACTACACCTTAGGATAGGTAAGCTGCAATATACACATTTTTGGTTTGGGGGGTAATACCGCTTTAAGCATGGTAATCTTGGAAATTTAACTCCTATGGATGAAGGCTTAAACATAAGTTCAACAGTGAACACTTACCTGCCACAATCCCTTCCGGTGGGTTTAATGTCAGCTCTGAAATAAACACACAAATAGGTAAATTAGACCAGTGGTAAGTCTTTGTTGACATGGCAAGTAAAAAATAATTTTGAAAACTTTAGAGTGGTGACTTTAGACATTAATGAATAGTTGGGACTGCATGCTCTATCAGTAGGGTGAACCTAACAGAGTGTAGAGCTAAATATATTTATATGTGTGTATATATGCCACAGTAACCAAATGCAATCACATTGTCAGTGTAAATTTGAATCTGAGGTGTCATTTTTTTTTTTTAAAGTGCATATTTCTAGCAATAATAAGCAAAGTTATGGTCTAATATACACAACAATCAGGAATACTATCCTTGAATTCTATTGTATGTTGGCGTTCATAAGAAAAAACCTTTGAAGTGACCCTGTCACAAAATAAAAAAAATATATATTCCTTTGTAAAGAAGAGATAATATACTTACCTGTTCCAAGTTAAGCTTTCCGATCCTCAAGTGCTATGGTACACATGGTGGTACACAGAAGAATCCTCCTCTGTAGGCCCCTTGCAGACAGGGTGGACTTCGACAAGGGGATCCGTCTGCTTGGCAAGGGATCTGTTCGCTGATCCCTACTAAGCAGGTGGATTACAGATCCGTGTCCGCTCCGCTATGCAGAGTGGGCACAGACACAGCCCGCTCTTCTCTATGAGGCGGTCAGATGAAAATGGACTGCCTGTCAGTTTCCATCCGACTGTCATATGATCCCATCCACTGGATGGATGGAGAACGGATCGCCATCCATCTGTTTTTAGCAGACCAGACTGGATCAGATGCTGGCAGGGGTCTGCTGACATCTGCTGCTCCATAGCTATGGATGGTCCTATTGGGTCTGCTGAAAAATGGATAGGCGGACCCGAGCGGTCCATCAGTGTGAACGGGGGCCTTACCGGACACACTTCTAGGGATGTCATTTTCCTGGTCTCCCACTGAGCACTGTGGTTCCTTCCGCCGGCCCCTACATTACTCCAGGACACAGAGAACACTTAAACCCCGTAAAAACAGGCCGAATGTCTGGAGAGTGGAGACATCAGCTGGTTCAATACAAAACACCCAAAATTCAGCCCGTGTGTATGTCAGCCAGTCTGACAGAAGCCGGCTTCTGTCGGACAAGCATGCTGGAAAAGCAGATGCCGAACAGCTCTCAATCAGCGCTCTCAGCCAACTGGACTGTTCTGGTGGGGGAGCCACATTGAATCGTTAGTACAGCGGCGCCAACCGGAGAGGTCAGTTTTTTTTTTTCGTTCAACCTACTGGGTTGAATTTAAAAAACTATTAGTGCGTACCAGACTTGAGGGGCAGGTGGGAGACCAGAAACAAAGCCCTCCTGGAAGTGTCCTGGATGAAGATGATTCTTCAGACAGCATAGCATAGACACAAACTTAAATGAAAGAGAGGTGCTCTTTACGCAAGTCGGCCACAGATGATGGGATTTTATTTAATCTTTCAATTCCCCCATTAACACAGTCAGTGTTGATAGGAAAAAAATGCCTGCAAAACTATTGTGTTCCCTCGGCAGGGTGGAATGGGGAGCTGTCCAGGCCGGGAGAACACACTGATTATTGTTAGTGGCTATAGCCACTGACAATAATCGCATCCTAAAAATCAGACATGCTGGTTGTACCCAAGTTGATCAATGGATCAACTTAGGTACAACCAGCCTGCCCGTACATGGTTCAGATCTCAGCTGGTGTCAGCTGAGCAGGCAGAGATTTAAACCATCTATAGAGGGCTTAAAAGGACATAAGTAAGCAGGGCCAGAGTAGCAAAGGGATAAAAAGAAGAACTTGGAAAACTGCCCTATGTACAATCAAAACAACTATTTAAAGTGCTATTAAAGTTTTTTTTTTATTATTTTTATGACAGAAGAGACCCTATCAGTATCAGCTCAGCTCATGTACTGTACCCAATCTGTGCCGCAATGATGTGACCCCCGTGCGCATGCACAGGTGTGACTTTATTGTGGCTGAACAGCCGGAACCTGGAAGGATGACTGAGCGAAGATGGAAGTGCCCGGGACCCGCAGGGAACATTATAACAGGTAAGTCTGCCATATTGAGCTAATATTCGATGCATGCTAGCAGATTATGGCGTAACCCACCTGGGGGCCAATATATTTGAATTGAAAAAAATAGAAGACTTTACTATCATTTTATTATGTGTGGATTGTCTTTATCATGATGGTTAGAAATAAAGAACATATAAAGTACATACACTACATCTCCTAGCTTATCATTTTTCTTCTATACATACCGCAGTTTGTCTTGTTTGATAATGAGCTGGCACAGAACACAGAGATTTCAAAGACTTGAGCCTACTCTCTTACCCACATCCCATTTATAATTACTATTTTGAAGTTGTGCCTTGTTTACATCTATTATTAGTGGAGGGGCTTTGTGTTCATGTGGTTTCTACCTTCAAACCTTTACCCTGGATCTTTGAAGTTTGGAGATGTCGTGACTTAATAGCCAGAATACTAAAGAATGGATAAACTCATAAGACAAGCGATGGAGTCAGCTGTTTGTCACTCAGCTGCAGGACATAAGCGTCAGACCTCTGACTCAGAGGGTGCAATGCAACATGGCTGGACAGTTACAAATCTAACTATACTTATACCAGATGGAAGTCTTTAGATATAAAGCAGCAGCCCGTGACAGACAGCAAAAAAGACGGCTGACCTAAAAGTAACAATCAGTCTGAGTCAGGTCTTTAATTATAAGGGGCAACATTAGCAAATATATCCTCTCCTTTGTAAAAACAACTTATACAAGGGTAAATGGAGCCTTCCTCACTTAAAACTATGTAGCTGTACAAACAATGGATAATATAAAAAAAAAAAAAAAGCAAGATAAAAAGATGCACAGCAGGGCACAATAACTGTTTGAAAAGATGTGGATAGTAGTCCTATTGTGCAGAAAAAGAAAATGAAAAAAAAAAATGTTTCTTTTTGGTTTAGTCTGGTATTTATGAAATATCACTTATTTAAATGTGTGATAAGCCATAATTTCCTCAGTAATTTGAATAGTGGCTAAAGATTGGAAACCCTCTTGGGTTTTTAGTCTCATTTGGAACTCCATTGGAGTGATTTACTCTCACTTGAGCTAACCATAAACTACTGGTACAAAAATGTTTACAGCACGTTTGAAGGTCTTTTGAAAGTATTTTAAAATTGAATTTGCTTTTAAGGTTCAATTTTGGAATGAATGGAATTTCCCAAAGGAAAACCACATACGCTTAGAAATTTGTTCAACATTTTTCATCCTGTTCCTTTGATTTTCTTGTCACTTAAATTAAAAAAGAAATATTATTTTGACCCAACTGCTGATTCGAAAGTCAAACAATTGACCCTGAAATTAAAGTGTTTGCACGAAATTCCACTAGTGTATGGCCAGCTTTGCTGTCTTGCTGGCAGACAGGGAGTAAGGAAGAGAAATCAGGTGCCCAAGAGTGCTGGCTATATTCTCTATCAAACAGAAATCGTATACTGCTGGCTTAGCATCGTAGTTCCATATATATATATATATATATATATATATATATATATATATATATATATATATATAACATACACACAGTGGATATAAAAAGTCTACACACCCCTGTTAAAATGTCAGGTTTCTGTGATGTAAAAGAATGAGACAAAAATAAATAATTTTAGGACTTTTTCCGCCTTTAGAGTCCATTCACACTGCCGCAACTTGTGAGGCGACTTGTGTGCCCTCAAGTCGCCCCAAGTCGCTCCGACTTCTAATCTTAATTGGCACTACTGAAGTCGCTCCGACTTCTGAAAAGGGTCCTGTACTACTTTGAGGAGACTTCTATCCGACTTGTCCCATAGACTTCAATGGGAGTCGCCTCCTTATCTTATTTGAAGCGACTTGTGATCTGACTTGTGATCCGACTTTCCATTAAAATGGTCCTGAACAAGAAAAAAAGAGCATTTTTCTTAGAATTTTTAGTAGCACAGGCATAGGGCTTCTCTCCACCTGGGCGTTTTTCTTGCAGGCATTTATCTGGCATTTTTGGAGGCAGGCATGACTTTTTTTGGATTTAGTGTCTGGGGGGTCTAGAAAGTGTACCTGTGAAGTTTCAGCTCTGTAGCATGTCCAGAACCAGAAAAAAAATAGCATTTTTCTTAGAATTTTTAGTAGCACAGGCATAGGGCTTCTCTCCACCTGGGCATTTTTGTTGCAGGCATTTATCGGGCATTTTTGGAGGCAGGCATGACTTTTTTTGGATTTAGTGTCTGGGGGGTCTAGAACGTGTACCTGTGAAGTTTCAGCTCTGTAGCATGTCCAGAACCAGAAAAAAAAGATAATTTTTCTTATAATTATTAATAGAGCAGGGTAGTGGCTCCTCTCCACCTGGGCGTTATTTTTGCTGGCATTTATCGGGCATTTTTTGGGCGTCTTTGGAGGCATGCCTGCCTGCAAAGACGCCCAAAAAATGCCAGATAAATGCCTGCAACAAAAACGCCCAAGTGGAGAGGTTTATTGAAAAATAAACTGAAATCTTTTGCGGGGGGGGGGGGGGGGGAGTAAAAACAAAAAAACTAAAATAATGTGATTGCAGAAGTGTGCACACCCTCTTATAACTGGGGATGTAGCTGTGTTCAGAATTAAACAATCACATTCAAAAGCATGGTAAATAGGAGTCAGTACACACCTGCCACCATTTAAAGTGCCTCTGATTAACCCCACATATAGTTCAACTGTTCTAGTAGGTCTTTCCTGACATTTTCTTAGTCACATCAAGTTGAAGAAACATCTCAAAGATGATCAGTGGAAGCAGGATGCACCATCCTGCTTCCACTGATCGTCTTTGAGATGTTTCCACAACTTGGAGTTCACCTTTGGTAAATTCAGTTGAATGGACATGATTTGGAAAGGCACACACCTGTCTATATAAGGTCCAACAGTTAACAGTGCATGTCAGAGCACAAACCAAGCCATGAAGTCCAAGGAATTGTCTGTAGACCTCTGAGACAGGATTGTATCGAGGCACAGATCTGGGGAAGGGTACAGAAAATTTTCTGCAGCTTTGAAGGTCTCAATGAGCACAGTGGCTCCCATCATCTATAAATGGAAGAAGTTTCGAACCACCAGGACTCTTCCTAGAGTGGGCACCTGGCCAAACTGAGCGAATGGGGGAGAAGGGCCTTAATCAGGGAGGTGACCAAGAACCCGATTGGAGAACCTTCCAGAACAACCATCTTTGCAGCGCTCCACCAATCAGGCCTGTATGGTAGAGTGGCCAGACGGAAGCCACTCCTCAGTAGGAGTGACAAAAAGGCACATGACAGCTTACCTGGAGTTTGCCAAAAGGCAGCTGAAGAACTCTCAGACCAAGAAACAAAATTCTCTGGTCTGATGAAACAAAGATTGAACTCTCTGGTCTGAACGGCAAGCATCATGTCTGGAGGAAACCAGGCACCGCTCATCACCTGGCCAATACCATCCCTACAGTGAAGCATGGTAGTGGCAGTCATCCTTGATGAAAACCTGCTTTTTTTTTTTTTGTTTTTTTTTTTTAATAAATGTGCAAAGATTTCAAACAAACTTCTTTTACATTGTCATTATGGGGTATTGTTTGCAGAATTTTTAGGCAAATAATGAATTCAACCCATTTCGGAATAAGGCTGTAACATAACAAAATGTGGAAAAAGTTATGTGCTGTGAATACTTTCTGAATGCACTGTGTATATATATATATATATATATATATATATATATATACACACACACACAGTATATATACATACACACAGGGGCAGAATGTGAGCGCATTAGCCTGGGTTCACACTTGTGCGGTGCGGGATACCGCATAAGATTCGGACAGGAATCTCATGTGATTTGAATAGGAATGGGGTGCGATTGGAAAACGCAGCCACAATCTTTATATAGCATGTTTATTGAAAGGTCCAGGGGATGTGAGTATATACATATTTTTAATGAATAAATGACTTTATACTTATTTTTTAAATATTACTTTTTAACCGCTTGCCGACTGCCGCACGACTATTTACTGTTGCAGTCTGGCTCTCCTGGGCAAACCGACGTAGGGCTACGTCGCTCGCCCAGGAGCCTCTAGGGGGCAAGCGCACGCCACGGGAGGCACGCTCCCGCCCCCGCTTGTTCCCGCACGAGTGACCGGCGGCTCCGATGTCCGCCGGTCACTCGCGATCTCACGCTGGAGAGGGAGAAAGGCAGGCGGCTAATGTAAACAAAGCCCCCTGTCATTCTCCCTGGTGTAACTTCAGAGATCATACGATCCTGCTATGTAGGATCGTATGTCTCTGTTGTTACATCACAAGCCACGCCTCCCTTTACAGTTAGAATCACGCCCCTAGGGACACACTTAACCCCCTGATCACCAATAAAGTTAACCCCTTCCCTGCCAGTGTAATTTTTGCAGTAACAGTGCATATGTATAGCACTGATTACTGTAGTAATGTCACTGGTACCCCCAAAAGTGTCAAAAATGTTAGTCAGGGGTCCGAACTGTCTGCCACAATGTCGCAGTCCCGCAAAAAAAATTGTGGATCGCCGCCATTACTAGTTAAAAAAAAAAAACAATAAAAATTACATAAATCTTTCCCTTAGTTATTAAAAGCAATAACTTTTGCGCAAACCAATCAAAATATGCTCATTGCGATTTTTTTTACCAAAAATATGTAGCAGAAAACAAATTGGCCTAAAATGTTAAAAAAATTAGATTTTTACATTTTTTTGGGGAATTTCATATAAAAAAAATGTGAAAAATATTGTTATTTTTTCAAAATTGATGCTCTTTTTTTGTTTATAGCGCAAAAAATAAAAATCACACAGGTGATCAAATACCACCAAAAGAAAGCTCTGTTTGTGGGGAAAAAAGGGCATCAATTTCATTTGGGTACAGTGTCGCACGATCGCGCGATTGTCCGTTAAAGTCACGCAGTGCCGAATCGCAAAATAGACCCTGGTCTTTGAGCAGGAAAATCCTCCAGGGCTTAAGTGGGTAAGGCATATGCTGACTATTATCCCTGATGAAGAGCACACAGATACCAAAACATATTAGCTCTCCTGGAACCTTCAACAAATATTCCAACTATACTGTCCCTCCTGATAAAGTGGAGAGCTTACATTCCTTTTGTTTTAATTTCATAAACAAAATTTTGTGAATACTGTAAAATGTTGGAGTCCGTTGAGGGCCACGGGAAGATTTAATCTTTTGGAACGTACTGCCAATGAACACTGGCAAAAAAAAAAAAAAATTTTAGCCAGCACAGGATAACCCTTGCCCAAAATCAGCATGCTTCAGTTTTTGGCACAGTAGTATCAATAGCCTGATCATAAATAGGGGGGGGGGGGGTCCCTCAATGAAATTTATGGTATCCTTTTCTTTTATTTCCATTAAGGGTCACAGTAAGTCTTAAAACTTCAGGATGCTCAAAAAGCAGCCCCGTTGAAGAGGGCGGGCAACTTACCAAACAAAGGCTAACAGATCCAAGAAAACAACAAAGAATTGGGGACTACCTGCAACTCAAAAGAGACATCGGACTGACCTTACACCCAAAGCTGGTATTAGATGAGGTCTGAACACTGGCCTGGTGGCATTTAAAAAATAAAAACAAAAGACCTAGTGAAGTGAAGCCTCGTAAATGTGAGAACAGTTGCCTGATGAGGAAAATACCAAGAAACATGCACAGAGATCATTAGCTTGAATGATTGTTGGCCTAAGCCCCTTAGAGAGGATGAAACAAAAGATCAGAGCAGCTATATAGGATCCATCCAGGATGACAAAAGGGAATCAGTCTTCCTCAAAGAAGCAGTGGCTGCTCAAACCACATTCACACAAATGGGGAAAACAGCCTTTTTGGCAAACTGGAGCTGAAAAGAGGGAAAGAAAAACAATGTCCAGAAAAGCTAGTACCTCCTTTGGTTCAGAGTGTCAACCAATCGAATCCCTCTGCAGTATCCAGAGCGGGCTACATGTAGAATAAGACTGCTGGTTCAAAACTCTCTCTCGAATGGATTCAAGTGGTGGTTTTTGAAGCAGAGAGGACCAGATTCAGATCCCACAGAGTCACAGGGGAAGAAACAATGGAGGCCACTTGGGAGACAGACGTTAAGTAGAAGCCCTTAATCAAAAAGAGGATGCTCATATGTTCCTTAGCTGTTAGCCATAGAGGGAACTGAACCAGGATGTTAAATCAGCCTTTAAGACAGAAGAATCCAATGACCCCATAGAAGACATGGAGCATCTGCAAGGAGTTCCATCAGGTTGGCGTACCACATTGGTTTAAACAATGAAGATCACACGAATCCCCTCCATCCTGATCCAGCAAAGCAGATGAGAAAGAAGCGTCAGGGTTTGCTGATCCCATAGTCACCAGAGAATTCACTGTTTCCAGCTGAGGCTCCCTGTGCCTGGAGATAACCCTGTTTTAATTTGTTGATTAACCTAAAGGCCAAGAGATCAACATCCTGCATCTACCACCTGAGACACAGGTCCTGTAACATCTCTGGGTATAGGGACCACTTTCCCAGGACCAGACACCATGGGCCGATGAAATCTGCCTATGTCTGAGAGAACACAGTGGACAAGGCAGAAGTGTGAAGTTCTGCCTGCAACAGAATCTAAACCATGGCGAGACTTCCAGGTCTGAAGTTCGATGTACACCCCTGCAGTGGCATTTCCTAACTAAGTCCAGATTGGAATCATCTTCCAGCAAGATGGTGCAAAGCTGCAGAGGCCGCCAACTCACCTAAAGTTCAGGATGCTGATTAGGCAGACAAGACTTCTCTGACAACAAAGTTCCCTGCACTGATGGGGTGCCCACAATTGTTCCCCAGCCCAATAACACTGGTATCCATTGTGAGGATCTTCCAGAAGATGGAAAGAAAGGAATTCCCTGAATCAAGAGCTGAATTCCGAAGCCACAAGACCATTAATAACCTGGTCCTTATTGCCAAATTAACTGGTCTGTCCAGGGATTCAAATGACTTTAGAGTGAGCTTTGCCAACGTAGGACAGAAAGTGTGTTACTTGAAGGAGGGAAGGGAAAGGAGGGAAGAAAAGATGTGACACAACGAGCTAGAGTGTAAATTACTAGCATAGCTTGATGTTAATGAGATGTGGTTTATTCATCCATACTGAAAGCCTGGATTTGCTAAGAAAGTGTCATCCCATAGATGAGGCGCTCTTTGCTTGCATTGAAAAAGTTGCAAAAAGGTTGTGTTAGACCTGCAAAGGTCAATCCATCTGGTAAGAGGCAAATCCTCTTTTGCGTGGAGTGGAGCACAGTGTATTTAACCACTTCTATACCGGAAGGTTTTCCCCCTTAATGACCAGGCCATTTTTTGAGATTCGGCACAGCATTACTTTGACAATTGCGTGGCCATGCGACGCTGTACCCAAATAAATTTGATGACCTTTTTTTCCCACAAATAGAGCTTTCTTTTGGTGGTATTTGACCACCTCTGCGAAAAAAGTGACAAGTCTGAAAAAAACACAATATTTTCACTTTCTGCTATATAACATTCCCAAAAAAGAAAAATTTAAATTTCTATTTTTTTCATAATTTTAGGCCAATATGAATTCTGCTACATATGTTTGGTAAAAAAAAAAATCCCAATAAGGGTATATTGATTGGTTTACGCAAAAGTTATTGCGTCTATAAACTAGGGGAAAGATTTATGTCATTTCTATTTACTGTTTTTTTACTAGTAATGGCGGCGATAAGCGATTTTTAGCGGGGCTGCGACATTACGACGGACAGACTGGACATTTTTGACAATTTTGGGGGGACCAGTGACATTACTACAGTAACCAGTGCTAAAAATATGCACTGTTACTGTGCTGACACTGGCAGGGAAGGGGTTAACACCAGGGGTGATCAAAGGGTTAAATGCGTCCCTAGGGTGTGCTTTCTATCTGTGTGGGGGATGTACTTATGGAATGAACACAGGGACCTGTATTCCTAAATAGGAGGAACACAGGAGCCCTGTGTTCACTGCTGACAGAACAGTGGTCTGCTGTGTTTACAATGGCAGACCGCCATTCTGTCTCCACAGGGCACGATCGCGGGTGCCTGGCGGCAACCCTGGCCGCTGGACCCGCAGTTCAGCTTCCCCTGTGGGGAACGGCGCCCCTACTCGCGGTGCCACGAAGCGATGTACAGTTACATCCTTTCACGGGACAGAGCCGACCTGCTGCAGTATATGCACTGCTGGCAGTTGGCAAGTGGTTAGGTTCACAATTTTATACAGCAAGAATCACCTCTGAATGGTTGTGGGGAATCTACACTTGATCACACTATCTTGTGCATGGGACTTTTTTTCATCTGTTTATTTAACCATGGACTCTTGGTTAAATTATTTCACTTTTTTTGTGAACTAACACCCTTTTTTAATTGATGCATTTACTGTAGTGATTTTTTTTAGCACTGTTTTGGATAAGCGCATTTATTTTCTATACATATTACTGGAAGGATTTCCAGATTAAAAAAAGGCAAAAAAAAAAGCCTGAAAAAATTAAACACATGTAGCTACCACATCTAAAGCCTAGAAAACTGCATCATATTAACATTTTGTTCTTGGGTTCAGATAGAGTAATTGTTTTCTTCATGTGTCTGTGGGTGAGGAACTAGGCTTCTTTTCACATGGTTGACGAGCACCTTTCAGCATTACTGAGAAAAACCTGGTGCTCACAAAACTCAAAATCTTAACATAACTGAATCAGAGAGACTCCTTTTTAATTATAAAATTGCTCAGTCCAAGGTTTACAAACCAAACCTAATCTTTAGCTAACCCACAGAGCTTTAGGAATCCTCTGTCAGGTTAAAAACATAATATTAAAAAACACTGTAAGGGCTCTTTCACACGGGCGTTCCGTATGTCCGTTTTTCATCCCATCCGTTTGCGGATGAAAAACTGACATAATGTATCTCTATGTAAATACGGATGTCATCGGATGATCATCCTCTGACATCCGTTTTTTGTCAGTTCAGTTCAGTTTTTTTGAACGGAGGAGAACCCTATTTTTTCTTCCTTTCAAAAAACGGAACTGAAGCAAAAACGGATGTCAGTGCTGTCATCCGCAGACATCCGTATTTACATAGACATACATTATGTCAGTTTTTCATCCGCAAACGGATGGGATGAAAAACGGACATACGGACCGGATGACACAAGTGTCATCCGTGTCCGTTACAAAAAAAAAAAAAGGACCTGATCGGGCAAAAAAAAAAGGAACGCCCGTGTGAAAGAGCCCTTAGTACTGTGTGAGAAACACTGGGTAAAACAGTTCAGCAACGAAACTGTCTTGAGAAGCTGTTCTAATCAACTGTCATTCTGCAACTACTCTGGCTATCCCTTATAAGGAAGACAACTGCATTCACTGGATCTGCCAAACGCTGGTGGCAGGATGCATTTTGCCTGCAATGCCTGCAGAATGTTTGGTGACACCCTGTGGGTAAAGGCTTACGTGTCGGGGAGCTTAGGTAGAAAGGAACATGGCTGTGCAGCAAGTCCTGAACAAGTAAAAGTTTCATTTGTATGGTCTTTTTTCCCCCCATGGAAATGCTTCCCAAGTTCATTGTTGCAAAACGTTAAAAAACTATAAAAAAAAAAATAAAAAAAATGAATATAGTTTCCTATTAAAGGTCAACCCCCAAGCACAATAACCGTAGCAGAGTTAAAGACACCGCCACAGCGCTGGGGTCTATGAGACTTGAAGTGCTTACATCTGAGCAGCCAGGAAGTGCAGCAGGAGCTTTACTAAACACAGCATGTAAATCAACAGAGACAAAGGAATACAAAAAAGGCAACCTTACCAAAAATGATAATCAAGGAAGTGGCCCTGATAGGTCTTCAAACAACCAACAAAACCAGGTTGAGGGCGCCATTAAGCCAATGTAGATACAGACACTAGCAAAAAAAAAACTGAGGCATGCTGGGAGTGGGAGCTAGGTGTGCTATGTGCCAGTGTCCAATCACCTGAAGGTACAGCATAACTCAATTATCTATAAATACCCTTCCTATGTCTTGTGATGCACGATTAATAAATACCTTCAGTCCCAAAACAAAATGAATTGTGCAACTCTGCTCAAAGATTTACAGCCCTTCGTCCAAAAAGAAAACATCCTGACGAGTCACGTTCTTAGTGAACATGCACAATTCTTTCCTATAGTGAACCCACTTTTTCACTTTCACATGCCTTTTTTTTAGATTTGTCTCCACATTTATATGCAAAAAAAGCTGTTCAATAAAAATGACAGTGACATTGTAGGTAACTACTACATATCCTATAGTCCAGCAGGCATGTCCAAAGTCCGGCCCGCGGGCCAATTGCGGCCCCCGGGCTGCTTTAATACGGCCCCACAGGTAATTTGGAAAAAACCATTGGCATCATTCACGACCTTTTTTGCTGCCATCATTAATCATCATCGCTGGGTTCATATAGCGCTTATATGTGGTTAACCTTTGTGTGACTGATTAGGGAGAACGCATGCTCCGAATTGAGATGAATACATTGTAAAATCTCAGCTAATGTCAGTTGGTCTAAATCAGTTATCAATATATTTGAACACAACATGTATACTTGGTTTTATGTTCCTGTTCATATATTTTTTTTTAACTTAAAAGCTGACGGACAACCTTTGTTACCAATAATATGTAATGTACTTTACAATGTTCCTGACATATATTTCAGCTTCCTGGATTTTTTTTTTTATCATCTGGCCTTCAGATATGAAAGGTGGAGTGATTTAACACCTGTTTAGATTTGTCATCCATGTGATGAAATGAAAAATAAGCCGTTTGCAATAAACTTTGCATAAAATACTTAGTTTGCATTTAATTTTAAGAAAAGAATGTCTGGTAAAATGATCGGCCCTCACGCATGTTCACTTCATCAAATCTGGCCCTCTTTGAAAAAAGTTTGGACACCCCGGCTATAGTCAATGTGCTGGTGGAGGGGAATTAGGATAATAAACATAAGCACATATTTTCCATTTTCATTTGTTTCATTGGAGATGTCTGTACCTATTTATCACTAGATAGGTTTATAAACCTGCTGAAATTAAAAAAATAAAACTAGTATGGCCATACTGTTTGTGGCACTACCACTGGACACTTCTGCTAATACCAAGGCCAAGCTTGGATAAGTCAGCTATTGCTATGTTGGAAGTAGCATTGCTCTTGCAAAGTTTTAGATAAAAGGCATTCCAATTAGAGAGGTTGTACTTTAAACTGGTCACGTCATAAGCTTACTAGATTCAAAACATCTTCTTAAACCTGGCTAATCCTCCACCAGGAAGATTCTTTGTGATCTTAAGGCTCCAACCTCTCTATTTCCAGCCCCCAGCTTCCCTCGGCTAAACAATCTAGTCACAAGAATCCAGAAGGAGAGTTATCAGTTTCAAATTTGCATTAACTTTGTAGTGTTAACATGGTTCTTAGCCAAACAGCATATTTGTAATTTAATCGTTAAAGTGGAACGTAGGCAAAATATTAAATAAATTCATTAGGGTGCAAGTAGGTTGTTTTTTTTTTTTTTTTTTTTTGCATAAAACAGTTAAGTGTCCTCTGCAATACATGCTTTTTATCCTCCTGTTTGCATACTTTTTTTACAATGTACAGTGAGCTTTGCATATGCGGAAGTTACATCATCCCAGCCTGCCTAATCAAAATTTCCCAAACCCAGCAGAACACTGAACAAAGATGCCGATACCATTCTGGAGCAAAGGTTAGTATTTGTGGACCTTAGGTCTGCTGCAACACTGTAAATATAAGCAGTTTAAAATTTTGACACTTCTACACGTCCCTAAATTGTAGAACATCCCCTACTTCTCTCTCATATGTGTCTCAGTGGAAACGGAGCTTGGCCTTCTGTAGGAAAATGCTCATTCAACACTGCTACCCTAGAGGCGGCATACAAAGTGCTTCTGCGGTGGTATTGGGTCCCAGCTCGAATTGCCTTTGCCATCCCTATTTCTAGCGATTGCTGCTTCCAGGGTTGTGGCCATCATGGGGATGACATTTGCATACTTGGTGGACTTGTCTGTGATTGAAAGGATTTTGGTCTCATGTTTTTGGCCTGCTACACACTGTGTTCCACTTGACAATCCATAAGGATGCTAAATTTGCTCTGTTGCATTGCCCTAACCCAGGTCTCTTTGCCTATCAGCAAAAGTTGGCATCCTACCTATTTTTGTTGGCCAAAAGAATGATTGCCCAGGTCTGGAAACGCACGGTCCCCTTTCAGGGAGTTAGACAATGTATGACTGCTTTGATGCTTAATGGACAAATGTCTAGCATCCTCAAGGACTCTAATGTGAAGTTTCTTAAGATTTGGTAATCTTGGCTTCAGTGTGCCTTTCCCTCACTTCTTCCAGCTAGCATTGGACATCTGTGACCAACCGACCTGACAATTCCGAGTTCATATTTCTATTGCCCTCCCTCCCTTTCTACTCTTTTTCTTCCTTCTAAGGCTTCCGCCCGTTTATCTTTGTTTTTTTTTTTTTACACTCTTTAGGCGTAAAAGCTATAATGATTAATTACCAGGTGAATTCTACCTGGACCTTGTTTCTCATTTGTTCATACTTTTCAGACTTAAAAGGTGTTGTAAAGGCAGAAGGTTTTTATGTTAATGCATTCTTTGCATTAAGATAAAAAGCCTTCTGTGTGCAGCCAAACCCCCTCAGCCCCCCCCCCTCTAATACTTACCTAAAGGTCCCTCTCTGTCCAGCGATGTCCGCAAGTGTCTCAGCCATCTCAGATTCTCCCTCCAAATTGGCTGAGATACAGCAGCGGCGTCATTGGCTGCTGCTGCTGTCAATCAAAGTCAGCTAGCCAATCACAGGAGAGAGGGGGCGGGGCTCCGTGTCTGAAAGAACACAGGGAGCTGTGACTCGGCTCAGGTGTCCTGATAGCAAGCTGCTTGCTGTGGGGGCACTGAACAGGAGGGAGGGACCAAGAGATCTGAAGAGGGACCCGAGAAGGATCCAGGCTGCTCTGTGCAAAATCAGCTGCACAGAGGAGGTAAGTATAACATGTTTGTTATTTTTATAGGAATAAAAGCGAGCCTTTACAATCACTTTAATCATTGATACTGCCTTCTTGTTTGCACTGCATGCAGTTTTATACTTACTTATGTTGTCATTACAAGCCCCTGCGTGGTTATATTGGATGATTTACTGTTACTCTTTTAAACTGAATAAAATTATTGTACCAGAAAATTCTGACACTTCAACAGGTTTTTTTCCAGTTGAATGCTGTACTGTAGGTATGCATTTTACAAAGTTCAGTATTCCTTTAAGGGTCCATACTCACTGGACTTAAAAAATGCTGCTTCTACAGGACTTTTGCGTTTTACCTGTAGAAGCAGCTCAATATTATCTTACAGTATCTCACAAAAGTGAGTACACCCCTCACACATTTTTGTTAATATTTTATTATATCTTTTCATGTGACAACACTGAAGAAATTACACTTTGCTACAATGTAATGTGGTGAGTGTACAGCTTGTATAGCAGTGTAAATTTGCTGTCCCCTCAAAATAACTCAACACACAGCCATCAATGTCTAAACCACTGGCAACAAAGGTGAGTACACCCCTAAGTGAAACTGTCTAGACTGTGCACAAAGTGTCAATATTTTGTGTGGCCACCAATACTTTCCAGCTCGGTCTTAACCCTCATGGGCATGAAGTTCACCAGAGCTTCACAGGTTGCCACGGGAGTCCTCTTCCACTCCTCCATGACGGCATCACGGACCTGGTGGATGTAAGAGACTTTGCGCTCCTCCCCTTCCGTTTGAGGATGCCCCTCAGATGCTCAATAGGGTTTAGGTCTGGAGACATGCTTGGCCAGTCCATCACCTTTACTCTCAGCTTCTTTAGCAAGGCAGTGGTTTTCTTGGAGGTGTGTTTGGGGTCGTTCTCATGCTGGAATACAGCCCTGCGGCCCAGTCTCTGAAGGTGGGGGGGGGGGGTGATCATGCTCTGCTTCAATATGTCATGGTAGATGTTGGCATTCATGGTTCCCTCAATGAACTGTAGCTCCCCAGTGCTGGCAGCACTCATGCAGCCCCAGATCATGACACTCCCACCACCATGCTTGACTGTAGGCAAGACACACTTGTCTTTGTGCTCCTCACCTGGTTACCACTACACACACACTTGACACCATCTGAACTGAATACATTTACCTTAGCCTCATCAGACAACAGGACATGGTTCCAGTAATCCATGTCCTTAGTCTGCTTGTCTTCAGCAAACTGTTTGCGGGCTTTCTTGTGCATCATCTTTAGAAGAAGCTTCCTTCTGGGATGACAGCCGTGAAGACCAATTTGATGCAGTGTATGGTCTCAGCACTGACAGGCTGACCTCCCAACCTTTCAACCTCTGCAGCAATGCTGGCAGCACTCATACGTTTATTTCCCAAAGATGACCTCTGGATATGACGCTGAGCACGTGCATTCACCTTCTTTGGTCGACCATGGCGAGGCCTCTTCTGAGTGGAACCTGTCCTGTTAAACTACTGTATAGTCTTGGCCACTGTGCTGCAGCTCAGTTTCAGGGTCTTGGCAATCTTCCTGTAGCCTAGGCCAGAGGTGTCAAACTGTCGGCCCTCCAGCTATTGCTGAACTACAAGTCCCATCATGCCTCTGACTGTGGGAGCCATGCTTGTAACTGTCAGCCTTGCAATCACTTGTGGGACTTGTAGTTCCACAACAGCTGGAGGGCCACCAGTTTGACACCTGTGGCCTAGGCCATCTTAAGTAGAGCAGCAATTCATTTTTCTGATCCTCAGAGAGTTCTTTGCCATGAGGTGCCATGTTGAACTTCCAGTGACCAGTATGAGAGAGCGAGAGCGATAACACCAAATTTAACAAACCTGCTCCTTTTTAACACCTGAGACCTTGTAACACAAACAAGTCACATTAAACCGGGGAGGGAAAGGACTAATTGGGCCCAATTTGGACATTTTACCTTAGGGGTATACTCACTTTTGTTGCCAGCGGTTTAGACATTACCGGCTGTGTGTTGAGTTATTTTGAGGGGACAGCAAATTTACATTGTTATACAAGCTGTACACTCATCACTTTATATTGTAGCAAAGTGAAATTTCTTCAGTGTTTTCACATGAAAAGGTATAATAAAATATTTACAAAAATGTGAGGGGTGTACTCACTTTTGTGAGATACTGAATGTGTCTAATCGATTGCAAGCTCTAACGAGCGGGGCCCTCTAAATCCTCCTGTATTGAATTGTATCATAACTGTATTGTCTTCCCTCATATTGTAAAGCGCTGCGCAAACTGTTGGCGCTATATAAATCCTGTATTATAATAATAATAAGAATGTTTAGAGGCAGAAAAAAAATTGTTCTGGATTGCATTCTTAAGAGGAGTTTTCAGGTAGAAAAAAAATGCTGAACGCTCTTAAATGCTCGTACAAAAACACTCTATATGAGCATTTTTTTTTCTGCCAAAAGAACTATGTGTTTTCACATACAGCTAGGATAAGTATCTGAATCTACTTTGAAGTATACCCATCAGCCCTGGAAAAGCAGCATTTAAACTGGGAGAATTACAAATGTGGCTGGATAGAATAACAAATCCTTTGAAAGATAAGTCAGCTCACAATATCCATGGTATTTTTAGCTGTTTACCTGGAGCACAGCTTTAAGTGCACCCTGGAAATATAAAAGCCTACTTCAAGCCTGTGTGCTTTCATACTGTTTATATGTTACCATGGCAGTACATAGGTGTTTGGCTGAGAGGAGCCAGGTTGGATAGTCAAAGCTTATATAGAACTAGAGAGAAAGCTGGAGAGAAATATGTTGGACAAGACTCATCACCTGGTTAGGTGGGCCATTTGCAAAATTACTTCATTCTTGTACATGCACACATTTCCTAACCTCTTTCTGCAAAGTGATAGGTGTCATTTAGAAGTCATTGGGGCATTTATAAAATCTGCAGGCTAGGAAGGGGACAGTCTCTTTTGGAGTTTGTTTTTAGAGTGTATTATTTTGTTCTGGTGCACATTTACAATATCTACATATGGTCATTATAAATCCCTTTACTGCAAAGTAAATATTAGCAAGATCTGTACTATGGGGCTAATTTACTAAATCTGGAGAGTGAAACATCTGGTGCAGCTGTGCATAATAGGCAATAAGCTTCTTACTTTAGCTTGCTCAATTAGGCTTTGACCAAAAAAAAAAAAAAACTGGTAGCTGATTGGTTTCTATGCAGAGCTGCACCCGGAAGTTAAAGCGGAGTTCCCACCATGAAAATGTTTTTTCAATAAAAATACCCCCTGGACAGTCAGGGCTAGTACATTCCACAATGGATAGCCTCTGAACTTTCCCGGGTCGCACTTACCTTTTAGAAGATATACTTACCTTGAAAATTTCTTCTCCAGCACTGTCATCTCGGATGTGGGCAGCTGAAGCCAGCTTGTCCTCTTCTGCGTCCTCTTCCGTGTCCTCTTCTCCCAGAATGCGCCTGCACCGGCCCCGCTCGTCACTTACGGTGCGGGCGCGTCATCCCTCCACAGCTTCTGGGCATGCCCAGAAGCTGTTTAGCAGGGAATGACGCGCCCGCACCGGAACTGACTATGTCGATTTTGTGGCCGGAACTCCGCTTTAAGCCTTGTGTGTTTTTATTTTTAAGCGGTATACTTTTCTGCTCTTGGAAGAGGAAGGATGAAAAACCTACCACTCTTCAAAAGTACTGATGTGCAAGTATGAAGTCCAGGATTGTGCAGGCTTTGGTATTTCTGTCATTCTCTTTGGATGTGTAAGCTGGGCAATGAAGGGGCAAGAAAGGAAAAATATTGATGACTTTGATGTTGACCAAGTAATCTAAGAATACCATGGACAGCAAGGAAAACAAACAAATGAATCATCTAACATATCAAGACCAAACTGTTAGGCCCCTTTCACACGGGCTTTCCGATCAGGTCTGCCCGTCAGGTTTTTCAGGCGGACCTGATAGGATGCTCCATGCACCCCTATGGAGCAGCAGGTGTCAGCGGTGACATCTCTACTGACACCGGCTGCTATCCGATCTTGTCCGTGAAATCCAGACGGATGGAAACCCTATTTTCCAGCCGTCTGGAGGATCGGATTGGATAGGATGAAAACGGACATGCATTGAGATAAAAAAACCTTCAGACTTTACTACTCCTTTAACCTCCCTGGCGGTATTCCCGAGTGTGGCTCGGGGCTAACTTTCAATACCAAAAGCGGTAACCCCCGAGCCACACTCGGGATTACCCCAGAACGTTACTCACCTTCCCTGCCATCCCCTGCCATCCTTCTCACAGTCTCTCCCCGCTCTGTGCACGGCCGATTGCAGGCACTTGCCTTCCAGTTCCCTTCCCTGCGAGCGTTGCGACGCAGAGGGGTGGAAGCGGCGGCAAATTCAAAAGTGTAAATACACAAATTACATGATACAAAGCTGTGATCCTAACGGGTTACACTGTATCATGCCATTTCCCCACAGAATTGCACCTGGTGACTTTTCCAGTGCCCTGCCTGTGCTTTTGCAGTGCTTTGTGCCTGGAAAATTTTGAACGACCATGGCGTCCAAAAAGTGTTTTTTTGCGCAAAAGCGCTTTTAGACGAACTGGAAAATGGCGACAGCGAAACAGAGTTGCTCGAAGAACTGAGCGATAGCGATTAGTGGGAAAATTCGTCATCAGGTACGGAAAGTGACGACAGCGACGATTCTAAAGTCTCTTTCTGGCACATAGCTTGTGGAATTTGGGAAGTATATCATTATGATTCTTCAGAATTTCCAACGGAGCGATGTGCCAGAAAGAGACATCAGAATCTTCGATGTCCTCACTTTCCATACCTGATGACGAATTTTCCCACGAATCACTATCGCTCAGCTCTTCAAGTAACTCCGTTTCCCTGTCGCGGTTTTCCAGTTCGTCTAAAAGCGCTTTTGCGCAAAAAGTACTCTTTTTGGATGCCATGGTCGTTCTCTATTTTCCAGGCACAAAGAATTGGAAAAGCACAGGCAGGGCACTGAAAAAGTCACCAGGAGCAATCCAGTGGTGAAATGGCATGATACAGTGTAATCCGTTAGGATCACAACTTGGTATCATGTCATTAAGTGTATTTACACTTTTGAATTTGCCGCCGGTTCCACCCCCCTCGCAGGGAAGGGAACCGGAAGGTAGGTGCCGGCATCTGCCGAGCACACAGCGGGAGGACAGCGATAGGACGACGGGGGATCGCAGGAGAAGGTGAGTTTTAAAATGTAAAACAACAGATTTCTATGCAAAACAATGTACTGCTTTTAGCACAGAAATCCTGACATTATCAGACCGCCAGGGAGGTTAAAGACTTCAAAGTAATTCATGCACTACTTTGGTCAGACTTCCATGCAACTTGAGGGCCATAGATTTCAATGTTAACCCTCCATGTTAACCCTAAAAGCCATGAAAGTCACACCTGAATGTTTTACATGCAACAGTGGGTCCGACTTTGCAGAGGGATAACAAGTCATACCCAAGTCCCAAGTCCCACCAATCCAAAGTTACATGACTTTGGAATCATACAAGTGTGAACGGAGCCTTACACTATTCAAAATGAAAAAAACCTTTGCTTTTAGTTCTACAATAAGTTATAACAATAGTGCACTGAATAATAATTTCTTTTTTCCCTAAAACTTACAGGAATTTAAAATTTATAAATGTGTTTCTTATCAATTTACAATTTTACACAATTTTTTTTTCTTTAATTCTTTCTATACGTTTACTGATCAAGAACTGGACATACTTTTTCTACATTATTCACAATATACAATGTACATTTAAAAGAACTTCACCAATACAAGACTAAGAAATGGGAGGAGGGATAATGAAAAATCAATGTGTTTGCGGGAAGGTCTAGCTTGGAAGTTCTCTGGAACACATCTAGGAAGGTAATGTCATTTCAGTGGCTAAGGACAGGAATTATAGTGCCATAATCAATAGTGTGCTGCCTATTCAGGAGATGTTCTTGTTTTGAAGACTACATTAAACTTCTAACCCCCACAGATTTTAGCCAGGACTTTGTATTTTATTGCATTACACATCATTCTAAATACGTTTGCGTTGTAGTAAAGAACATAGTAAAAAGCACAATGTTTTTATAAAAGCATACTCTGACAAACAAAACATCTTTTGTACAAACTTTTAAGCAGAATTCACCTGTCCCAAAGCTCCCCCTTTTTTGACAAAAGTATGCAACGTCTTTTGTAATATTATCAGCAAATTGTATTGTAAGGTGAGATTTACCAAAGCTTTAAGCCTCATGCACACTGGGGGTTTCGCCCTGATGCATGGAGTACTGGCGTTAAGATGCAGGTAGAGGGCACCGGAGCCCCGTCCAGCCCCGCTGCTGACGGCCTATCAAATTCTACAAGAGGCTGACAGCTGCACTAAATGTTCGAACCACTAGGTGCACTGTCCAGCCACAGCAGCTGTGTCATAGAGTTTGACAGGCTTCCGGCATCGAGTAAGGATGGGACATTGGTCCCCACCCTGCCTGTAGCTTAATGTGAGAGCCTCATGCACCAGGGCTTAACACTCAGTGTGCAGGAGGCCTTAAAGCAGGTCCACCTTTCTGATCATGTTTCTTGTTACACCCCTATTTAGCCATGATTCACACTTGAGCATTTTTTAAACTTAAAATCATGGTGGGTGTGTTTATTTATTTTTTTGTGTAATATCCCTTTACCCCTTTCGCTGCCAGGTCCGTACTGCCCTACAGCACTCCTTCCGCTATAAGCTCGTGATCACTTCAGTGACCATGAGCTTATACCAAAACTGTTCAGCAGACATTTCTGATCAAAACAATAGCTCTGATCAGTGGATGACAATCTGCTGGTCAGAGCTTTTCATTTTCTTCCCCCACTGTCACCTAAAATACACCCTTGGCACTCTCATGTCCCCCCTTCCCCACCTCACTAAACCCTGCAGCACCAATTCTCCCTACCACAGCCTCCCCCTACAATGATCCTACCAGCGATTCACCCCTGCAGCTTCTGGCTTGCCTCCTCTGCCCTCCCCACTGGCTTTGTGTGCTGCAGGGGAGCAGAAGAGAAAAAAAAAAACATAAAAATATATGTCCCCCCCCAGGAGATTTGTGTTAGGATAAACAGGTGCTCACCAGCCCCCTTTCTTTCTGACAGGGATCACTACTGATTTCTGTATTCTTTCATCACTGATACACGTTTACTGTGCGTACGTTTATGAATGAATAGAAGCCTCTATGAAGAGAACTCTATTCATTTATATGCATTGCAGCTGAGGCTTCAGTCCCTTTCTCTGTCTCAAAAAAGACCTCTGATATCTCATAAAAGCCCCAACCTCCACAAAAAAAGTACAAAATATGAAAAAGAAAAATGTAAAACAAAATAAATAAAAATTAAAAAAAAAAAAAAAACATAGCAAGGCCTTCATAACCCAGACCTTACTACTGTGTGCGCCCCTGCAAAACTATGCTTATCCGCACAGAGATGCCCAGGTGTTCAATGCATCCCTGTGCAAGCAGTTCCATTGATGGCACAGCCGCTGCTCCCAATTTTACATCCATGTGGGTCCGGGTGCATGTCGCTGAGCTCAAAATGTCTGTATTTAGGGCCGTGCACCCAACAGGTATGTCAGATTGGGAGCAGCAGCTGTGTCTGTTCAGCCACCGCATCCCAATTGACATGAATGGGACTGCCTGCACATGGATGCATGGAACACCTGTGCAGGTTAACACGGGCCTCCATGGGCATACACTTTATGCCCCATGTGAATGAGGCCTTAGTAGGAATTTAGCAGGATTTTTTTAAGTTATGTTGTTTGGGTGTCCTCTAGAAATGATTTTAGTGTATATTTAGTGAAAATAGAGATTTGATAAACATTTTCGCAAATATCACGGGGCAATGTCAGTTTTCATCAATTCATAAAAAGGCACACTTTAAAATTTAAAAATATTCGTTATTTATTAACACAATACAGGTTTAGCTTTTATTTTTAGTAGGAATTTAGCAGCAATTTTGTAAGTTTTGCTACGTTAGTGTCCTCAAAAAATTATTTTTCAGCATTTTTAGCAAAAAATATTGATTTGATAAATATCTGCACAAATATTACGGGGCGGTGAAAATCAGGAGCACCTTTTTTGTATTCTACTGGTCATATGCTTTAAGAAAATGTATGGTTAGGGGGTCTTTTACAAACTGAACGCTGTAAGTGAAAAATGAAGCGTTTAGAATTTTAGAGAAATTTGGTTATATACATTTTTGCATACGTTTGATTTTCACCATTCTGCAAAAAAGGCACAATTTAAAATTTACAAATATTTGTTATTTATTACCTCAATGCAGGAAGAGCTTTTATATTTAGTAGGAATTTAGCAGAAACTTTGTAAGATTTGCTGTGCTTGTATCTGCTAATAATGATTTTCGTGATTTGCTAGCGAAAATATTGTTTTAAAAAACATTTGCGTAAATATCACGGGGTCCTAAAAATCAGTAGCATCTTCTTTTAAATCTACTGGTCACGAGCTTTCAGAAATCGTATGGTTTGGGGGTCCTTTACAAACTCTGAAAGCTGTAAAGGAAAAATAACAAAAAACAACAGAAAAACTGCAAAAATGGGCTGGCCAACTGGGTTTGAAAGTGGAGCACAGGACACCAAAAGGGTTTGTCTTAAAGCTTGGATCTTCCATTTATTTATTTTTTAAACTGCACTTTTAACCCCTTCCCACTGCCACTCTCTGGCCCTTTAAGTGCTTCTAAATGCCTGGAGGCGGATGCGGGCATATGGGTCATGTGACCGCTGTGATTGGCTGTCACATGATCGGAAAGCTCCCCATCGCAAGTATGCACCGGGAGCTTTCCGGTCCCCGCCGGTGAATGTGAGCGCCCTCAGCACAGAAAAGTATTTTACATTGTACTTGAGGGAGTGAGGGGTAGAGTAAGTATTGCACCTTATTCCTCATCCCCTAGAATTAAAGCGGAGTTCCACCATGGGAACGTTTTTTTTCCACAATGGCTAGCCTCTGATCTGTCCCGGGTTGCACTTACCTTTTAGAAGAAATACTTACCTTGAAAATGTATTGTCCAGCGCTGCCATCTCAGGTGTGGGCAGCTTGAAGCCAGCGCGATCCTCTTCTGTGTCCTCTTCCATCTTCTTCGGCATGCCCAGAAGCTGTTTAGCAAGGTATGACGGCACCTGCACCGGAACTGACGTCGGGGCCGATGCAGGCGCATTGATTCCTGGTAGGGATGCACCGAAATGAAATTCTTGGCCGAAGCCGAATAATAATGAAATGTTTGGCCGAAGGCCGAAGGCCGAATACCGAACGCGGTGTTTCGCATTTTTTCCATTTATTTTGCCAATTTTTTGTCCTCTCTCTTGTCCTCTCGTGTGTCTCTCTCTTGTCCTCTCACTCTCTCTCTCTTGTCCTCTCATGTCTCTCTCTCTCTCTCTCTCTTGTCCTCTCATGTCTCTCTCCCTAAATGTTACTGTAGGGAATGGGATTCAGTGCACAGTGCAGCCTTGTACCATAGGGTTAATGTTAGTGACACTGTAGGGATTGGGAAGGATGCTGGGAATGGAAATCAGGAAGCATGCAGGCAGCCTTGTAAATTTTAATTGCAGATACAGTGCACTGGGCAGGTCAGGGTTAATGTGGTAACATCAATTACTCAGTGACAGTCAGTCAGTGTCAGTGTGGACTCGATCAGATTATACAGTGACAGACAGTCTCTCATAGTGGTGGTAGTAGGAGGCTGGAGGTTGACTAGTAGGAGCCTGGAAAGGAGCACAGCCGCATACATACATTACTCACTCGTGCACTGCAGCCCGCCCCACACATTCAGTGAGTCTTACTCTCCTCCCTAGTTTTTTCAATGGCACATTCAGGAAGCCAATCATGCCGTGAGTAGCGGCACAGCGGAACCAATCAGGTGTGCAGGCACGCGTGATTGGTTCGCTGTGCAGCTAATCACGGCGTGATTAGCTTCCTTAATGTGCCATTGAAAAAACTAGGGAGGAGAGTAAGACTCACTGAATGTGTGGGGCGGGCTGCAGTGCACGAGTGAGTAATGTATGTATGCTCACCGCTGAAGTGTCCCGGCTTCACGGAAATCTGTGAGTCCTCCTCTGAGTCCCTTCCCCCTGTAAATATCGTGACCTCGGCGATATGAATATCGCCTACGGCCACAGAACGATAGTCGATATATCGACTATCGTTCAGCCCTATTGTTCGGCACAAAATTATTCGGCCTTTTGACTTATTCGGCCGAATACCGAAAGTGCCATTTTTTCTATTTTCGGCCGAATAATGTTCGGCCGCCGAATATTCGGTGCATCCCTAATTCCTGGGAGTGATGACGTTCAGCTCCCAGGAATCATTGCAAGCCAGGAAAATACGAATTGCCGTGGCCGCCGAGGGGAGGAAGAGGAAGTAAGGTGAGTATATTTTCTTCTAAACCAGGTAAGTAAAAAAAAAAAAAAAAAAAAAATTGTCATTATCCATTTGTTTTTCAGGTGACCCCAGGCTTGAAGATGGAGGTAAGTATCATTTTAGGGTGAAACTCTGCTTTAACCACTTTACGACCGCTCACTGTACCTCTACTGCGGCACAGTGGCTCGTTATCGTCCAGCGACGTAGTACTACGTCGCTGGACTCCTCCCCTTGTGGGCGACGCTCGTCCGCCGCCGGAGGCTCGCTCCTGCTGTATTCATTCACAGCGGGAGTCAGGCCAGGGGAGGAGCAGCGGCGATCGTCGGGGAATCGAGTTTGGAGATCTGCACGCTTGTGTAAACAGAGCGGGCGGATCTCCTCAGTGACAAACAGTGACAGATTGCAGGGTTCAGCATAGCTGAACATGCAATCTGTCCCTGTGTCACTCAGTCACCTCCCCCCACACACATCAGTAAGCACCAGGCATACATTAACCCCTCCCTCTCCAATAAAATTAACCCCTTCCCTGCCAGTGTCATTTTTACAGTAACAGTGCATATTTATAGCACTGATTACTATAGAAATGTCACTAGTACCCCCAAAAGTGTCAAAAATGTCAGTCAAGGGTCCGATCTGTCCGCCACAATGTCGCAGTCCCGCAAAAAATATCGCAGATCGCCGCCATTACTCGTTAATAAAAAAAAAAACACCAAAAATGACAGAAATCTTTCCCTTAGTTAGTAAACGCAATAACTTTTGCGCAAACCAATCAAAATACGCTTATTGTGATTTTTTTTTACCAAACATAGGTAGCAGAAAACAAATTGGCCAAAAATGTTAAAAAATTTTGATTTTTACATTTTTTTGGGGGGGAATTTCATATAAAAAAATGTGAAAAATATTGTTATTTTTTCAAAATTTACGCTCTTTTTTTGTTTATAGCGCAAAAAGTAAAAATCGCACAGGTGATCAAATACCACCAAAAGAAAGCTCTATTTGTGGGGGAAAAAAGGATGTAAATTTTGTTTGGGTACAGCGTCGCACAACCGCGCAATTGTCAGTTAAAGTTGCACAGTGCCGAATCGCAAAAAGTGGCCTGGACGTAAGACAGCAAAATCCTCCGGTGGTAAAGTGGTTAAAGAACATTTAATCCTTTTTTCTTTTTTTTCCTGGAGCTTGCCTTTAACTTGCATCAAGAAGATTTTGCATTGTCATAGACGAGTATGGGGATCCAAAACCTGCTTGAAGTCAACAAAAGCCCATTGACAGAGCCCTGAATTCGCATCATTTAACTGAACACAGCTAGGCTGTATTACAGAGATTTGTGCTCAGTAGAGGCCTTACCTATTTTGACTTTTACCATCAGAGTCAAGTTACAAGCACAAAGTTAAACAAGCACAGAATACCACAACCAAAGGTAATTCCTGAATGCATCACAAAGGTTGTCGATCTATATCACTCAGGAAAGTGCTACAAAGGCATTTTTAAACCTTTGCAACTCTGAAATACAATGGGAGTTCTAGGGGTAGCATAAAACAATTCAGATTTTACAGATTCATTAAAAAAAATAAAAATAAAAAAAAAAAATCCAACAAACTGCAAACCTCTTCTTAGCCCTCTGCAGAAATCATTGTTCAGAAATGTTGTCACCTTTTAAAGCACTGAAAGCTCACACACTGATTTTTAAAGCTATTAAAGAGCATAGCGGACTTATTTTAAAAACCTGTGCTGTTTTACCAGAATTTAGTTTTCTAAACATCATTTATCTCACTCATCATCTTTTAAACAAACACTATTTGAAGAATAATCTCTTTGAAGTGCATTCCTTTAAATAAGAGAATAAGTAAGTGCTTAAACCATTCTACTAAGCACCATCAGCCTATGGATGTATTACGCTTCAATATAAATACTTATTTATATGTGCATGACAACTTCTCCACCTAGTGGCAAAATTCTGCAATTTATACTACAAAGATTCCTGTAGTTAGATTTAACCAAGAAACTTAACACAGCCAACCGCACAAATTCATAAGATGCCTGCTTCTACCCTCTCCCAGCACCGTGACTCCTCAAATGTACTAATGAGACTCCCATGCAAAACCCCCAAACATCTTGGTACGGGGAACGCTTGTGCACACACACTGCTGCACCCCTGAGTTAGACAAAGCCTGAGTGCCATCTGGTGGGCAGATAAGGGTATGACTCGCACATATGCAAACAGCAACTTTAAAAAGACTGATGTTTACACAGATCTGGGAACTCCAGCAGCAGGCTCTAAGGTTCCATTCACATATAGGCATCTCGGATCGCAGGCAGAATTGTGGCGATTCCGGCCGCGATCTCGAATCATTGCAAATCTCGGGAAGCCCATGTGATTCCCGTGACTTGCAATCCAATCCCAAATGCGGCGCGATTTTATCAAATTGCGCAAACAGAATCGTGGGACGCCTGTTGCCCAAAAAAAGTACAAGAACCTCTTTTGGGTGACAGGAGTCCCGTGATTCTGTTTGCACGTTTTTACAGCGATTCGTCGGGCAACAACCGTGGCAAAATCACACCGCGTTTGGGGTGCCATTGCAAGTCACAGGAATCGCACGGGGGATCTGTGATTTGCAATGATTCTGGATCGTGGGCAGAATCACGGCAATTCTGCCCGCGATCTGAGACACCTATATGTGAATGGAGCCTAAAGGCAGAGGGTGTTAAAAGGGTAGGACTGTAGAAAACTTAAGATCTCTGCTACACTGTGCTTATCTTCTTCTGCTCAGTTTCAACTAAATACTGGCTCCCCAATGCTTGGTACAAACAATGAGATTATCAGACGAATGATCATGTTTTTTTATGCTAGTCTCATATCGAAAATGAAGAGTTTACTAAAGTTACGAAAAAAAGTGATGTAATGCGTGTTGTATTTTCGAACAACAACTGTACTGATTAAATGAAAATCGAACATCTGCTATTGTCCGAGATAAATTTTCATGCTTGTCTCTTTGGATAATTTCACATGAATTGTCATAAATGGCTCTTGAAAGCTGTGTACTAAAGATCAGATTATCGTACGATCGCTTCGAAAGCAGTATTTTACGTACCATTTTCTGATTGTGTGTACGGGCCATTAGAGAGAAAAAAAGATTATGCGGTTACGTTCTTTGCAAAAAAAAAAAAAAGCCAGTACTACCGCATTATAATACAATGTAAATGCTGTCAACTTAATTTAATAAGATGCCTCATTTAGGCCTCTTTCACATCAGCAGAGCGATCAGTTCTGGCTGTCTGTTTTTCAGGTGGACCCAACTGGACCGCTCATTGTTCTCTATTGGGAGGCGGACGTAAACGGACATGTGTCTGTGTCCACCCACCTGCATCCTATCCAGGCGGCCAAAAACAGACAGATGGGGATCTGTTCCCCATCCATCTAGTGCAGTGGTTCTCTATTCCTCTCCTCAGGACCCACCAAGGGTCATTTCATACAGGCGTTCTGCCCGGCAGACTCCTCTTTGCTGAAATGAGGATCCATCCGCTGAGCTGGCAGGTCCGTCTCCGCTCACTGTGCTGAGACGGACCTGTCAGAGTCCCGCTGTGCGTTTTTATCCGATCCTATCCGATCCGCCAGATGGATGGAAAATAGGGTTATCCTCTGTCTGGATTTTATGAACAGGATCGGAACGGAGAGCAGTGGGTGTCAGTGAACATGTCACCGATGACATCCGCTGCCCCATAAGGGTGCATGGAGCATCCAATCAGGTCCGTCTGAAAAACTGACAGGAGGACCTGATCGAAAAGCCTGTATGAAAGGGGCCTAACAGGTCAGGTTTGCAAGATGACTGCTCAATCAAGATGACTGATTACAGTATTCTAGTCTGCATCTCCCCAAGGTAATACCTAAAATCTGGCCCGTTAGCTGAGAATCAAGGATGTAGCAGATCAGATGATAGTCAGATGGAAACAGATATGTGGTCCGTTTCCATCCAACTGCCCCATCCCCCATAGAGAACAGCGGGCTGTGTCTGTGTCCGCTCTGCATAAGCGGAGCAGACACGGATCTGTCATCCGCCTACTCAGCAGGGATAAAGATAAGCAGGCAGATCTGCTTGATGGGGTCTGGAACTCACTGGAACTGACCATACTGGTGTGAACTATGCCATTGAAAACCATATAACCTAGAAAAAGGATTGTGGCCCTGCAGCATCCACAGTGGCATGCCTCCATCTCTAATATGTATACAAACAGAACTAGCTAGAGTGGTCATGGGACTTTAAATGAGGCAGGTCACTCGTAAAACATAATAATACATAAAGTACATACCGGTAAAACTTCCAATTTTTATTATAAATTATTTTAAACATTTCATAATCATAAAGTACATGATAACAATATGAATAGCTTTAAAAACATCAAAATAGAAGAAGCTGACATGTAAAATTCACGACTGATAAAAACAATTCATATTAGGTTGAAATATGTATTACGTATCAACTTAATATGAATTCTTTTTATCAATCATGAATTTTACATGTCAGCTTCTTCTATTTTGATGTTTTTAAAGCTATTAATATTGTTATCATGTACTTTATGATTATGGAGTGTTTAAAATAATTTATAATGAAAATTTGAATTATGATGTACTTTATGTATTATTATGTTTTACGAGTGACCTGCCTCATTTAAAGTCCCATGACCGTTCTAGTTCTGTTTGTAACCATAGAACCTACTTTCCATGCGTTTTTGATGCAGAAAAAAACCTACTGGACTGCATGTGGTGTGAACTGGCCCTAAAGAGTAATGGCAAATTATTGTTTATATTTGTGAAAAGCAATAAACAAGGCTGCGGCCATTGTCAATCCAGTTTTGGTGTGTCTAGTGTTCTTTGTATGTTTGGAGTTTATGCCACCATCGTGTTTTCCAGAGAAGGCATTGAATATTTCAGCAGGACAATGCTAAACCGCATACTGCACTATGACAACAGCATGGCTTAGTAGAAGAATCCAGGTGCTTAACTGGCCTGCCTGCAGTCCACACTTTTCACAGATTAAAATAATTGGTACAGCTTGAAATTAAAATTACGATAAAGAAGAGCCAGGACTGCTGCGCAGATACAATTCTATATCAGGCAAGAATGGGACAACATTCCTCTCCCAAAACTCTAGTAACTGGTCTCCTCAGTTCCCATTTTGCTGCCATCAATTTCAAAATTACCCTATTTCTTAAAACAGCAGTCTTGCGGCCAAAGGAAGCATCCGAAGATGCCAACACATCTACTTTGTAGAATTTTGTAAATGTATGCACAGACGACCAAGTTGCCACCTTGCAGACTTGCAGTACCGACACCTGATGGCAAAAAGCCCAAGAGGCACTCAGCGCTCTCGTAGAATGAGCCTTCACAGAGAAAGGAAGAACCTTACCCTTCAGTGAATAAGCCTGAACTGCCGTCTGCCTGATCCATCTAGATATGGTCGCAGCAGACGCAGCCAATCCCTTATGAGATCCGTCGGTAAGGATAAAAAGAGCGTCTGATGTTCTAAAAGACTCAGTGGTCTCCAGATAGACCCTGATCGCCCGAACCACATCCAAAGAGTGCAACGCAAATTTCTTAGAATGTTTGGGCTTAGGGCAGAGTGAAAGAAACACAATGTCTTCATTCAGATGAAAATCAGAAACAACCTTAGGAAGAAACGACTGATTAGGTCGAAGTTCCACTTTATCCCTGTGTATCACCAGATAAGGTAAGCGGCAGGACAATGCTGCCAGTTCACATACTCTGCGAGCTGAAGTGATAGCCACTAAGAAGGCAACCTTCTGGGTTAACGAAAGCAAAGAAAGCCCCCGAATGTTCTTAAAAGGAGGCTTTTAAAGAACAGATAATTCCAGATTGAGGTCCCACGGAGGTAGCGGGGACCTTCTCGGAGGAGCCATATGGCGCACTCTCTGTATAAAGATACGAATCAAAGCATGCGTAGCTAACGGGCGTTGGAAATCAATAGCCAAAGCCGACACTTGGCCTTTGATAGTGCCCAAAGCCAACCGCTGTTCAACTAATTTTCTGCAGAAAGGCCAACACCCTAGCTATCGACAACAAGCAAGGGTGCACCTTCAGTGATTCACACCTTGAAATATACGATTTCCACACACAATGATATATCTTCCTAGAAGTCGACTTCCTAGCCTTCAACAACGTAGGAATCACAGAGTCAGGAAGACCTCTATCTCTCAGCACCTGGCTTTCAACAGCCATGTCGGTAAAGCCAGGGACTGTAAAGCAGGATGGAAGACTGGACCTTGAGACAACAGATCTTCCCTGAGAGGAAGTCTCCAAGGAGCATCAGCGACCAACCTTACTAGGTCTGTGTACCAAGACCAGCGAGGCCAGTCCGGAGCCACAAGAATGGCTGGAATCCCTTCCACCTCTCTCCTGCGCAGAAGCCTCGGCAGGAGCTTCAAAGGAGGAAAGGCGTAAGTTAGCCGATACTGACCCCAAAGGGCCACCAGAGCGTCTGTGGCATCGGCCAGAGGATCTCGAGAGCTGGCTACGAATCTCTGAACCTTCTTCTTGAGACGAGAAGCAAACAGATCTAAGTCCCCCACCAAACACACAGGAGATGAAACACCTTCGGGTGCAGGGACCACTTCCCTTAATTACCTGACGACTCAGGTAATCCGCTTGCCAGTTCTCCACACCTGGAATGTGTACAGCAGAGAAGGCTAGAATACATTTTTCCACCCAGGCCAGAATCTCGGCCACCTCTTTGGCTGCCAAGACACTCTTGGTGCCCCCCTGGTGATTGATGTAAGCCACAACCGTGGCGTTGTCTGATTGAATCCAAACCGAACAATCATGCAGACAAGTCGTCCAATGGCTCACACAAAGCTTTATTGCTCTGAGCTGCAAAACATTTATCGGTAGTTTCGACTCCTCCATCGTCCAGGTATCCTGGGCAAAGAGCTTCCCCAGCACCCCGCCCCAGCCTGATAGGCTGGTGTTCGTGATCACCACTGTCCAAAACAAGAGAAGGAAGGACTTGCCCTGGCATAGTCCTGGAGACTGGATCCACCACAACAGAGTAGACCTTGTGTTGTGGCTTAACCGAATCAAAGAGTATAATGTCTTTGGATACTTGTTCCATTTGACAAGAATCTCCCTTTGCAAAAGGTCAGATACGGAACTGAGCAAACTGAACCGCCTCGAAGGTTGATATTATCAGACCCACGGCCCGCATGCAAACTCGAAGAGAGGACAGACTGTTCACCAACAACAACCAAATCTCCTCCTGCAACTTTTGCAGCTTGTCTGGGGGAAGAAACACATTGGCCAAGGCTGAATCCAGATAATCCAGTCTCAAGACAGGTGTCAATGCAGATTTCTTGAAATTATTGTTCCAACCGAAATCCTGCAGAGTTCCGACAGTGACCGTCAGATTCCCCCAACAAGACTGAAGGAGAGTCCGCTCTCAACAGGAGATCATCTAGGTACCCCAGTACCGCAATCCCCCTCTGGCGCAGCAATGCCAATACCGGTGCTAAGAACTTGGTAAACACTCTGGGAGCAGAGGCGAGACCAAAGGATAACGCCACAAATTGATAATGCTCCTCTGCGACCGCAAAGCGAAGAAACCGCTGGCGTCCATCGTAAATAGGGATGTGTAGATATGCGTCCTTGATATCTATGGAGGCTAAGAAGTCTCCCTGGTGCAGCGACGCCACCACCGTGCGGATGGATTCCATCCGAAACTTCTGTACCCGCACAGAACGGTTCAGGGCCTTGAGATCCAGGATAGGACACACCTTTCCGGGGCATAGTGAAGAGGTTTGAATAAAAACCTATAAAATGTTCCTGAAAAGGAACCGGTACAATCGCTCCTTGCGACAGCAAATCGTGTACTGCCCCTCGCAAGTTCCTTAACCGGACTGGGGATAGTCAAAGATTGGACGGGAAGAACCTGTCCAATGGGCGAGACCGTAATTCGATCTTGTACCCAGATCTGATCAGTTCATGAACCCATTTGTCCTAAATCAAGGAGTGTCTAGGGTTCCAAAAAGAAACGAAGGCGTCCCCCCACCCCAGAATCGGGTGAGGGCACCCCTTCATGCAGACGAGGACTTCTCTGCAGGTCCAGATTGGCCGGTCTTTGCTTTCCCTGACCACGGCTTCTTAGAACCCCTAGAACACCTGAATGATTTACCTTTTTCTTGCGACCCGGAGGCAGAAAAAAGACGTTTATGAACATTAAAGGAAGGCCCCTGCCTAGGACATGGTGCATTGCCCTTAGAGGATGGGGAAGAGGAGTGCTCTAACCCCCCCCCCCGTGCTACCTTTGATCAACTCGTCCAGAGAGGATCCAAACAGCCTCTCCCCTAAGAAGGGAAGATCAGTCAAGGCCTTTTTAGAAGTCTGGTCTGCCAACCAGCTTTTCAGCTAAACCATGCGCCAGGGCCCACACAGGACAAGTCACCCACTCAAATAAGCACCACACAGGCCGCATTATTACCACCCACCAAAGGTAAAAACCTGCTAGGAGTAGGGGAATGCCGAGGGGTACACAGGACTAGTCCTCCGAGGTGCCAGGGGAACCGAGGGAGCCTCTAAGGTCTGACTATTCCAGGGAAGGGCCCACGTCCGCATCGAGACCACCAGGGGTTTTTGGGGGTACAATTTACTCACCATACCACAGTACCAGGTGGGCGCCATTCTGAAACAGATCACCTCCCACCCGGAATGGGGGTGCTGTCAGCCAAGGGGAAGCTGCGACTCAGGGCGTTCCATGTCATGTGCGTCCCAGCGAGACGGTCCACTCGCAGGCTCGTCCCCATCCATCAGGGCACTGTCATGGTGAGTCCTAGTTCTGGACTATAACCTGCTCAAGCTCGCTGGCCAGGCTGGGAGACTTTAAGAAATTAGATTATCCAGTGCGAAACCTCAGCCGGCTGTTGCTTGTATTTCCTCTGGATCTTGGTCCTCAGGAACTAACTAGTGAAAATAAAAAATCACAAACAAACTTTCCTATAATAGCTAAGACTGAAGTCCCAGGAGGAAGCTAGGTTCTATTCCTTAAAGGAATACTACAGGCAAGCACAGTAAAAATCATTATTGACATGTAATGAGCTCTTAAAATCGATCTGTATTGTGCAAATAAATTTAAAAAAGCTCTCTTTGCACCTTATATTTGTTCAAAAGTGCTCCGGTCACATGATTTTATTTCCTCAGGTCCCTCGGTTTTTTATAGCAGCTGGGCGTGCCATTACTTCCCAGCTGCTGGGCGTGTTCCAACATGAAAAATTAATTTTAGGAAGTGACATAGTCGTTTGTAAGAAGTGTGTGTCTCTCTGTGTGTGCCATATGCTGCTTTAGCCACATGCAGTGAGCATAACATACTTACCATGCCTGCTTGTCTGCTCGCTCTCTCTCCCTCCCTCTCTCTCTCTCAGGAAGCTGTTAGCCAAAAGAGGCACTGAAGACAGGAGGATATCATTCTCTGTCTGACTAAGGAGAAGAGGGATAGGGGTGGGGCTGGGCTGGGCTGGGCAGGGCAGGAGAGGGGCCGTTGTAATGAGAAGTAGGCATGCCTGGGCAAGAAAGGACAATGTTTTCATGAAGTAAAAGGCACCATGAAAATTTCAGATAACAGGAAATAGAGTTGTCAGGAAAGAACAGGAAGAAGCTGTTTGTCCAGCTTAGATACGACTTTTTAAACTCCACAAGCAGCTAGCCAAAAAATGAATAATATCAAAGATAAAGAAATTTAGCATACTATTAATAGGAAAAATTTCATTTTTGACTGGAATTCCCCTTTATACTCGGCAGAAACAAACTGATGATAGCAGGGTGTGTGGAGTTATGCCTGCAGGGACAGCCCCCATAGGTGTGGTTAAGCTATTTTCCTGCCTAGTGCCTATTCCTGATAGGAGGAACATAACCCTATAGTCTCTGACTAGATGGAGCTGCGTCTGTCGATGAACGAAAGAGGAAAAACACATTTTTCCTTGCTTCTGTTATACAATTTTGCAAATAAATAATCTTTCTTCATAAATTTGGGCCAAAATGTATTCTGCTACATTTCTTTGGTGAAAATAACCCCAATCAGTGTATATTATTTATTCTGTAGGGAAGTTACAGAGTGCACAAACTATATATCTGAAAATTGATCAGTCCTGATGTACTGTCTAATTTCTTGAGACCCAAAAATGTCAGGACAGTAAAAATACCCAGAAATGACTTATTTTTGGAATGTATACAGCCCAAGGTATTTAGTAAGAGGCATGGCGAGTTTTTAAAGTTGTAATATTTCTTTAGAATGTTTTTATTTTTTTACATACTGTCACCAGTGCAGTACAACGTCATCATTTAACTGGTGTGGGGGTGATCAGGGACACTGACTGCTAACAATACGAAAAAAAAGAAAATAATTTTTTTTTCAATTTTTTTTCTATTTTTTTTTTTTTTATAATTTTTCTTTTTAACACACTTTGACCAGAGCAATATAATGTTACCAAAGTAACATTGTACTACTCTGGGGAAGTGATCAGTATTCTAATTTTGTTACACATTATGCTTGCTTATAGCAATGAATTTCCTTGCTATATACAAGCATTTTACTGAATGAAATCGATTCATACAGCTTGTTTTGTTGTGATTAACTGTGATTGGCCACAGCTGATCACATGGCACAGATAGGCTGTGATTGGCCCAGTCTGTACTGTGTGATCACTGTGAGCAATCACAGCTAGCAACACAATTGTATACAATGGATGGCTTGAAAGGAAGCCATTCATTTTTCACAAATGTCATGTGACCTGCTGTGAGTGTTTAAAGCAGTCACATGGTGCCGGCAGCGTGCCGGTACGGTGATCAGTCATCAGCTGTGTCCCGTGGACACAGCCGATGACAGATCGCTCCATAGCTCAGCCCCACAGGAGTGCAAGAGGCGCAATCTGGGAGGACATCATATAACGTCCACCCGGATCGATGAGAGGCCAGCCCCGGCGTCATTTAGCCAAAGGCCAGGCGGCAAGGACTCCAACTCATGAAAATGCTCCTGATCCAAAACCAATACTTTGCTGGGCGATTTGTGTCAATACAGAAAGAATGAGCGCAAATCGCACTGCAAAGAATCACATGTGATTTAAACAGGAATGCGGTGCGATTCCTGTCCGAAACACATGCGATTTCCCTCACTGCTCCTGTGTGTGTGTGAACCCAGTATAGAAGGAAAGCACCATCTAGTGGGCAAATGATTAAAAATGTTATAACTCACACTGACCGCTTCCGGACCGCCCACCGCATATATGCTGCGCAAAATCACACGTACATGAACGTGATTTTGTGCACGCGAGTGCCCCGCTGGAGTGCCGCAATGTCCAATCACAGCGGGAGCCAATCAGCGGGTCCCACGGCCGCAATGGCTGTCGTGACCTGAAGATCGTTCGGGGGAAAGACAGAACAGTGGTCTGCCAATGTAAACAAGGCAGACTGCTGTTCTGTCAGGGAGTAAAAGAAGCTAATCAGAAATATGGATCTCTCTTTTCGTCCAGTGCATCCACTCCCCCCACAGTTAGAAAGCACTCCCTAGGAGCACACTTGGTCGCCCCTGGTGTTAACCCCCTTCCTGCCAGTGTCATTTATACAGTGACAGTACATTTTTTTTAGCACTTATCACTGTATTGGTGTCACTGGTCCCCAAAAAGTGACACTTAGTGTCATATTTATCTGCCGCAATGTCACAGTCCTGCTAAAAAATCGCTGATCGACGACATTACTAGTTAAAATAATAAAGGAAATTAAAAGTTCATAAATCTATCCCATAGTTTGAAGACGCTATAACTTTTGCGTAAATCAATCAATATACACTTACTGGGATTTATTTTACCAAAAATATGTAGCAGAACACATATTGGCCTAGATTGATCACGAAATTAGATTTTTTTAAATTTTTTTTTTATTGGGAATGTTTTATAGCAGAAAGTAAAAAATTTAGTTTTTTTCCAAATTGTCGGTCTTTTTTGGATTATAGCGTAAAAAATAAAAACCGCAGAAGTGATCAAATACCACCAAAAGAAAATTCTATTTGTGGGGGAAAAGAAAGACATAAATTTTATTTGGGTACAGCACCGCACGATCGCGCAGTTGTCAGTTAAAGCAACGCAGTGCCGTATTGCATTCCTGTTTAGGAAGGGGGTAAAACCCTCTGGAGCTTAAGTGGTTAAAGTACATACTGTATCTGTTCAAATCCAACTCTGCATACTGTCCCCGTCCCGCCGATGATAGAAAACCAGGGCCGCTGGTGGAGCTCACAGAGCTTGAGGAGATGTAGAGGCGGCCCGTCCCCAAGCTTACATCACTTCTGCCCTATACCCTCAGGGTTCCCTGCCCGCCAGTGCCACCTATCAGTGCCGTCCTATCAGTGCCGCCCTATCAGTGCCGCCCTATCAGTACCCATCAGCGCATATCAGTGAGGAAGAAGAAAATGACCTGTTCGCAAATTTGAAAAAAAATGTTTCTTCTTCTTTCGTTTGTTTAGCAAAAAAACAAAATATCCAGTGGTGATCAAATACTACCAAAAGAAAGCTCTATTTGTGTGGAAAAAATGATAAAAAATGTTGTTTGGGTACAGTGTTGCATGACCGCGCATTCAAGGGTGAAAATTGGCCTGGGCAGGAAGGGGGTAAAAGTGCCCAGTAGGCAAGTGGTTAAAGGATAAGTACGGTAAACCTTTTAACCACCTCCCACCGGGCCATTGTAAATATACGGCCGGGTGGGAGTCTCGTCCTTCTGAATGGACGTTCCAGAACGTCCTTCAGAAGGAGAGAGATCGCGCCGCCGCGGGCACGCGCAGCGGCGCGATCTCAATGTGCCTGTGTCCCTCGGACACAGAGCAACATCATTCGGCAGGAGGGCCCTGGGATTGGCCCTCCTGATCACATGACGGCTGTGTCCAATCACAGCCGTCATGTAATGTCAATAGAGCCGTTGTAACGGCTTCGATCTCTTCTCCTCCTGACAGATCCTGTCAGTGAGGAGAAGAGAAGAGGATCGGTGCTGCTGCTGGGGTGATCAGTGAGTATTTCTAATTACTCACTGATCACAGGGGGGGTCTGTGCTGGTAATCAGATGATTGATTACCAGTACAGCCTTGGGGGGGGAGGGGTGCCACTAAGCCATCAGGGATGCCCACCCATGACCACCAGGGATGCCCACCATGGCCACCAGGGATGGCAAGCAGGGCTCAGAGAGCCCCCCAGTGCCCTCCCTATCAGTGTTGCCCACCAATGCCATCTATCAGTGCTGCCCACCAGTGCCGTTATTGCCATCTATCAGTGCCGCCCACCAGTGCCCATTACTGCCCACCAGTGCCGCCTATCAGTGCCCATCAGTGCCCCCCATCAGTGCGGATCAGTGCCCCCCATCAGTGCCGATCATTGCCGCCCAAAAGTGCCACCTATCAGTGCCCATCAGTGCCGCCAATCAGTGCCCATCAGTGCTGCCTATCAGTGCCCATCAGCGCTGTCTATCAGTGCCCACCAATGCTGCATATCAGTGCTATCTATCAGTGCCCATCAGTGCTGCATATCAGTGCCACCCCATCAGTGCCACCCCATCAGTGTCTCCTCATCAGTGCCTGTCAGTGCGGCATCATCAGTGCAGGAAAAAACATATCTATTTACAAAATTTTATAACCTAAACAAAAAAACTTTTTTTTTTTTTTCAAACTTTTCAGTCTTTTTTTATTTGTGCACCAAAAAAGAAAAAACCCGACGGTGATCAAATACCACCAAAAGAAAGCTCTATTTGTGGGGAAAAAATGACACAAATTTGGTTTAGGTACAGTGTTGCATGACCGCGCAATTGTCATTCAAATTGCAACAGCGCTAAAAGCTGAAAATTGGTCTGGGAAGGAAGGGGGTTTAAGTGCCCAGTATTGAGGTAGTTAAAAAAATAAATATAAATACATTTTTTTTTTTTTGCAGGTAAAAAAAAATGCATTAACTATTTTTTATTTTGGGAGCCCGGAAAGCATTGCACTAGCAATCAGCAAAATGGAATTCTACTTTACCTTTATATGTAAAGCCAAAACTATTTTTTCTTTTTTTTACTTTTGGATAGAATGCTGATACATAGAACACCTGTCAGCTTTTATTGCTGTCTGTCACTCAATTAGGGAGATTTACGTTCTCTATTTGTCTTGGTAACCACATTTTAAAGTGGAATTTAGGTGGTATTAAACCCAAAAACCAAAAGTGTAATACAGTAATAACTTGGTTTGCGAGTAACTTTGTTTACGAGCATTTTGAAAGACAAGCAACATTTTTTAAAAAAAATCTGTCTTGATATGCGAGCACCGTTTTGATATACGAGCAGTTTAGTACAGCATGCCATCCCCTCTGTTAATGTCCTCTGTTACATACCATTATTTGTCCCTGTGCCTGTACTGTATATAAAGATGCTGATTTCTACTGTTTCAGAGGGTCTCCCGGCACTTATGTGACTCTTCGTCTCTCTGCTCTCCCCGGCGGGTGGGGCTGATCACTCACGCTGACGTGATCTGAGGAGGAGGGGAGGAGAGAAGCAGAGAGCTGAGGAGTCACACGAGCGCCGAAGACGCTCTAATACAGTATAAATCGGCATCTTTATATACAGTACAGACAGAGGTACACAATGTTATTTAACAGAGGAGATGGCATGCTTATACTGTACAGTAATGAACTTTATATATGATAGTAGCATATCTTTATTTATACCATTAAATCAGGGGTGTCAAACTCAATTTAATCGTGGGCCACATCAGAATTATGGTTGCCCTCAAAGGGCCGGTTATATCTGTAGGATTAGATGTCCAGAGCACCCCACGCCCCCTTTCACCCTTAGATGGGATTTCAAGAATCCCCCCACCATCAGAAGTCAAAAGTCACCCACCCTTCCTTACATCACAATGCACCCCCTTACCTTGTGCTGCTTCCAAGAAGATGCGGGTGGATCTGGGAAGAAGTGCCGAGTCTCGAGGAGAACCAGAGGAGGGCTGGAGTCAGCCTCCAGAGTCTGCTGAATGCTGAGACCAGGGGAGGCAAAGGCAAGGTGGTGTTGCAGCTGCATAGAGAGGTGCAGGATCTGCAGTAGGAGTTCTGCCCCCCTCTCTGCTGCAAACTGCTGAGAAGGGGGGGGGTGGGCAAAGAGGAGCCTTTCTGCAGCTGCACAGAGGAGTACAAGATCTGGCAAAGGAGTTCTGTCCTCTCTGCTGCTGACTACAGAAGGTGAGGGCAGAGACAAGGGGGGTGTCGCAGCTGTAGGAGAGGTGCGAGGGCCACGTGAAATGGCCTGGGGGCCGCATTCGGCCCGCGGGCCTTGTGTTTGACACCTGTGCATTAAATGGTTGTGGAACGAATCATCTGAGTTTCCATGATTTCTTATGGGAAAATTTGCTTTGATATACTAGTGTTTTGGATTACAAGCATGCTGCTGGAACGAATTATACTCGCAAACCAAGGTATTACTGTATATTGCAGATTACCAATCATTACCTGTGGTGATTACATAAGTTTTCTTTTTTTAGACTTTTTCCTTCTGTTTTCATCTGGTAATCCGGACATACCTCCTTGTATTAGAGCGCCCCCATCCTGGATGAATTAGCACAGGGGGCACTTTTGGATAGCAGCATTGTTAGTGTGAGGGGAGGTTAGTGTTTAATGTACTAGCAGATTTAAATAAACTAACAAACTGAAGGCAAACTCCAGCTATCAATTTATAATCAATAACAGCAGTTTTTTCCTCTTTGAATAAAGGTTTTATGTGAATAAATAAAAACTGATTATCTCTGTAACTGATACATCTGGAAGAGTTTGTTCTTTTGAAAAACAACAGACTTGCAGGCTGGATCACCAGGTGAAAAAAGAAGAAAGAAAGCCTAAGGCTGGGTTCATAATGTGTGCGGATGCAGCTCACAGCAGTGGTCCGGTGCGTCCCTGTTCTCTGTTTTAGGGACAAATCAGGCCCGAATTGTTGCCTGTATTCGGACTTGAAACAGAGCCAGACGCACAGGACCCTTGTGCAATGCGCTCCGTGGCCAGCAGGGACATGTGTGTACCGGTCTCCTGTCATGCAAATTGGAAATTCGCATCAGTGTGAACCCAGTCTAAAAGAGAGAACCAATACAGATATGAGAAGAATTGGTAAGCTGCAATATAATAAATATTTGCTTTTGAGTTTAATACTGCTTTAAACTTTTAAATGCCCCCCCCCCCCCAGGTGGTTCTGCTTTAACCGCTTGCCGACTGCTCACAGTATATTTACTGCGGCAGTCAGCCCCTCACAGGCAGAGTGACGTAGGTCTACGTCGCTAGCCTGTGAGGCTCTGGGGAGCGAGCGCGCGCCCGCGGAGGCGCGCGAGCGCGCGGTCATGGACCCCCCCGCGCATGTGACTGGCGGACCCGATGTCCGCCGGTCACTCGGCGATCGGCGGGGGAGAGGGAGAAAGTCAGGCGGCTTGTGTAAACAAGCCACCTGTCATTCTCCTCGGTGTAAAGACACTGATCACACGGATCTACTATGTAGATCCGTTGATCAGTGTCCTTACAGTTCAAGCCACAGCCAATCACAGTAGAAAGCACGCCCCTAGGGACACACACAGCCCCTCCCTCCCAAATAAAGTTAACCCCTTCACTACCAGTGTATTTTTACAGTAACAGTGCATATGTATAGCACTGATTACTGTAGAAATGTCACTGGTAACCCCAAAAGTGTCAAAAATGTCAGTCAAGGGTCCGATCTGTCCGCCCCAATGTCGCAGTACCGCAAAAAAAATCGGAGATCGCCGCCATTACGCGTTAAAAAAAAAAACAACAAAAATGACAAAAATCTTTCCCTTTGTTCGTAAACGCGATAACTTTTGCGCAAACCAATAAAAATACGCTTTTTGCGATTTTTTTTACCAAACATATGTAGCATAAAACAAATTGGCCGAAAATGTTAAAAAATTTTGATTTTTACATTTTTTTTTGGGGAATTTCATATAAAAAAATGTGAAAAATATTGTTATTTTTGCAAAATGTACGCTCTTTTTTTGTTTATAGCGCAAAAAGTAAAAAGCACACAGGTGATCAAATACCACCAAAAGAAAGCTCTGTTTGTGGGGAAAAAAGGACGTCAAATTTGTTTAGGTACAGCGTCGCACGACCGCGCAATTGTCCGTTAAAGTCACGCAGTGCCGAATCGCAAAATACCCCCTGGTCGTTTAGCAGGAAAATCCTCCGGGGCTTAAGTGGTTAAGATGACTTCCTGTCCAGTTCACCTGTGTGAACTACATAATACTTCCCCCTTTGTGATAATAGATGAGGAGGTGTTCTGGAGACATAACACACTTCCTGACCCAACAACACTGATAGATAAAGTACAGTGAGTGAGAGTTGTCACCCTACAACAGAAGGTATGTTACTGACAGGATCACCAGGTAAACATAGGTGAAAAAAAAGCCAATTAACCACTTTACGACTGCTCACAGTAATATTACTGCGGCAGAGTGGCTCGTTATCGTCTGACGACGTAGTACTACGTCGTCAGACACTCCCCCTTCTGGGCGGCGCTTGCGCGCCGCCGGAGGCTCGCTCCCGCTGTTTTCATTTACAGCGGGAGTCGGGCCAGGGGAGGAGCAGCGGCGATCGCCGCTGCTCTTACCCGATCGTCGGGGATCGAGTCTGGAGATCCGCCCGCTGTGTGTAAACACAGCGGGCGGATCTCCATAGTGACAGGGAGTGACAGATCGGACTGTTCAGCATAGCTGGACATCCGATCTGTCCATGACTCACTCAGTCACCTCCCCCCCCACACGTCAGTAAGCACCAGGCATACATTAACCCCTCCCTCTCCAATAAAATTAACCCCTTCCCTGCCAGTGTCATTTTCACAGTAACAGTGCACATATATAGCACTGATTACTGCAGTAATGTCACTGGTACCCCCAAAAGTGTCAAAAATGTCAGTCAAGGGTCCGATCTGTCCGCCGCAATGTCGCAGTCCCGCAAAAAAAATCGCAGATCGCCGCCATTACGCGTTAAAAAAAAAAACACCAAAAATGACAGAAATCTTTCCCTTTGTTAGTAAACGCAATAACTTTTGCGCAAACCAATCAAAATACGCTTATTGCGATTTTTTTTACCAAACATAGGTAGCAGAAAACAAATTGGCCAAAAATTTTTAAAAAAATTGGTTTTTACATCTTTTTTGGGGGGAATTTCATATAAAAAAATGTTAAAAATATTGTTATTTTTTCAAAATAAACGCTCTTTTTTTGTTTATAGCGCAAAAAGTAAAAATCGCACAGGTGATCAAATACCACCAAAAGAAAGCTCTGTTTGTGGGAAAAAAAGGACGTAAATTTCGTTTGGGTACGGCGTCGCACGACCGTGCAATTGTCAGTTGAAGTCGCACAGCGCTGAATCGCAAAAAGTGGCCTGGACAGAAGACAGCAAAATCCTCCGGTGGTAAAGTGGTTAAGGCAGGTATCAACATGCAGGCAGTCCTCGGGTTACAAACAAGATAGGGACTGTAGGTTTGTTCTGAAGTCGAATTTGTTTGTAAGTTGGCACAGGTACATTTTTTAAGTTTAGCTCCAGCCAAAAGAGTAATTTTTAAGTTTTTTGGATAGCATAGGGAAGGGTTAACACCCCTGTACCATTTGTTTTTCTGTCTGTACCCCTATTCAGAAGATTTCACCTCACTTTCTGTCCCTATGACAACTGTATTTTGAAAATGTTGGGTTGTTGTGGAAACAAGGATTATCTTTTTCCCCTGAGAACGCTTACAGGAGTGAATTTCCCTTCCTAGGGGTAGATTTCTCCTCACTTCCTGTTGTCTCTCTCCGTTTGTAAGTCAGATGTTTGTAACCTGGGGGCCGCCTGTATAATGACAACGGGTATGCACACAAAGTAAACAAGAGCCTGTTAGAATAACCGCTCCCCCTAACAGCCGTTCTATACAATGTAAAGAAGTGGTTAGACAATATACTAAACACAGCAAGGTTTGCATCACCCACAACGCTCCACAGAACTGCCCTTCTAAAACCAATGGGCCTCTTAAAACCTTCTTTGAACTCAAAGATTCTTCTCCTTCCTGGTTCTTCTCTTACCTATTGAAGCATTCTTTTGGTGTCAGCCACAGCTCTATCTCCTCCTTTCTTCCTCTTTCTGTAGGGGTCCCTCAAGGTAGTGTCCTTAGACCCCCTTCAATTCTCTATCAACATCTGCTCCCTTGGTCAGTTTATAGCCTCCCATGGATTTCAATATAATCTCCATGCCGACAATACTAAAATCTATCCTGCTGTTCCTCGGCTCAACCTTTTAGTCTCCTTGATTCAGTATCACTCATTTATTGACAGACATATCGGTATGAATGTTGCACCACTCTGTAAAACTCACTATTTCCAAAACTAACCTAATGGTATTTCCTCCCTCCCCTTACTTTTCCATCGAGAGCCATGGCAGGTTTCTAAGGGTGTTTTCAGACTTGGTCCGAACCAGTTTGATTGCTCCCCCTGCCCCCGATGGACTGTGTTCATATTTGATTTTTGTATCCGAACCGCGGTACACTTGTGTCATCAAGCTGCCGACGGCGCGTACTCATGTTGCTTGGCAACCGCTGTAAACGAGAAGGTGCAAAAATGGATAGAATTGCTTGCTTTGGTACGATTGCATTCTCATCAGAAGCGAACCATACTGGAGTTCACATGAACCGTACACCAGACCACCCTTTTTAAGTGGACTCGGGTACGGTTCGCAGGTGCGCACCCAAGTTCAAACACAGTGTTCACATCATCAAAAAGAACCGAATTTTGACATCAATCGAACCTGGGTGCGCACCAAAAGTGCTAGTGTGAAAACACCCTAAGTGTAATCCTGGATTGTTTCCTCTCGTCCAGTCTCACATTCAATCTATATCCAAAGCTTGCCCCATTCACCTCTCTAACATATATAAAAGTTGCCTCTTTTCATCCAATGATACTAACAAGATACTCTTTCACTCCCTTGTTATCACTCACCTCAATTATTACAACTCTCTCCCCATTGGCCTACCTTTACATAAGCTATCCCCCTTAGTCTATCACAAAGGCTGCTGCCAGACTCATCTACCATACCAGCTGCTCAATGTCCGCTACTCCTCTCTGCCAATTTCTCCACTGGCTTCCACTCACTCAACAAATAAAATTAAATTTACAAACAACAATTTCCCCATTTACGTCCCCAAAAAGTCTTTAGCAAAGTTGATTCTATTTTATCCAATGTTTTTGGTATCCTAAAGTGCCCAGAATTTTAGCAGCTTTGCAACTTCCTGTAACCAGAGAAGGGCTAGCGCTTCTGAATTTGCGCCTCCACTATTATACTGCCCAAATAATTTATGCACATTGGTGGCTTTTTCCACAACTAAATAGCGCTGCCACTGCAGCTGAAATAGCCTCCTCCTATGAGACTTTGTCTATTTTCATTTATAGACGCTGCTTGCCTATTGCTGATAGCCTAGCTATTTTAAATATGCCCCTCCAAATTTATACTCAATGTTCACACCTATTGATGGAATCCACACACCTGTACTCCCCTAATCAACCTCTTTGTAACAATCCCAGGTTGCCACATTTTTTTCTCTCCAGAGTGGTTTGTGGTGGGCACAACAAGGCTTGTTCTGTTTACACCAACTAAGTATATGATAGAGGTACGCTTAAGCCCCCTTGACCTACAATGGTTGGATTATTTTGTTACTTAATACTGATTTGTAGTATTTATATATATATTTTTGTATTGTTATATGACCTTGTGAATCCACGGCTCATCACACTCTCTCTTATATCTTGTAATGTGTTATTTATCATGCATGTATGGCGTTCATAATAATTTGCACTGCACTGCATATGATATCAATTGTGTATAATGAAATGCTTGTATATTTATGTCTGTTATTATTATCGATTCATGAGCTTCTCTTCACCTGGGGCACACCTGCTCCCTGCCCGGGTTGGCTCTGACGGATGGCTGTCTAGGTCTCCCAGCATGGGGAGACACTTGGCCCTTTGTTGGCCAGTCTCAGCTTCCCCTTCTGGCGCTGTCCACTAGGGGGAGCATCCCCATGCTGGCGCCGTTCCGGATCTACATGGCCTCGCTTCCTCCTATGCACGTGTGCACTGGACGGGCGGATTGCCATGGAGACGGCAGACGCCAGCGGGAGATGGTTGCCTCCCCTTCCGGAACGCTGAGGAAGCCACCATGTCCGCGCGCCGGACACCGCACAGCGGGGGGGGGCGCACACCTGTGGGGGATCTGATCATCAGCATAAAGGTATTTAAACACAGCCTCTACAGGGACATGTGAATCCTCTTACTTGTGAACATCAGGTAGGAGGCAGGCTCTCAATTGCTGCAGCTGGGTAAGTGCGGGGAACATTTTGGACCCATGTCTCTTTTCATGCCTTCGATCCCCCCTCTTTCTTTTTACAGTGGTTTCTCCTTTCCTTACTGTCACATTCTCTTTCTTCGCCTCCACTCCTGTTCACAGGCATGTGATCCCCCTTTGCTTTTCCTCATGTCTCCTTGTATGGTCTGTCTTCAGTCTGTCCCATGCCCCTCCATGTTGCCACTTATGTGTACTCTGTTGTGTTCCCATCCTTGCTGCCCATTCCATCTTCTTTCCCTCCTGTTCTACACTCCCTTTTCCCTCTCTCATTTTCACTCCTTTTTCCTTTTTAACATTCTTCTCTTTCTCTATACCCTTGGGATCCCTACTTCTCCCTTTTTCTTTTTCTCCACTTCCTCTCTGGTCTACTTGGCTCCATTTGCTGCCCTGTTCTTCCTGCTCTATTGACTCCTTATAAAATTCTTAAATTAATTGTATCATAAATTCAACAATCCCCCACTAGGTGCTCTGTGCTCCATTGCTTGGTGGTACTCTTGGTGACTCCCTGCAGACCTTCACGCCTGTTTTGCCATCCGTGGCGGGAGGTGGCTGTGCCTTCTGGCTCGAGAGGATGTTCTCAATTCCCTATTTGCTCCTTGGTTCCCAGCTGACCTCATCCATATGGTAAAGTCTAATGTATAGCTATATGGATATCACTGATCTGCTCTGTAAACATATTGTTAATTAGAATGTGTTCTTTCTAGATATTACAGTCCCCCTGAGGAAGACCTTTTGGTTGGGGTTGAGGCTGTCTATGATCATGTGATGATTATTGTGTGAGATTCATGCTGTTACCATTGTTTGTAACCGGAGCTCATAACTTACACTTCCCTGTTATGGGTTCTTTTATCATATTTTTTCTTGTTATATTTGATATGTGAATAAAAGAATATTTTTATAGAAAAAAAATTTCCATGTTTACCTGACTACTACTATTGCTGCCTAAAAACCCTCTGGGGGTTGATACTCATGGTATCATTTGTTTCTAGAAATTATCATTGGGTGAGCAGCCACTCCACCTTCAGTGTTGTATTTCAACTACGCTTAAGCAACCTTTTCCTTACACAGCTTTTTCAGGATATGCATATTCCACCGGGATGGCGCTTTCATTATGCACAGCTAAGACATGTTTCAGAAGCCCAATTTGGGCTCCGTAATGTCCAACTCTGATATCGAGGGAGTGAGGAGGGACTAGTACATTGTACATTGTTACACCCTGAATACGGGTGTAACATGTAACTAAACTTAAACTTAGCCTTTAATGCCTCTTTGTATCACGCCCCTTTTAGATTGTAAGCTTTAACAAGCAGGGCCAGACTAACAAACCTGTATTGAAACGGTGCTGACTCTCTTTACAGTATGAAGCGCTGCATTAAAAATCATAAAAAAAAAAAAGATGAGAAAAAAAACATGGTTGCACTTATTGGTAACAGTATTTCCGAGATTATTTCAGGACAGCTACTTGAGAGATGACTGGCTCCACCATCAACAGCAAACACAAACCAGAACGCGATTAAAAAGCAGCTCCCTCCCCCTCGTTCTCAGTTGTTGTAATTAAAGAACCTCCGCAATGTACACAAGGGAAATTTTCAGGTAAAAATGCAACAATTTCAAATACCAACACTTTAGCCCCCGTTCACATTAGGTCGCTCCGACTTTGGGGGCGACCTGTGAAGTCGCGTGCACCGCGACTTCGGCGCGACTTGCACGGACTTCATGACATGAATGTCTATGCAAGTCGCCTCCAGGTCACCCCGAAGTAGTACAGGACCCTTTATCTAAGTCAGAGCGACTTGTGTTGCTCCTATTAGAACCGGTCTTGTACTACTCAATGGACCAGACGGTGCACGACTTGCCAGGCTGACCAAGTCGCCTGGCAAGTCGTAGTAGTGTGAATCCGGCTCTTAAACTGAAAACACCTGGATGGGACTATAGAAGCTGTTTTGAAAGATTTCTTGGGAAAACCGTTACTGGTAAGTATAACCATGGTTTTCTCACATCATCTTCCACGACAGCAATTTGAGAGGATAAACAAGTAAACAAACCTTGGGGGGGGGGGGTTAATGCCTGAAACACCTTCCTTCCGAAGGACAAGTCCTGGCCAGACCACATTTCCAATAGTAATGCTTCCCAAGAGCATGGCTTGGGGACCATACTACAGTCTTAGAGATTTCTTCCCATGAAGCACCTGCCCTCTTTGCTATTGATGTGGCCATCAACCTTGAGAAGTAAGTTCTAATTCTAGCAGGTAGTAACTGTCCTAAACTGATATATGTTGAAATAATAGTATCTCTAATTCCTTAGGCCATTGTACTCTAGGAGGCACTGAGCCCTGGATGGGACCATCATGTAAGACTAGACGTTGAATTGATCTTTGTCAATCTAATTTCCAGAAAACCCAAAAGGGCCGTCACATTCACCTGAAGTGTACTGGGCAACAAACCTTTTTTAGCTATTTCCTGGAGTTAATCCACAACTGTATGAATAGAATATGAATGTATGCCAATTCGTTTTTGCCAGGAATAAAACATAGTTTCCTGATATTTGCTTTATGGCTAAGGAGGAGGGTGGTAATCCCATTTCCAAGCATCCTCTTTTCTCAAGAATCCTTCTTTTAGCTTCCAGTCTATCAGGTGGAAGAGCTGAGAATTCAAATGGAACACCCTGTGATAGTAAATTAAGAAACTTCTGTGGAATCCAGGGAGAACTGACTGCCAGAGACTTCAGAGCTGAAGCCTATCTCCTTTTTTTGACACACAGGGCTATCAACATTACTTCTGCTTGGTCCTGGATGAACTTTCTGATCATTAGTGGTAGCAAAGAAATTGGGGAAAAGTATACCCTTTCCCCAACCTGAACCCCCATTATAAATCTACTTATCTGCATTTCACCTGTCTAAGATGCACAATAACCACACAGATCCATTGTGCCATTTGTTGGTCTGTGCAGACAGTCTATAATAGAATAAATCTTTACATTCCAGTGTCAGATGTTTCTGTTTCTTTGAAACATAAGGCATGCCACGTAGCACTGCATATTTTAATGCACGACCTCTGTCTGTAGGCTAAAAACGAACACCTCCTGTGAAGAAACTACATGTCCCACAATTCCTGGGATTTCCAGTCTTATGTTGACACAGGGAAAAAATATTGAATACACTAACTGAAATGTAATACTTTGTACAAAATCTTTTGTTGGTAATGACAGCTTCAAGATGCATCCTGTATGGAAAAACTAGTCGCATGCATTGCTCAGATGTGATTTTGGCCCATTCTCTCTTAAAAGGTTCCATGAGTCTCTTCTATGAACTCTGATCTTTAGTTCTTTCCATAGATTTTCTATTTGATTTCAAGTCAGGTGACTGGCTGAGACATTTTAGCAGCTTTATTTTCTTTCTTTAAAACCCATTGAGAGTTTCGTTGGCTTTGTGTTTGGGATCATTGTATTGCTGAAATGTCCATCCACGTTTTATCTTCATCATCCTTTTAGATGGCAGCAGATTTTTACCAAGACTGTCTTGGTACATTTTTCCATTCATCCTTCTTTAAATGATATGTAGTTTGCTAGTACCGTATGCTGAAAAAACAGCCCCACGCCATGATGTTCCCACCTCTAAACTTTACTTTTGGTATGGGGGTGTTTTGGGGGTGATGTGCAGTGTCATTTGACCTCCAAACATGGTGTATATTATGCCATCGAAAGAGTTTAATTTTGGTCTCATCTGATCAGACTTTATTCTCCCAGTATTTCACAGGCTTGTCTAAATGCTGTGCAGCAAACTTTAAACAAGCTTCAACATGCTTGACATAATCACTAAGGCAGGCTATAGACATAATAATGGAATTATAGCAAACATATTGACTATTATGTCATATAACACTAGACTTATTTATCCTACCCAAAAAAAAATTACAAACTTAGAAAAATCAAGTATATCAGCAACATGTTCTTTAAGGTATATCGTTACATACAAAACCTAAATGGAAAACCTAAAGTCGAGACAAAGGGTCCGACTAGAGGGCCTATCTTGCACCTGAGTAAAGAGATAGAAAAGAGCGAGTTAGAAAAAGATAAGGAAGTGAGCCAGAAAAGAGAGCAAATGAGCGAAACCACAACTGTCCAGGAGTCCAACCCAGCACCGATCCAATGTCAATCCTGAGTATTGGCACCTGTAGGTAGTTAAGAAAGCCAAGGGGTCCACACCTTTTCAAACAGAGGTTGTTTGTTCCTTAGGATGCTGACCAGTTTTTCGTGCAGCATGATTCAGGTTAGTTTTCGCTTCATTAAAGCAAAGTCGATTGCTGGACTTTTCCAAGCAGTAGCGATGGCTATTTTGGCCGCCAAAAACATAATAAATTAGAATCTGTGTAGACCTTGGGATATTCTCCACAGGTTTGTTAAGCAAGGCCATTCAAGGATCCTTAGTGATATTAACAATAGTGACCGAATGAATAAAGGAATGAACCTCTATCGGAAAGTATTCAGACCCCCTTAAATTTTTCACTCTTTGTTATATTGCAGCCATTTGCTAAAATCATTTAGGTTCATTCTTCTTCCTCGTGAATGTACACATAGCACCCCATACTGACAGAAAAACACAGAATTGTTGACATTGTTGCAAATTTATTAAAAAAGAAAAACTGAAATATCACATGGTCCTAAGTATTCAGACCCTTTGCTGTGACACTCATATATTTAACTCAGGTGCTTTCCATTTCTTCTGATCATCCTTGAGATGGTTCTACACCTTCATTTGAGTGTAGCTGTGTTTGATTACACTGATTGGACTTGATTAGGAAAGCCACACACCTGTCTATATAAGACCTTCCAGATCACAATGCATGTCAGAGAAAATGAGAATCATGAGGTCAAAGGAACTGCCTGAAGAGCTCAGAGACAGAATTGTGGCAAGGCACAGATCTGGCCAAGGTTACAAAAAGATTTCTGCTGCACTTAAGGTTCCTAAGAGCACAGTGGCCTCCATAATCCTCAAATGGAAGATGTTTGGGACGACCAGAACCCTTCCTAGAGCTGGCCGTCCGGCCAAACTGAGCTATCGGGGGAGAAGAGCCTTGGTGAGAGAGGTAAAGAAGAACCCAAAGATCACTGTGGCTGAGCTCCAGAGATGCAGTCAGGAGATGGGAGAAAGTTGTAGAAAGTCAACCATCACTGCAGCCCTCCACCAGTCGGGGCTTTATGGCAGAGTGGCCCGGCGGAAGCCTCTCCTCAGTGTAAGACACATGAAAGCCCGCATGGAGTTTGCTAAAAAAACACCTGAAGGACTCCAAGATGGTGAGAAATAAGATTCTCTGGTCTGATGAGACCAAAATAGAACTTTTTGGTCTTAATTCTAAGTGGTATGTGTGGAGAAAACCAGGCACTGCTCATCACCTGTCCAATACAGTCCCAACAGTGAAGCATGGTGGTGGCAGCATCCTGCTGTGGGGGTGTTTTTCAGCTGCAGGGACAGGACGACTGGTTGCAATGGAGGGAAAGATGAATGCGGCCAAGTACAGGGATATCCTGGACAAAAACCTTCTCCAGAGTGCTCTGGACCTCAGACTGGGCCGAAGGTTTACCTTCCAACAAGACAATGACCCTAAGCACACAGCTAAAATAACGAAGGAGTGGCTTCACAACAACTCCGTGACTGTTCTTGAATGGCCCAGCCAGAGCCCTGACTTAAACCCAATTGAGCATCTCTGGAGAGACCTAAAAATGGCTGTCCACCAACGTTTACCATCCAACCTGACAGAACTGGAGAGGATCTGCAAGGAGGAATGGCAGAGGATCCCCAAACCCAGGTGTGAAAGACTTGTTGCATCTTTCCCAAAAAGACTCCTGGCTGTATTAGATCAAAAGGGGGCTTCTACTAAATACTGAGCAAAGGGTCTGAATACTTAGGACCATGTGATATTTCAGTTTTTCTTTTTTAATAAATCTGCAACAATGTCAACAATTCTGTGTTTTTCTGTCAGTATGGGGTGCTGTGTGTACATTCATGAGGAAGAAGAATGAACTTAAATGATTTTAGCAAATGGCTGCAATATAACAAAGAGTGAAAAAATTAAGGGGGTCTGAATACTTTCTGTACCCACTGTATAAAGAGCAGAGCCAACCTGACCACAGCCCATTAAGCGGGGGAGATGAATCCGGATACATTTTAGAGAGGCGTTCTGTCACAAGAGTTACCATTGCACAATCACCTTATATTACATAGTTACATAGTTAGTGAGGTTGAAAAAAGACATCAGTCCATCCAGTTCAACCTATGATGTGTGTGTTTGCTGTTAGCCGTACATTGCATACCTCTGTATGTTGTGGTCTTTAAGGTGCCCATCTAATAGTTTTTTGAAACTATCAATGCTCCCTGCTGATACCACTGTTTGCGGAAGAGAATTCCACATCCTTACTGCTCTCACAGTGAAGAACCCCCTGCGTATTTTAAGGTTAAACCGCCTTTCCTCTAGTTTTAGTGAGTGGCCATGTGTCTTATTGTATTTCCTTTCTCTGAATAGGTTTTTCCATATGCTAGGGTTGCCAGTACAGTATTTGTACATTGATATCATATCCCCCCTCAATCGTCTCTTCTCCAGAGAGAATAAGTTCAGTGCTTGTAGTCTTTCCTCATAGCTGATGTCCTCCATTCCCCTAATTATTTTTGTTGCCCTTCTCTGGACTTTCTCCAGTTCCAGCACATCCTTCCTGAGGACCGGTGCCCAGAACTGGACAGCATACTCCAGATATCCTGCTTCAATCAGGGCAACATTTGTTATACCCTTCTGAATGCGTGCAGTCCAGGATCCCCAGTCCTCCACCTCAGGGGTAATGCCCAGAACCCTCTCCCAAGCTATTTGATAAGAAAGTTTTGATGAGACGGAAACAAAGGATTTGTACAACATGGAGATACAACCCCTCTGGAAAGTCTCCTGCATGCATCTGTTTTTGAACTGTGTTCGCACTGTAATATCAGAACTGTTCTTTTTTAAAGAACCTAAGAAATGTTGTATTTGTTGTAGGTGATAATTCTCAGAGAGGGGCATCTGCAAATCCTGCACAAAATACGAAGAGGGCCATACACCTCTATGGTCAAGATAGTGTCTTATGCGGTAGAGTCCCTTGTTCATCCACCAGCAAAAGAGGGCGAGCGTCGTACCTGGTGGAAATTGGGGATTGTTAAAAATGGGCACCACAGGGGAGTGAGGAGAGCGTAGAGGCCAACGTCTGCAAGTCGAGTTCCATAGACTAACACAATGGGATAGTGTAGGGTATAAGATAGCCTATGTTTTGAAGGGATCCAGAGCATTAAGTGTATTGGCAGTGGGGAACAGGCCTGGGCTTCTATGGACACCCAATCTGGTCTATAATGATTGTAGTGCTATTGACATAGCTGTGTAAGTTGGGCTGCAATGTAGTATTTCCGGAAATATGGAACCCTCAGATCTCCCAGGTCCTTGGGCACATACATTGTGGTTTGAGCCAGCCTACTGCCCTTAGCACCCCAAATAAAATTGAAAATGTTTGTCTGGAACTGCCACAATGCCTCTATTGGTCCACATATCCTCTAACAATTTATGAAACAATGCTGGGTAGTTTGCTTTATAGAGCGATGAGATCTGGGGGGTCCATTTATTACCGAGATAAGAAAGCGATGCAGTCTGCCACAGGAAGGCTATTGGACTTGAAGGCTTCTCTGCACTGCATTCGATAGGTTAATACTCATGGCCTCCGATTTGGCACAGATGACCAATAGGCCAGAAATCGGTCCAGTAGAGATAATAAATTTGGCAGGGTGGTATGTGGGGAGGTGATAAATGATAACAAATCTTCTGCAAAAAGCACACATTTGTGGTTGCGGTCTCCACTCATGATCCCCAAGCTATCAGAATCCTGACGAATCGCTATGCCCAATGTCTCCATGACTATTATAAATAGTAAGAGGGAGAGCGGATACTCCTGCGAGTGCCAGAGGAGATAATAAAAGGGTCCAATCTATGGCCTCGCAGTGATATCTGTGCTGTAGTGTTATAAAGGGAATGAATTGAGGCGATAAATTTGGGACCAAAATTCCATCTTTCCAGCATCCTAAAAAGATAAAGCAACGAGAGGGAGTCGAATGCCTCACGTATGTTAAGGAAAGAAGCGTCCCATGTCTAACCCTTTCTCCGTCCCACGAGGATTGTAATATTGAGATAAGGTTTGTAATATTCAGATAACTGCCCGACGCACTTGGTCCGCCGCTTACCTATGAGGCAAGAATTAGTCAAGGAAAATCAGCAATCGATTTGCATAAAAGTTTGTCAAGAGATTCAAGTCGCTATTGAATATTGGCCTAGCGTTAGCCACATTGCCTCGGATCCTTGTGGGGCTACAGGATAAGCTGATTATTTGCTCAATTAGAGTCAAGGTCTATGGAACCCCCCTTTTGGATGTGGGTGTCTTGGCTTTTCGTGCCTTTTTGCACCTTCCTTTCTTCCTGTGTTTAATACTTTTTACCAGTGTCATTCCATTTTAGTACACATAACTTGATTTCCGAACGTATTTGTTTTGGTTTCTTTGTATGTTTGGATTGCATGGGTTGTTACTGACGTGGGGAAAATTGCATTTTAATAGCAGATTTAGAAATATATTTACCTAGAAAAATGGTGAAGTGTTCACTACTAATTCTACCATATATATATATATATATATATATATATATATATATATATATATATGTATGTCCTTAGTCTGCTTGTCTTCAGCAAACTGTTTGCGGGCTTTCTTGTCCATCATCTTTAGAAGAGGCTTCCTTCTGGGATGACAGCAATGCAGACCAATTTGATGCAATGTTCGACATATGGTCTAAGCACTAACAGGCTGACCCTTCACCCCTTCAACCTCTGCACCAATGCTGGCAGCACTCATACGTCTATTTCCCAAAGAAAACATCTGGATTTGACGCTGGGCACGTGCATTCACCTTTTTTGGTCGACCATTTGGTCGGCCAGTTATGACTGGACCTGTCCTGTTAAACTGCTGTATGGTCTTGACCACCGTGCTGTAGCTTAGTTTCAGGGTCTTGGCAGTCTTCTTATAGCCTAGGCTATTTTTTAGATCCTCAGGGAGTTATTTGCCATGAGGTGCCATGTTGAACTTTCAGTGACCAGTATGAGAGTGAGAGCGATAACACCAAATTTAACACACCTGAGACCTTGTAAAACGAACGAGCCACGTGACACCGGGGAGGGAAAATGGCTAATTGGGCCCAATTTAGACATTTTAACTTAGGGAGAGGTGTACTCACTTTTGTTGCAGGCGGTTAAGACATTAATGGCTGTGTGTTGAGATAGTTTGAGGGGACAGCAAATTTACAGTCATACAAGCTGTACACTCACTACTTTACATTGTAGCAAATTGTCATTTCTTAAGTGTTGTCACATGAAAAGATGTAATAAAATATTTACAAAAATGTGAGGGGTGTACTCACTTTTGTAAAATACTGTGTGTATATGTATATATATATATATATACATACATATACACACTGTTAAAAAAAATTAAAGGAACTCTTTTTAATCAGGGTACAGAATCAAGTCATTTAAACTCCTAGGATATTGATCTGGTCAGTTAAGTAGCGGAAGGGGTTTAATCAGTTTCAGCTGCTTTGGTGTTAATGAAATTAACAACAGGTGCACTAGATGAGCAACAATGAGACAACCCCCAAAGCAGGAATGGTTTTACAGGTGGAGGCCACTGAATTTTTTTCTCCTTAGGGCTCTTTCACACGGGCGATCCGATGAGATCCGCCTGTCAGTTTTTTAGGCGGATCTGATCGGATCCTCCATGCAGCTCTATGGGGCAGCGGAGACCCCTCCGCTGACACCCGCTGCCATCCGTATCCGATCCTGTCCGTGAAATCTGGACGGATGGAAACCCTATTTTTCCATTCGTTCAGGGATCGGATCGCATGAGAGCGGACAGACGGTCCGCTCTCATCCGATCCCCCATAGAGAGCAGCGGGAGCTGTGACACCTCCCTCTCCGCACTGCAAGCGGAGACGGAGCTGTCATCCGCCGGCTCAGCGGGGATCGGCGGATCGATCCCCGCTGAGCAGCACAGATCCGCCTACAGAGGCGGACCGTGTGAAAGAGCCCTTACTCACATTTTCTGACTGTTTTTTACTAGTTTTGCATTTGGCTAGAGTCAGTGTCACTACTGGTAGCAGGAGGCAATACCTGGACACTATAGAGGTTTTACAGGCAGTCCAACTCCTCTAGGATAGCACATCAATACGTGCCATTGCCAGAAGGTTTGCTGTGTCTCCCAGCACAGTCTCAAGTGCATGGAGGAAATTCCATGCAGGCAGTTACTCTAGGAGAACTGGACAGGCCATAGAAGGTCCTTAACCCATCAGCAGGACTGGTAGCTGTTCCCTTGTGCATGGAGGAAAAGAACGAGCATTGCCAGAGTCCTACAAAATGACCTCCACCAGGCCACTGGTGTGAATGTCTCTGACCAAACAATCAAAAACAGTCTTCATGAGGGTGGCCTGAGGGGCCGACATCCTCTAGTGGGCCCTGTGCTCACTGCCCGGCAACCGTGGACCTCGATTGGCATTTGTCACTGAGCACCAGCATTGGCAGGTGAGCCACTGGCGCCCTGTGCCTTTTACAGATGGGAGCCAGGTTCACCCTGAGCATGTTACAGTCGTGAAAAGCTCTGGAGAAGCCGTGAAGAACGTTATGCTGCCTGTAACATCATTCAGCGTGACTGGTTTGGTGGTGGGTCAGTGTTGGTCTGGGGACGCACAAACCTCTACTGGCTAGACAATGGCACCCTGGCCGGGCATTGTCGTGCACCAGGAGGAACCCAGGACCCACTGCACCAGCGTAGGGTTTGACAATGGGTCCAAGGATTTCATCCCGATACCTAATGACAGTCAGGGTGTCATTGTCTAGCCTGTAGAGGTCTGTGCGTTCCTCCATGGATATGCCTCCCTAGACCATCACTGACCCACCACCTAACCAGTCATGCTGAATGGTGTTACAAGCAGCATAACATTCGCCACCGCTTCTCCAGACCCTTTCATGTCTGGCACACGTGTTCAGGGTGAACCTGCTCTCATCTGTGAAAAACACAGGGCACCATTGGCAGACCTGTCAATTCCGGTGTTCAATGGCAAATGCCAATTGAGCTCCATAGTGCCGGGCAGTGAACACAAGGCCTACTAGAGGATGTGGGGCCACCATGCCACCCTCATGAAATCTGTTTCTGATTGTTTGGTCAAAGACATTCACACCAGTGGTCTGCTGAAGGTAATTTTGTAGGGCTCTGGCAGTGCTCATCCTGTTCCCCCTTGCACAAAGGAGCAGATACCAGTCCTTATGATGAGTTAAGGACCTTCTACCACCCTGTCCAGCGCTTCTAGAGTAACTGCCTGTCTCCTGGAATCTCCTCCATACTCTTGAGACTGTGCTGGGAGACACAGCAAACCTTATGGCAATGGCACATATTGATTTGCCACCCTGGAGGAGTTGGACTGCCTGTGCAACCTCTATAGGGTGCAGGTATCGCCTCATGCTACCAGTAGTGAAACTGACCCTAGCCAACTGCAAAACTAGATTAAAAAGCGTTCCTTTATTTTTTTGGAGCAGTGTGTGTGTGTATATATACACACACACACACACACACACACACACACACACACACACACACACACACTCACTAATGTGTTGCCTTTTATTTCTATTTTAAACCGAATTGAGGGGTTACAATAGGGATCGACTGATTATCGGTGGGGCCGATATTCACTTGCCGATATTGCTTCAAGTGGTTGTACTGCCAGATTTAAAAAAAATTAAAGTATTCAAAACAGCCAATCTTTGCGTTTTGAACGCTTTCAAGTGCAGAGGAGGGGTTTGGGGTCTTTTACACCCCAGATCCCTCCATAAAGAGTACCTGTCATTCCCTATTACTGCCACAAGGGCTGTTTACATTCCATGTGACAGCAATAAAAGTGATAAAAAAAAAATTGAAAGGACAGTGTAAAAATAAAAACTTTAAATGTGCAGAATATCGGCATCTAATATCGGCTATCAGCCAGAAGGGTGGCATCAGCCCTGAAAAAACGATATTGGTCGATCCCTAGTTTTCAATCACTTTAAGTACTCGGGTGGAAGTGCATATTTTGCGCACCAAGTATGTCATCATCTGGTGCTGGAACACAGCCAGTGTCATCTTTTGCCTACTAGACCTGCCCCGAGGCCCTATACTGCAGAAAAAATGTAGGAAGAACCTCCCCCAGGGGGGTCGATGACCACCAGCACCACTACCACATCAGAAGAAACAGGCGAAAAAAGCAACGGGCTGCTGGAGTTGCCTGAAGCGGCAAGGTCCAGAACAAAAAAAAATATAAAACCCTCAGGTAAGCAACTTGACCAGGAAACGAGCATGTCAGGACCTAGTTCCCTGGGGGGAGCCCAACAACCTGAATTATCACAAAGCCAAGGAAATGAAAACAAACACGAGGAAGTGTACTCCTGGATAGACGGAAACATAAAACACCTGAGGATGGGAGAGGCTATTTAATCTTTTTCTGGTTTGTGATTCCTGATGAAGGCAGAGTCAATCCTCTCTCAGGTTGGTGTCCTGGAAGATGATTTGGGAAAAGGTATATATTTATCTTTCCCCGGCCTCCACCTGCAGGGCCTAAGTGAGAACGATGTCCTCATCCTTGCAGAGAAATACAAGGAATGTAGATTAACTTCCACTGACCAGCATCCCCTGGGATCCAGTCAGAAGAATGATGTGATTTCACCCACCAATATAAGTGAATGTATGTACTAAGACCCTTCTTTGCATTTCTTTCCATTTCAGTGCAATGTCTGGGCAGGGGGGGGCCTCAGTAAATAAGCCATACACTATACCAGCGGTTACACTGATGGACCAGGAGCCAGTGTTCTATCAGAATACCGCTACCTATCAGATTCTGCAACCGGAAGTTACATTCAGACGAGAACAGTTTACTGTGCATGTGCCATGCCTTCCAACATGGCGGCTATGCATTCCAATAGCTTTCCTAATGTGACAGAACACGAAGCAGCGGCGAACATCTTCCTACACCCACACAAGTCTTCAATATTACATTTATTTGAGCAGTAAACTCACCTTATATACTGAAATAGACTATTTCACTGCAACCGAGTAAAATAGTCTATTTCACGATATAATCAGTTTGTCGCTGAGCAGTGCGGGGTGTACTAAGATGGCCGTTGCCTCCTTCTACCTGCAGGTTCTTTCGTTATACTAGAATACAATAATAATACAAATGTAATGTAATTCAGTGTATAGAAGGTCAGTTTACTGCTAAAATAAATGTCAAATCCAAGACTTGCGTGGGTGTAAGAAGACGTCTGCCGCTGCTTCGTGTTCTGTCATATTAGGAAAGCTATTGGAATGCATAGCTGCCATCTTGGTACGCATTGCGCAGTAGGGCTGCAACGACGCGTCGACTACGAAAAATCGTTGACGTGCGTGAAAGGCGTCGACGCGTCAACACGTGACGTCACACGCCCCCTGGCCGGCCGCAGCGCAGCTGTAAGCATTGCCGGCCGGGTGAAATCCACACCCCCCCCCCGGGCTCCGTCCACACCGATGTTGGAGACAAGAGGACCATGAATACCTGAGGAGCTGTTCAGGGTGAGCGCTGACCGTCTCCAGCACCCCCGTACTCCGCCACAGCTTCTGCCGCAACACCTTCGCCATCCTCCCTGATCACCCAGGTACTCAGAGATGTCACATGTGCGGCGCTACACCGGATGTGGCTTGTAATGGTCTGTACTAGGTGGGAGGGCTTACTGAGGGGTCTGCACTGGGAGGGGGGCTTACTAAGTGGTCTGTACTAAGTGGGAGGGCTTACTGAGGGGTCTGCACTGGGTGGGAGGGCTTACTGAGGGGTCTGCACTGGGAGGGGGGCTTACTAAGTAGTCTGTACTAGGTGGGAGGGCTTACTGAGGGGTCTGCACTGGGAGGGGGGCTTACTAAGTGGTCTGTACTAGGTGGGAGGGCTTACTGAGGGGTCTGCACTGGGTGGGAGGGCTTACTGAGGAGTCTGTACTGGGAGGGGGGCTTACTAAGTAGTCTGTACTAGGTGGGAGGGCTTACTGAGGGGTCTGCACTGGGAGGGGGGCTTACTGAGGGGTCTGCACTGGGAGGGGGGCTTACTAAGTAGTCTGTACTAGGTGGGAGGGCTTACTGAGGGGTCTGCACTGGGAGGGGGGCTTACTAAGTGGTCTGTATTAATTACAGGATTAATTAGCTAATCAAAAAACACTCAATTAAGCAAAAAAATAAAAATAATGGTTAGATTAGTCGACTAATCGTAAAAATAATCGATAGATTAGTCGACAGACAAATTAATCGTTAGTTGCAGCCCTAATGCGCAGTAAGTTGTTGTAGTCCATACGTCACTTCCGGTTGCAGAATCTGATAGGTAGCTGTATTCTGATAGAACACCGGAGCATTGCGTGTATAAGGCATGTAAGATTCATGTTGTGGTCCGCGGGATCCCAAATTGTATGGTTAGTGGTCTGAGGTCCAAAAGACCTTTACTGCGGGTATAGGATTGTGTCAGTGGGATTATTAAATCCATTCAATCTATATCAGATCGGACAGCACAGGCCCTTCTACAGGGATCCACAAACTACGGCCCTCCAGATGTTGTGAAACTACACATCCCATGAGGCATTGTAAAACTCAGACCTTCAGACATGACTAGGCATGATGGGAATTGTAGTTCCTGAACAACTGGAGGGCAATAGTTTGAAGACCCCCTACTCTACAATATTGAGTGAACATCTAAAGGAGATTGGACAATCTGACTGTACAGTGTATGGCCAATTTTAGAGAATGTGAATATGGTTTAGGTGTACAAATAATTTATACACATTTGACATCCATCCTCTAAACGTGTATGCTGTGCTCTGGTGATGGCCAATCATAATAGACCCTTTTATATCAGGAGAGCCGACCTCCTGTCACGGGGGGGGGGGTGGCAGTTCTGAGCACGTGTGTGTTTACAGAACAATACTTCATATCAGCCATTGTCTCCGGAGAGGACTCACGTTTATACTCGGCCATCAGCCGCTTCAACGCCGTCCCCGCCATGCCCTAGCTCCAGCAGCCTCCGCTGTTTATTTACAGAAATTAGTGCTTCCGCTTCCGGGACACGTCACTGGCTAGGAGAATAGCGGCGCATGCTCCGTACGTCCTGCGCTGCAGATCAGTGTCAGGCGGCAGCGGACAAGCCGGGGGTGTGCGCATGCGCCGTGCTCCGACACGCGGTGCAGTGTGCCCATCCATGGGGCGGCTATGGCGTGTGATATGTATATATATTATATATATATGTGTGTGTGTGTCCGAGCACAATAAGCCCGAATAATAATAGTACAATACACAGGTGTGATCCATGTGGCAATGAATGGAGAGCACAGCTGTTTATAAGATAAGAAGGCCACATAGGTGTATGATGGAAGTGAGAGTTCTATTGGTGGAGGAGAGTGTAAAGGAAACCTCCCTCCTCCTCCTCATATGTTTCATCAGACAATAATGGCGCCCACACACTCCTCTGGCTGTGTAGTGCGTCATATGACCAGCCTGGCGCGCACCCCCGCTCTCCCCTCCCCCATATCACCACCTTCCCGGTCTTCTTCCCTCCACAACCCCACGAGGATCTCTCTCTCTTTGTACCATTCCCCCTCCCAGCACAAGGACATCTCTCCCCATCCCCCTCTTCATATTACACAAGAGCCATTTCCTGTTCCCTTCCCCCACACTCTGTCCAAGCGCGCTCCCGCTATATGCCTGAGCGGGGTGGGACCAAAGATTTAGCGAAAACCGCGCGCAAGGGGAGGGGTGTTCTGTATGTGCACGCGCCTCGTGCACGCGCTCACACCCACGTGACTTGGCTACGCCAATTGCGACGGCTTATAATGTGGGGGTGACGCGCGCGCACGAGATAAGCGAGAGAGAGAGTGTGAGTGTGTGCGAAAACCCCAACGGAGAGAAAAGAGCGGGAGAGACACGGCATCATGTCTGAGGAGAAGCCCAAGGTGAGACCGTGCAGAGAGAGAGAGAGAGGCCGTGTACTATAGGGTCATATGGGGGGACGGCGGGATGTGAGTGGAGGTAGAGCGGGGAGGGGGGCGGCACTGGGCCGTAGGCCGACTCAGGTTGCCCGGGAATAACAGACGGACACCGACAAAGGAGAGCGCCATGGGAGGATGGGGAGCCCACACAGGCCTGGGATACATAACGGAGGTCCAGGCCGGGAGAAAATGGGGAGGAACCGGTGTGAGGAGAGGGAGGGTCGGGGGGAGAAGGGGAGGCCCGAGCGTGTGATTCATAGCCGGCTCTTCTACTGTCCCCGGAGATTGGCGCCAAACACCGACCCCCCCCCTTCCTAACACCCCCCCCTCCACGTGTGACTGAGACCCACCGACCGAGAGAGAGAGACAGACACACATCCATCCCTCACCGACCGACATCCCCGGACATACACATGGTACCGACCTCTATATATACATCTCTGTATATACTCTCCATTGTATGGCCTATATATCTGTTACTTCTATTACACTGTTCACCTATATCCTCCTATATATTACATAGGATCTGTATACACTCTATTACACTGTGCACCTATATCCTCTATATATTACATAGGATCTGTATACACTCTATTACACTGTGCACCTATATCCTCTATATATTACATAGGATCTGTATACACTCTATTACACTGTGCACCTATATCCTCCTATATATTACATAGGATCTGTATACACTCTATTACACTGTGCACCTATATCCTCTATATATTACATAGGATCTGTATACACTCTATTACACTGTGCACCTATATCCTCTATATATGATCTGTGTACACTTATATTACTGTGTGTTTATATCCTATATATCTATCACATGGATCTGTATACACTGCTATTACACTGTTCACCTATATCCTCCTATATATTACATAGGATCTGTATACACTTCTTTTGCACTGTGCCTATATCTTATAATACATAGGATCTGTATATATTTCTATTACTGTGCGCCTATAACCTATATATCACATAGGATCAGTATATATTTCTATTACTCCGCCCCTATATCCTCCTATATATCTATTACATGTGATCTGTATACGCTTCTATTACTGTGCCTATATCCTCTTGTATATAATGCATAGGATTTGTATATATTTCTATTACTGATATATCAACATGGGATCGGTATATATTTCTATTACACTGTGTGCATATATATATATATATATATATATATATATATAACAATCTGTATACCCGATTACACTCTGCATTTATATCCTCTGTATATCTACTACATGGGATCTTTATACACTTCTATTACACTGTGTGCTTATATCCTCTGTATATCTATTACATGGATCTGTATATACTTCTGTTACAGGTGTGTGTTTGTGTGTATATATATATATATATATATATATATATATATATATATATATATATTACATTACATGGATCTGTGTATTTATATAATATATTACATAGGATCTAAAAACTCCATTCCATGGATTCTACACTCATACTAATATGGTACTCATATACTCTTCTATCACATGTGCCTATATCTATATATTATATAGGATCTGTATAGATTCATATTTCAACACGTATGTATTTGGGCTCCCGTTGCCCGGGATAGCTGCGGGCTCCCGTTGCCCGGGATAGCTGCGGGCTCCCGTTGCCCGGGATAGCTGCGGGCTCCCATTGCCTGGGATTGCCGTATACATTGGGTAATGGGAGTGACGGAAAAAGATCTGACTCAAAGTGCATAGATCAGGTTTATAAATATGGTAAAGGGGAGATTACAGGAAAGCCAACTTCCCCGAATCCTAGCACACAGGGATAAGGATCCCTCTTTATTTTGAGTTATTTTTAGCTATTGCTCATGGGAGTTGAACATTACCATCACAAGACTAAAAATGAAAATAACCATCCTTATCTTTGGATAAATAGCTTATTAGACTCAATTAAAAAAAAACTCAGATTAATTTCCTTTATAGAAGCCAGTGGCCTTTTTTTTTTTTTTTTGTGACCTCCTTTGATTCTTGTGTTAACTTTATTTTCCCGAGTAAGGTGCTGTTTGAAAATGCCTGTAAATATGAAAAACTAAAAAGGCAATGTATATGTAGATTATGTAAATTTGCCGTAGATTGGATATTTATGCAGTTTAGATAAGGTATAGCTAACTTGGTAAACTAGAGGGTCATCTTTAAAATTTTAGGAGTCAAATATTAAAGGCCAAGTTCATCTTTCAAATTAAATTGTGGTCAATGGTCCTCAAGTTAAACACTGTGGTTTAGAAGAACTCTGTTTAGTTTAAAGGCCATACCTGTAGGCAATGAGTAGAATCAACAAAGCATGGTCTGAAAACTCCCATTTGAAATGATCAACCTTTTACTGCCTAGAAGATGGGGATGCACAATGCTTCAAGCATCACAGGAGTAAACTTTCTCCATAATTCTATGCCCACTCATGGTGCATGCTCTCAAAGAGGGAGTTGGGAGCACACTAGGCTTCTGATAGTTCAGCAGGTATTTCTGTACCTGCTGCATTTTTGAGGGGGATGTGTATTGTGTGTAATCTTTAAAGTGTAAGTTCACCTTTACAGAGAATCTATAAAGTGACCTCACACCGGACCCATCCCACTGTACCAGACTGTCGTGACCCCCCCACTATCAGACACCGAAAAGCTGCTTCACAGACGGGAATTTGAAACCCCCGCCACTTTCCCATGTGTCCGTATTGCTTAGTCAGTATGGACTGCAGGGATTCTTATTGGCCAACAGTCACATTAAAGGTGCTGATCAGAGGCTATATAGCCTGTACTGTCAGCACTGCAAGGAGAGGGAGCCATCAGGATTTCCAAAACCCCTGACCTGTAAACTGGCTTTTCAGTGTCTGGCAGCGGGGGGGATAGTGGTAGTCTGGTACAGCGGTGGAAGGGGAGGGGGTCCAATGTAAGGTCGCCTTACAGATGTTTTGAAGTTGGCACATTGGGTACAGAAATGCAAGGACATATAGTCTGACATAGGCTACTATAAGCAGGTAAGACCAAAAAGCTTAAAACAGTTGTAAACCCCCGGCTGTTAATTTTTTTTAAGGCCACTGTATAATGTGCTAGTATGCATCACATACTAGCACATTATGGAATACTTACCTTAGAACGAAGCCCTACCACGGTGCACTGACATCTTCTCCCGGTCTTTCTTCTGGGTTCCGTGCTGGGGCTGTGTGATTGGCTGGAGCCTCGATTACGCCACTCCCACATATGAGCACAGGAAACATTGGTTCCAGCATGAAGCTCTGAATTTCCGGCAAAGTATGCCAAACCATCAGAGCGCATGCGCCGGTGATGTCTCAGGGTGCATGCCGGGGGAATACCTCCTAAACTGTGCACATTTAGGATATATTCATTTTACCTACAGGTAAGATTATGTGCTTACCATAGTTAAAAATGCCTAAGCGGGGTTTACTACTGCTATAAAGTGTAACTAATGTTTTCAGGTAAGACCCCGTTCACACTGGGGCGACCTGGTCGCCTGACAGGTCACCGTAGGTCGCCTGCCATAGAGAAGCTGTGGACCCGTTCTAATAGGAGCGACACAAGTTGCTCCGACTTAGAAAAAAGGTCCGGAGCTTCTTTGGGGCGACCTGCATTGACTTCAATGTTATGAAGTCCTTGCCGGCCGCTCCGAGGTCGCGGTGCGCAGCGACCTCGGAGGTCGCCCCGGCAAGTAGCGTCGCCCCAGTGTGAATGGGGTCTAAAGGTCTGCAATTGAAGCCATGTGCTATTTTTTGGAAAGGGTTATTGTAATGTAAACAATTCCTGGGAAAAAATGTGGTGGCTACCATTGCCCACCTACATAGAAAAATACTTCCTGGCTCTCTGACTTTAGTTCCTTTGACTCCATCGGGTTTCTGTACTAAAGGAGTTGAAGCTCTGCACTCTGTAAATTTTCACTTTAAGGCACCTTTCAGATTTTCAAGCCGGACCTGGTCAGACCCATTATCCCCTATGGACCAGCGTAGGTAAACTGACAGGTGTCTGTACACCTGCTGACATCCACTCCAATCCACTAAAAACAGATGAGTGGATCCATTCCAAAATGGTCAGACGTTCCATTTACCTGCAACCGCTTGTTTGCTTCCTTCTCCCCCCACTCTCCGCTGTCACATTTGCCACCTTTCAGGGGGGAGCGGATACCTGTCAAAACCATATACCCGCTCCCACTTCCAGGTAAGATCGCCACAATCGTGCGGTGATCGACAGTTTCATGTCCCTCCAGTTAGGCGATCCCTGCCACCTTTAGAGTTTTGAGGGCTTCTTCAAACTTTGCATACTGCATTCTCTCTCCCTCTGTAGCATGATGCGGAGCTCAGCCACTACTGCAAAAGGTAGAGAACACTCTGCACATGCATAGAATTCAGCCAAGCTCAGACCCTCATAACCTTTGGTGATAACAGCATGTTTGCCACAATCAACCTATCCTGTTATCTGACAGGAGTAGGGGGGAATTCCTGCTTGGGAGTTTTGGGAGAAGCTGCGGACAACCTGCAGGTATGCATTTGAGAAGTAACTTCATTATCCAGACAAATCAGTTTGCTGAGCAGTACTGTATTCTAAAGCCCCTTTCACATGGGCTTTCTGATCCGGTCTGCCTGTCAGTTTTTCAGACGGACCTGATCGGATGCTCTATACAGCCCTATGAAGCAGCGGATGTTAGCGGAGACATCTCCACTGACACCCGCTGCTATCTGATCCTGTCCATGAAATGGGGGACGGACGGAAACCCCATTTTCCATTCGTCTGGAGGCTAAGATCGGATGAAAACGGACAGGCAGTCTGTTCATCTGATCTCCCATAGAGGAAAGGAGGGATTTGACAGCTCTCTGCACAGTGAGCAGAGCCTGAACGGTTATCCGCCTGCTCAGCGGGGATCGGTGGATCGATTCCCCGCTGAGCAAAACTCAGTCTGGGCGCACCGCCTGTATGAAAGGGGCCCAACAGTGAACTTGACAATTAAATGCCTAGTCATGTGCTGATAAAATTAACAAGAATTTGCTTTTCAAATGATTAGCTAATTGGAGTGCATCTTTTCCTTGCATAAAAATTGTCTGCTTTAATAAGTCAGCCTTCATTTAAAACAGCAAACAGCATGTCAGGACTTCTGATCTGCAAGGCATGAGCAAGTTGGAGACTGAAAAGAAAAAAACTGGTACAATAGAACACCTTGTAACTATAGATTGCAAAAGGAACCCCCAGTAATGGGTCTACATGGTTTCTCAATACAGGTTTCCTGAAACTGATGCACTTTGTGTGGCTTTGATCTCATCAGGGAGGGTGATTGCAGTGAAATAGCCCCTTGAAAAATCTGCACATCTGGATTAAAAACGACTTGAACCACTTGCCGACCAGCCACCATAGTTATACTGCGGCAGGTCTAATCTGTTACGCGAAGCGACATACATGTACATCGCTTTGGGTAGCAGTCTGGACGCGTGCACATGCTGGTTGGTTAGAGGGGGAGCAAGTCAGTGGGTTAGGCAGGCGCGATTATTCCCCATGGAGACAGAATGGCAGGCTGGCAATGTAAATATGGCAGACCGCTGTTGTGTCAGTGATGAACACAGGGATCCTGTGTTCCTCCTGTTGAGCACAGGTCTTTGTGTTCATCCAGTGAGCCCACCCCCCACAGTTGGAAAGCACCTCCTAGGCGCGCAATTAACCCTTTGCCCCTGGTGTTAACCCCCTTCCCTGTCAGTACAGTACTAGTGCGCATATTTAGTACTGATTACTGTAGCAATGTCACCGGTCCCCCAAAAAATGTCTGGTGTTGGATCCGTCTGCCGCAATGTCGCAATCCTGCTAAAAATCGCAATTTACAAGTTTCAATGTTGCTGGCGCCTGTGCTGCTTCTGAACATCCTGTCTTTACAGTAAAAGGTTGGGCAGTGCATTCTCTAGTCCGTTTAGATAAGGGAAATGCCTTGCCATCCTAGGTTACAAGGCTGTATGTTTATTTTGATGCACACTGTGTAGGAGACATAGCTCTAGCCTCTGTATGCAAGGGTGGCTCCTTAAGGCCGTACACACGATATGAAAATCGGAAGTAAAATTTCGTCTGTCCGAACGATCTGCCGATTTTCGGATTGTTAGTATAGTACTTTCGACAGCCGTTTCCGAATTTTCGGATTACAAAAACGATGTGCAGGCTATAAAATGTTTTTCGTACGTCAACACAACGTCCGATTGTCGTTTAATTAGTACAGTTTGTCTGGAAAAAATCGTAAGAGCAAGACTAGGCATGCTCAGAAACGAACGCATACAAAGCCAACACATGACATACTAAAGTTGATTTCTGTCATACGGGAATTTTCGTATGAAAGTATCCTCTTCACTTACGATAGAGTAGCATGCAACAAAAAACGGACGAAAGATCATTCGATAATCTGATCGTGTGTACAAGCCTTTAGAATGCTGCAAGAGAATGGAGCTACCTTGAAACTGGAAACCTGAGGCAGCAGCGGCCATGCATCAGTTTAAGGCCTCATGCACACAGGTCTTTTCAGATCTAAAAGCCAGCAGCGTTTTTGCAAAAAGAAAATCCTTTTTTCAATGTTTACAAGCATTTAGGCACGTTTACAGGCATCAAGCTCTTGGGCATTCATTTAAATGGCCAGAATAAATACTTTTTTCTTGCCACTGAAATGAATGCTCAAGAGCAAAATGCACCTAGCATTAACACGTGTCAAGTGTTTTTTCTGCCCAAACTCTGCTGATCCTTGATGCACTGGCAGGTTTTTTACTGCCTGGAAGCTCTTGCCACTAAACGCTGCTAAAACTGTGTGCATGGGCACATAGGCTAACATGGAGGGGCAGAAAGAAAAATGCCAGGCGTCCCTAAGCAGCTGCAAAAACATCCTGTGTGCATGCGGCCTAAACAGGAAAGCAGGCACATATTTTAAGATTAAAGAAGCTGCATACTTAGTCGCTGAATCGCCTGTTAAAAAAAAAAAAAAACAGGGTTTAATATCACTTTAAACTTTTCTGCAGCACGAAGTATGCATTTCTCTCTGAAAAGCAATCCATAGTGGGAAATTGCTCTATAGATTTAGCCATTGGAATTTGCAATGTTGCACAAAACATATGTCACAATGAAAATTATAGGCATTGTGTATGTATCAGATGAGAAACTTACATGGAATATACAGTGTATAATTTTTTCTGACAAAATATTTGTAATAAAGCTTGACTTCTGATCCAGTAAACAGAACATTTTGGCTGTTAATAAAAAAAAAAATGTAATGTTAACGTTCCCTTTTTCTTTTCCTTTAGGAAGGTGTTAAGACTGAAAATGATCACATCAATCTAAAGGTGGCAGGGCAGGATGGATCGGTTGTCCAGTTTAAAATAAAGAGGCACACTCCTCTCAGCAAGCTAATGAAAGCATACTGTGACAGACAGGTATGTAATGGTGGACAATGTTTAAAAAAAATTCCTACGCCTTGTCTTAATAAAAAAACATGTATTTTTGGTTGCAGGTTGCAATGGCGTAGCTGCAGCTTTTGGCAATCATGCAATTCAATTTAGTACATAAGAGCACTGATGTGCCCCCAGCTTGTAGCACCATTCAGACGTTAAAGCCCAACTTCAGGATAAAAGTAGCCACTGTCCCTCTACACCCTATCTGATCGCTAGGTTAGGAAGAAAAACTATTTTTACTTGCCTTGGTGGTGGTCATGTGACTATCCAGCACCAGGCCATTAGCTACATACGGCATGCAATGTTCCAGCAGTAGGACGGGGAATTCCCATATCGTTCCTAGTATGGAATTGAATCAGAATGATTGCTGCTCAGCCATTCATATGAAACATTCTATTTTAAGGATGACCACAAGGCTTCCTCTGAGGTGCAGATTGTGACCTCGTCCACCAGCCCTCTCCATCTCAGCCATTCAGAGAAAATCTTGTATTATCCATAAAATACAGGGTTTCCTGTGAATGGCTGAGCAGCGACCGGCCTTACTCAGTTTTGTTCTAGGAACAATACAGGAATTCCCTGCCCTGCTGCTACAACAGTGAAGAAGTTGTTGGACCTATTTGTTTTCTGTTTCATTGGTACTTTAGAGTAGCAGAAAGGAGGGATTGGGAAACTTAATCCTTATAGTAAATAATTAAATCTGTATGGACCTGTTTAGCCTCGCCTTGCCGCGTGACAGAATTAGTGTCCCCGTAATTATTTTTAGGTACAATTTCTAGTGTTGAGGTCTATTCTGATAGTGGATAACTTAGTTTCATTTGGATCACTGAATGGACATTAAGTGCTGCTTTAAGCTGACAGTGATTTCCCTGCCAGTTGCAGTAAAGGTAGCTGGCATCAGTGCACCATTCAGAGGTGTAGGCATTATCAAAGAGAAAAAAAGGTGCCGCTTCCCAACCCAGTGCATTAGTATGTAGATGCATGTGGCCTTATCCTATGCTCCTTAAGCCACGCCCCGACATGTTTTGCTTTGATCAGAGTGTGCCCAGTAAGTGGTAATATCCATTCATACCCCCAGAACTAGCATATAGTATGCTAGAGTGTAGAGGAATTGGTGATCTGTTCGTTCCACTGTATAATCCTTATATCGCTAAGTAAATACAATTGAGAAATAAGGATTTAGAATCCATCTGAAATTTTCCTTATTCAGTAATGTTTTTAACTTTAGGTAAACATGGTGCCTCTCCATAAGATTGACCTGTCAACAAATGTTTGACCTTTATAGAAAGGCTTTTATACACAAATTTGTGTAAGGAGTAGAAATGGTCAGAGCAGAAGTCTTCTCATTTGGTTGGGATGGAATGTACAGTTGACCAATGACGAAAAGAACTTCGTTTGCAGAAGTGGCTTCTCGTAGTATAGGTGGAGGTCCACTGTTGGCACATTTCTAACTGATGAAGCCCTTTTTTTTTTTTTTTTTTTTTGCCAGCTTGTACGGTCCTGCTTTCTGACTGCCTTTTTCTCCTTTTTAGGGTTTGTCGATGAGACAGATACGGTTCAGGTTTGATGGTCAGCCTATAAATGAAACGGACACCCCTGCACAGGTATGATTTGGCCTATTACTGTGCCACTTTAAATACCTCGATATATAAATTTGATGTATATTTGCATTTTTTCCTGCAGCTCGAGATGGAGGACGAAGATACTATTGATGTATTTCAACAACAGACAGGTGGCGTGTGCTAAGCTCCTTCACCAGAATGGATGAAGCCCAATGAGCCTTTGTGCACCATACTTCCCACTTCTTTCCTTCAAAACAATGAACATGCTGATCACACAACATTTCTGAAAACGTTAGCGGACTATCCAGAAAATGTTTTGATTTATGTTTTCTTTTTTGCCCTACTTGCAAGCGTTGGAAGTTTTGTTGTTAAGAGGGCCAATATCAAGAATCATTATTTCCTGCATATAAAGTGGTTATGTTTTTCTTGTATTTTATTATGTTTTGTGTGGCACTGTTCATTTTTACAGCAGTTTTTTCTTCCATTTGTAAATATTTTGGACTTTTTCCTATCTACAGTAAAATTGAACTCTTCTATGCCAGAGCACTCTAAATCTTGTAGAAAAGGGTTAACCTCGTCTCCCAAACTACAAAGTTAATAATGTATCTGATATCTTCTGGTAGGAGGATGGCTGTGCTTTATTGCCAAAGTAAACATTTTGGCTTATGTGAGGGTTATGTTTCTTAGGCTGTGTGAAAGACTGTAGGTTGACTTGAATACTTGGATATTAGATGGGATCGTACAACCTGATCTCATGTTAGCAATTGGTTGAAATCCGACCACTGCCATTTGGTTTAAAAGATGTTGGTACCTTTCCACTCTTGTGACTTTTAAATGCACTGCTAAGGGAACCTGACGACTTAAATGTTTAGGATTTGCTATTGCTGATTTAGTCTAACAGGGCAACTTGTAGGACTCTCTTAGTAAGGCTCACTACTTAATGACTCACTGACTTGGAGGTGAGTTTAGAACTCATAGCGGGCATAGTCAGCATTTCATTCAGTAAAGAAACGGAAAAGATGATTCTGGAGCCTACACTTTGAAAGATATGTTTGGCAGCACCCCTGCCACCCTCACAGGTTTCCTTTGCAACAAGCTAGTTGTGTCCAAACTAAATGAATCGGGCCTTTATTTTTGAACATTTTGCTGTAAAAAGTGTGCTAGTAAAGTTAATTAGTTCCATATTACGCATGTAATGTAAAGTACTAGAATGGGGCTTTCTCTATATGCCCCTCTTTAGGAATTGAATGTTCCAGAAATATGGATTTTATACTAATAGTTTTATGCTAACTTTACATTAAAGAAAATCCCACTTTTAAAATCTTATTCTGGTGTTCTTGATTTGAAGATAGACTTGAATGCAAATTACTGATGGCTAAAATGCCGTTCAAAAAGAAACTGCTTCATATTGGCATTTAAATGTTCGTTTTTTTTTGTACTTTAGTTACTCTGGTATTCCAGTACCAAAAAAAAACCCTGCCATTTGAGTAATTAAAACTCTCCTTCACCAATAGGAATCTTGTTTGTATTGCTCATTAGTCTCTAGAGTGTGGCCTCTGGTTTCTTTTAATCCTTGTATCTGCTGGATAAATGTATTTCAATTACAAAATAAAGAAACATCAAAAATATTTGCGATTGTTTCATGCTTTTGTATTAAGACCTATTCAAATGAGCCTTCTTTATGTTGTATGTTCATCTCTGCCAAGTATCTTGTATGGGGTCTTTATGCTCTTAACAAACCAGTAACCAGTATCATATGTTATGTGGCCTGTTGTGAATACCTGCCAAAATCCTTCTGGCTTTACCTGTGTGTGTGCTACAGTCTGTATTAACTGCTGATTGACAGGCTTTTACCACTTCTGCTTAGGTGGATGCCATATGATGTCCTGGAGTTTAGTGGTTAAATCTGATGCCTGCAGCCACAGGCATCATTCAGATATCTTTTCAGCTGTTGATTCCCTGTCATATAAAAACAATCATAGCGGCTGTTCACTGTTCAGCCGCTTTGTTTTTGCGGGGGGGGGGGGAGGGGGGTAATTAAAATTTAACCACTTAAGCCCTGGAAGATTTTACCCCCTTCCTGACCAGGGCCTATTTTGCAATTCGGCACTGTGTGACTTTAACGGACAATTGCGCGGTCGTGCGACGCTGTACCTTAACGAATTTGACATCCTTTTTTCCCCACAAACAGCTTTCTTTTGATGGTATTTGATCACCTGTGCGATTTTTTTTTTTTTTTTTTTTTTTTTTTTTTTTTTTTTTTTTTTTTTTTTTTTTTTTTTTAATCATGCGCTATAAACAGTGTCAATTTTGGAAAAATAATATTTTTCACATTTTTTTAATATGAAATTCCCAAAAAAAATCAAATTTTTTTAACAATTTAGGCCAATTTGTTTTATGCTACACATGTTTGGTAAAAAAAATTGCAAAAAGCGTATTTTGTTTGCGCAGAAGTTATTGCGTTTACTAACTAAGGTAAAGATTTTTGTCATTTTTGTTTTTGTTTTTTTGACGAGTAATGGCGGCAATCTTCAATTTGTTTTTTTGCGGGACTGCGACATTGCGGCGGACAGATCGGACCCTAGAGCCTCACAGGTTAGCGACGTAGTCCTACGCCGCTTTGCCTGTGAGGGGCTGACCGCCGCATTAGTCGTGCGGCGGTCGGCAATTGGTTAAAGCGCCCGTACGTCATGCCCGCATATGTACACAGCATTCAAACCATAATTGTGAGGTATCGCTGTTAACTTTAGCGAGAGCAATAATTTTAGCCTAAGACTTCCTTTGTAACCGGGTAGCCTGTAAAAATTTAAAAGCGTCACCTATGGACATTTTCAAGTACCAAAGCTTGGCACCATTCCACAAGTGTGCACAATTTTAGGGCGTGACATGTTGGGAATTATTTACGCGGTGTAACATCTTTTCTATACAAAAAAATTAGGCTAACTTAAGTTTTTTTTTTTTTTTAAACGTGAAACTTTTTTTTTTCGTTCAGACACAGCTCCATATCTTCAGACCATTGTGCTTTATGCTGCTCTCCAGGAGAAGGACCCGGCTCTCTGCTGGGATCTGCATTTTTTCCATTTTAAATTGAATTTTTCGTTGTTGTTCCTGTGTGAACTACAATCAACAGCCACACTGGGCAAATGGATATTCTAGATCCTTATGGTCTTCCAGTCAACCCAACTATTAGCTCCGCACTATGTTGGCCGCGACATAGCCCCACTGGACAGGGTCTGGCTGGCGAGTGAAACACCTCGCAAGGTCGCATAGCCCTGGTCACGATTAGTCGCCGCGTACCTCAGGCTGCAGCACGCTCGCCTGGTACCATGGTATGGTGAGTAGTGTACTGCCTCCCTCCTTTCTTGCGGAATTGCTGGGGTGGTCACGGGCTCTCCCTGGGGATGGTAGGCCCTCTCCCGTGTCCTTCCTCCCCCTGATGCTTTTTTCCTTTCTCCTTAGCAGGATTCCCCCTGCGTAGGTGCCTCATCCGTCCCCCTATCCCCCTTGGTCCCCTTTAGGGGGGCATGGGTGCATTTGGGTAGGGGGGCTTGTCTGATGCTGGGCTGGAGAAGTAGTGGGTGCTGCTGTCTGCTCCCCTTTTAGGAGTGTCCATACCTGGGTGCTGTGGGGTGGGGGGTGTCCCTTCCTAGGGTCTGTTTTTCCCTGGAGTCCTGTGTAGAGCCATGTGGTGCCACCATATTGCCATGGATTCTGTATTCCAGGCTTCGGTGGCAATGTTTGTGTAGTTCAGTGGCCATGTTTTTGGTTTCGCCGTAGATTTTAACGGTGGCCATTTTCTTGTAGTCAGTGTGTGTTGATGTGCTGGGGGGCCTCTAGTGTCAGTGTCGGTGCTTCCTCTTCCTATCGCAGTTTAGAGGGCTGCATTGGGTTTGGGCTCCCGTGGGACCCAATGCAAATCTTGCGGGAGCAGGCGGTTTTACCTCTGTAGTGGGCGGTCAAACTTTGCGGGTACCAATTTGGTACAATTTAGTGTAACGTATTTTCTGGCGTATAACACTACTTTTTTTTATAATAAAAAAATATACCCTAAAAATCGGGGGTCATCTTATTCGCCAACTGTAGATTCGTACTGTAGATTCAGCTAGTTACAGAACATCCGTATTGAAAATGTTAGCCCGCTGAATGTGTATACAGTACATTTGGCAACTTACAGAACGTCCCTGTGCTGTAATACTCTATGTACCATGCTGAGCCAATCACGGCAAGCGGTGTATTCTATTAATGCATACAAAGCCTGCTCAGTCAGAGAGGCAGGCTTATACAACCTTTGCCAATCCGAGCTGGCTTTTGGAAGTAGCCAAAGCTTACTGTATACACATCCAGTGGGCTAAACTGTTAATAGAAGTTCTGTATGTAGCAGAAGCTACAGTACATATTGGGGCACATCCAGCAGGCTAAAATATAGAAGTCTCTGGAGTGCTTAACACCACCCGATCCACTCCTGGAAGCTGCAGGGACCCTCTGGATCTGTCTGCTCTGGCGGCCATGTCGGTAGCCCTGCAGTCATTAGTATCCAAAGTAGATATGGCCCTGCAAAGGAGGCCAAGCAAGAAGTGCCCCCCCCTCCTGCCTTCACCTGCATCCTGTTTCCTCAGATTCTGAGATCGATCTGGCTGCCATGGACGAGAGTCAGCCCACTGGGTCTGCGTCCACGCACACTGAGTGCTCTAATAGTGAGGATGAGTCCTCTGCAGCCACGCATGAAAACATTGGTGGAGGCCTAAATTGTCAGTGCAGGAAACTTTAGAGTTGAGTCAGCGATGCCGGTGCAGGTTGGCACCCGCAAATTTTGCAAGGTGACTAAGGCGTTTTCCCTTTTCTCCCTATTTTGACAAGATTGAGGATCTGCCACCTTTTAAGGACCCAGTGGACAAAAGAGCTGAGGCTCTGTTCTGGCACCTCTTCACTGTGGTGGGTTCAATTTTGAGACCAGTGTTTGCTATCACCTTGATATCTCAGATTTTAACGGAATGGGCTAAGATTTTATGCCAGGACCTGGAAGGGAGTCCCAACACCCTCCTGAGCTGGCAGATCAGTTGATCGAGGTTACAGTAGATTTGTGATGCATCCCTGGCCAGCAGGGTTTGTGATGGCAGTGATCCTTCGCCGCATGATATGGTTGAAGCACTGGTTGGCCGACCAGGCTTCTAAAAAGGTGCTGACTGTTCCTTTTGTAGGTGCCTCTATGGAAGGAGAGATCATTAAGGGTCTTACGGGAGGTAAGAGTACATTACTTCCACAGTTTGCTAGAGGCAAGAAACCACGTAAACATGGTTCTTCGCGCCCAAGCAGCCCTTTAGTTCGTCTGGATTGCCGGAAAAGGGCTTGAGATCACCCATAACTTTGCGGGAGGCTCCAAGAGACCCTGGAATGGCAAGTCCAAAGCGGGCACTTATGGTTCCGCAGACAAGCCTTCACCAGCCTGAAGGTGTCCTCACCTGCATCTGAGGTAGGGGGACATCTGTCTTTTTCCAAATCCGTAGACTTTGCTCATTCAGGACAAATGGGTCAACAAGCTGGTTCGGTTACAAGATCGAGTTTCGGTCCTTGCCTCCAGTAAGGTTCTTTCCTTCCAACTTACGCCTGTCTCACGAGTGGCTACGGAGCAGTGCAGGACCTGTTAGCACAAGGTGTTATTGTGCCGGTTCCAGAGTCGGAATTTAATGTTTTTTATTCAAATCTGTTTACAGTTCCCAGGAAGGAAGGCAAGGATTATCCGATCTTGGATCTCAAGGCTCTGAACCACTTGTACAGGTTCAGAAATTCCAGATGAAGTCCATCCGCTCGGTAGTAGCTTTCCTTCCTCAAGGAGATCTTCGGGCTTCTATCAATCTCAGATGCTTGCCTTCATATTCCAATATGTCTGGCATCAGGGTTTTCTTTGTTTTGCCATGGGTGAGGAGCACTATCAGTTTGGTCTCGCCTCAGCTCATCGGGTGTTCACAAAGGTTCTGGCCTTGCTACGACAAAGGAATCGTGGTACTGGGTTACCTGGATGATCTGCTTTTGCGTGCAGTCTTCCTCAGCTCTAGAAGTCTACAGGAGTTCGGGTGGAAACTGAACTTTCAGAAATCCGAACTGACTTTGTCCACGAAGCTGGACTACTTGGGTCTGATGCTGGACTCGGCATTAGCCTGGGTGTTTCTTCCTCATACGAAACTTCTGAAGCTACAGGATGCGGTTTGGCTCCTGCTCAACCATCGGTCATCACTCAGGACTTGCATGCAAGTGCTGGGTCTCATGGTTTCTACCTTTTTTTTTGAGGTGGTTCTGTTTGTGCAGTTCTACACCAGACTTCTGCAAAGATTCTGACCAGATGAAATAAGGATTTGCTATCATTGGACAATCTGATCCTGTTGAGTCTGGGTTCGAGGGAGTCTCTTCTATGGTGCCTCTGCTCACCGGCCCTGCATCTGAGAAAATCTTTTCTTCCCCTGTATTGGACTGTAATCGCCACCGATGCCAGTCTGTCCAGATGGGGAGGTGTCTTGGGAGTGTGTTCGGCCCAAGGTGTCTGGACTCGGGAGGAGTCCAGGCTGCCGATCAACACCCTGGAAATTCAGGTGATTAGGCTTTGTCAGTCCCAATGGACGGATCGGCTGCAGGGATGCCCTGTGCGGATATAATAGGACAATGCCACAGCTGTGGCATATGCCAATCAAGGGGGCACAAAGTCCTGGCGGCCCAGGAAGTGGCCGGTATCTTGAGGTGGGCAGAAAGATATTTCTCTTGCGTCCCCTGACAGTCGCCGCCTCTTCATATTCGTCACTAATAGGGTTATTGACCTTTGCTCCGTAGGAGTAGCTAGGCAACAGAATATATTAATATCAAAGCTTTTAGCATATCCCACCCCCAGGGGGTGGTCCCCTCAGTCAATACCTCCCTGCTTCCTGCATACCAACTCAGTTTCATATGCCTAGCTCAGGAGTATGCAGGCTGTTCCTGTGCTGGGGCTCTTAGTCTCAGCCACTTTTCTCTTTTTTGATTTTATTTGAAGTTTTTTCTCTTCTACTTAGCTGTTTATTTTCAGCGTTAGTTCTTCTGATGAAGATGATCGTGCGGCGCTGGGTCTGTCTGGCCACCCTGGATCCCAGGGCTCAGGGGCTTCCCAGCCTGCCATCGAGCGTTCAGCTTAGGTTTTGCCCTGGCACATTGAACGACCCATCCCTGTTCGATGCAGGGATGCTATCGGTGAGGTGGCTACCTCACTGGACGCCATTGCGGTTTCGCACCGCAACTCCCTTGCGTCAGGCTTGCGACACTCCCTGTCCTCAGTACTGCGGTTTGGTCGCTGGAGCAGGCTCCCCACGCCATCCGGACTGGTAAGTGTAACTCTTATGTGGGGACCTGTCTTTTTTGGGTGTCAGTCTGGGACTGTGTGACCGTGCATGTCTGTGTGGCTGCTGTGTTCCCTGTCAGCTCCTGTGTGCACTTGCTGCCTGTGTGTGGGCTGTGAGGGGGGGGGGGCTCTCCCGCTCTGCTGGGTGTCATATGCAGCAGTCAGATTTTCAGCATGCTGTGCGGCGATCCGCCATTTTTCTGGGGCAAAAGTTATGGTGGCAGGTCCTGTGAGGTACTGCACAGCGTTTTTTGGCGCCAAACGCCGCCATTTTGAGCGGCGTTCGATCACCACATGTCAGCGCCATGTTCCCTTTGCCCAGGGTTTTTTCCTCAGCCAGCGGCCATGTTTGTGTAGCCTTGCATAGGCTTCATAGGGGCGGTCTGTCTTGCATCACTTCCTTTTCCTCTGGGACAGCGATCGGTGCAGCAGCCTGTGTGAGCTCTCCAGGTTTTATATCTCCCTTTTTCCTGTATTCCTTGCCCAGTTTCTTGTCCCTGTGGGGGTCAGTGTGTTCAGTGGGCAGCGCTCGCCGCGATCTTAAAGGGGCGGTACCCTTAATTACTTTGCTGGGGCATGGATTCTCAGGATTGCAAGTTTCCTCCCACCCTGGTGGAGGGCCAAGGGGCTGCTGCTTCCCCCGAGGGGGCTGAACTGGCTACTATTGTGGCTAACTTAGCTGCTCAGGTGCAGATGCTGGTGGCTGATCGATCCACAAAACGGCCCAGGGTGTCTATTTCCTCTGATTCAGAGGGCGATGTGGCTGCAGTGCCCTTCTCAGGGTCTCACTCATCCCTGGACCTTGTAGGGTCTGACGGGGAGGCTGAGGTGGAAGGGGTTGATAATTCTCCCCCTGGCTCGTCTGAAGAGCTTGCACTCATGGATGAGTTGGTTGCTTCTATCAAGCAAACTCTGCATTTGCAGGATGAACCATGTCCTCCTGCTTTGATGTCCTCTTATGGGACGCAGAGGAAACGCAAAACATCGCAGGTTTATCCTTGCTCTACGGAATTTCAGCGCGCGGTTGATGAGCAATGGCGCAATTTAAAAAAGCCTTTTGCTGTGCCGAGTAGGTTTAAGCTGCGTTATCCCTTTACACCGGCTACTGATGAGTGTTGGTGTGTACCGCCTCAGGTGGATCACGCGGTGGCGATTTTGAATAAATCAACTGCGATCCCTGCTGAGGATACCCCGGTGTTCCGGGACCCGACGGACAGGAGATTGGAATCTCTGGCCCGTCATGCCTATACGGTTGCTGGCTCTATGCTGAAGCCTATTTTTGCTTCCATTATGGCAGCGCAGGCTATTGCGGATTGGACGCAGGTGCTCAAGCGCACTCTGGTGGCTGACTATGCCCCGCAGACAACTTTGGCTATGGTGGATCAGATTCATCAGGGTGTCATGTATTTGTGTGATGCGGACTTGGATTTAGTCCCTTTGGCTGCGCGTCTTTCTAGTGTGGCGGTCTTGAACCGTCGCCTGATATGGCTGAAATGTTGGTCTGTTGACCAATCTTCTCGCAAGACTTTGGCTAATTTGCCCTACGCGGGATCTCGTCTTTTTGGCAAATCTTTGGATACTCTGATAAAGGGTATTTCTGGGGGTAAGAGCACTCTCTTGCCCCAATCTCACAAGAATAAGTTTGTTCGTGGTAAGAAGAATGCTTAGTTTAGGCCCTCTCAGGGGTCCCTTCGTGCCTTTCGGTCGCACTATAAGGGCAACCCCTTCAAAGGCCAAGGCTCCCAGAGAAGACCTGCCAGTCCGGATCCGCTGCCAAAAACAATGCGGCCTGAAGGGGCGCCCTCACCCGTTTCTGGGGTGGTGGGACGTTTGCTCTGTTTTCTTCAACCCTGGCTGGACCGCATTCGGGACAGGTGGGTTCAGGAAATCTTTCGATCTGGATACAAGATCGAGTTTCTCTCTCGGCCGGCGGGCAGATTTTTCCCCTCAAACCTTCAACTGCCTCCGAAGCGCTTGCAGGATCTGCACCTGTCGGTGCGGGACCTGCGGGCCCAGGGAGTGGTGGTTCCGGTGCCTCATCGGGACAGATTTCGGGGGTTCTATTCCAATCTGTTCACTGTGCCCAGAAAAGAGGGCAAAGTGCGTCCGATTCTGGACTTGAAAGCTCTGAACCGCTTTGTGCGGGTTTGCAAGTTTCGCATGGAATCCCTGCGCTCGGTGGTGGCTGCCCTGGTTCCGGGGAAATTCATGGCCTCCATCGACTTGAAGGATGCGTACCTACACATCCCCATTTTCGAGGGTCACCAGAGGTACCTTCGATTTGCCATTGCGGAGGATCATTATCAATTCGTGGCGTTACCCTTCGGTCTCGCTTCTGCTCCGTGGGTTTTCACCAAGGTGCTTGCGCCGGTTCTGGCCTTGAGGGCCCAGGGCATTTCTGTCCTGGGGTATCTGGACGATATCCTGATTCGGTCTGCGACCAGTCAGGGCCTGGTGCACGACCTGTCCATCACGATGCAGACTCTGCAGGAATTCGGTTGGACAATAAATTTTCCAAAATCGACATTGTGTCCGTCGGTTCGTCTTCCCTACCTGGGGATGATTCTGGACTCTGTTCAGGCGAAGGTCTTCCTGCCGGAAGACAAGCTTCGGACACTTCAGTGCGAAGTCAGGTCCCTCAGGGACAATCAGTGCTCGTCCCTCCGGACGTGTATGAGGTGTCTGGGGTTGATGGTTTTGGCCTTCGAGGCGATCACCTTCGCCCAGTTTCACAAGCGGGAGCTTCAAGCGGAGGTCCTGGCCAAGTGGGACGGGCGTCTGCAATCTCTGGATCTGCGGCTGTCGTTAAGCCATCTCACCCGAAGGGGTCTTTTGTGGTGGCTCCAGTCCCCGGCAGTGTCGGGGGGGGGGGGGGGAAAGTCTTTTCGTCCTTTGTCGTGGACGGTGATCACCACGGATGCCAGCCTGTCGGGCTGGGGTGGTGTTCTGTCCGCACAGGGAACTTGGTCGGAGGAGGAATCCTCCCTTCCGATCAACATTCTGGAATTGCGAGCGATAAATCTGTCTTCTGCGTTGGACGGACAGGCTTCAGGGCCGTCCAGTTCGGGTGCAGACGGACAATGCCACAGCGGTGGCCTACATCAACCACCAAGGGGGCACCAGGAGTGCCCGGGCGGCTCGGAAAGTAGCCAAAATTCTATCTTGGGCCGAGACTCACGTCCCGGCGATCTCTGCAGTTCACATTCCGGGGGTGGAAAACTGGCAGGCGGATTATCTGAGCCGACAGACCCTGGACCAGGGGGAATGGTCCCTTCACCCGGATGTCTTCCAGATGTTGTGCGCGAAGTGGGGGTCCCCGGATGTGGACCTGTTCGCGTCTCGTCTAAACCACAAGGTGGAAAGGTTTGTGGCAAGGACGCGCGATCCTCGGGCAGACGCCTCGGACGCGTTAGTGACGCCCTGGCATCAGTATCGCCTGATGTACGCCTTTCCACCGATTCAGCTGCTGTCCAGGTTCCTTCGCAGGTTGGCCTCGGAACCGAAAACGGTGATTCTGGTGGCACCGGACTGGCCTCGCCAGTCTTGGTACGCAGACCTTGTGAATCTGGCGATCGACGCTCCGTGGCGTCTGCCTCTTCAAGCAGACCTTCTGTCTCAAGGACTGATATTCCATCCTTCTTTACAGTCGCTGGCTGTTGAAAGCCAGGTCCTGAAGGATAGGGGTCTCTCCCCTGAGGTCATTCCCACTTTGATCAAGGCCAGGAAGGCCTCTTCAGGGAAGATTTACTACCGTACTTGGAAGGCGTATTTTGCCTGGTGTGAGTCCAGGGGGTTTTCCCCTCGCTCATACTGTCGAGAGTATTGGCTTTCCTTCAAACGGGCGTGGACCAGCGTTTGGCGTTGGCCACGATTAAGGGTCAGATTTCTGCGCTGGCCGTTCTTTTTCAACGTCCTGTGGCGTCTAACTCTTTGGTTAGCACCTTTGTTTAAGGGGTGCGACATTTGGTCCCTCCTAGGAGGGAGCCTTTGCCTCCATGGGATTTGAACCTTGTTCTGTCCGTGTTGCAACATGCTCCTTTTGAAAATATCAGGGAGATCTCGTTGTCTTTGTTGTCTAAGAAGGTTGCCTTCTTAGTAGCGATCACTTTGGCTCGCAGGGTGTCGGAGCTGGCGGCCTTGTCCTGCAAGTCTCCGTATTTGGTGATTCACTTGGATAAGGTGGTCTTGCGACCTAACCCATCTTTTCTTCCGAAGAGGATCTGAGTTTCACCTCAATGAGGACATTGTCTTGCCTTCGCTTTGCGCGAAGCCTAAGCATCCGAAGGAGGTGGCTTTACATTCCTTGGATGTTGTTAGGCGATCAGGGTTTACCTGTCATCGACTAAATCCTTTCGCAAGTCGGATTCTCTTTGTCCTTCCTGAGGGACCTCGGAAGGGCATGGCGGCGTCGGCTTCTACCATCGCCAAATGGATCAGACAGACCATAGAGCAGGCCTATGCTTTGAGGGGGGGAAGGTTCCTCCCGTGCCTGTGAAGGCGCACTCTACCAGATCTCTGAGTACGTCTTGGGCCTGTCATCATCGGGCTTCTGTGGCCCAGGTGTGTAAGGTGGTGACTTGGTCGTCCGTTCACACCTTCTCAAAATTTTACAAAGTGGATGTTCAGGCATCGGCAGATGCTTCTTTTGGCCGTAAAGTTCTTAGTGCGGCAGTGCCTTAGGGTCCCTTGTTTGGGCCCTTGGCTGTTGGGGTGTTTTTTACCCCTGGGTTACTTGTTTTTTCCTGGGTTGTTGCTCCTGTTGAGCACGTTTTCCTGTTGCCCAGTTGGTTCTCTTACTTTGGTAAGGTTCCTTTCTCTGATGTGGGTATTGCGTTGCTTTAGGCGCGGCTGCTGTTTTCCCACCCCTCATGTCTACACTGCTTTGGGACGTCCCCATTAGTGACGAATATGAAGAGGCGGCGACTGTCGGAGGACGTAAGAGAAAACTCAATTTTTGTAAAATCTTACCTGTAAAATTCCTTTCTCTGAGTCCTCCGACAGTCGCTGCCCCCGCCCCTCTTTTGGGGTTTGTTTATGTACTCTACTGCTATTCTACTGAAACTGAGTTGGTATGCAGGGAGGTATTGACTGAGGGGACCACCCCCTGGGGGTGGGATATGCTAAAAGCTTTGATATTAATATATTCTGTTGCCTAGCTACTCCTACGGAGAAAAGGTCAATAACCCCATTAGTGACGAATATGAAGAGGCGGCGACTGTCGGAGGACTCAGAGAAAGGAATTTTACAGGTAAGATTTTACAAAAATTCAGTTTTTCTGGTCCTCTGCTGTGCACAGAGAATTGGCAAGTGGACTATCTCAGTCGTCAGACGTTGGATCCAGGAGAATGGTCTCTTCAGCTGGAGGTATTGTCTTTGGTGGGGGACTCCCGATGTGGGCCTGCTGGCCTCCCATCTCAACAGGAAGGTGCAGAGGTTTGTGTGAAGGTTGCGAGATCCTCTGGCAAACGCCCTGGTGGCCCCTTGGGGTTTGTATCGTCTGATTTACGCCTTTCCTCCAATACAACTTCTGTCGAGTCAGCTATGCAGAATCGAGGTAGAAGGGATTCCAGTCATTCTGATGGCACCAGACTGGCCTTGCCCATCTTGGCTTGCAGGCCTAGTAAGGCTGGTTGCAGACATCCCTTGGAACTTTCCACTCAGGGAAGATCTGTCTGAGACCAATCTTCCATCCTGCTTTATGGTCGCTAGCTTTAATGGCCTGGCTATTGAAAGCCAGGTGCTGAAGGACAGAGGGTTGTCGGAGTAAGTGATTTCTACATTGTTAAAAGCTAGGAAATCTACTTCCAGGAAGGTTTCATAGTTTGGAAGGGGTACATTACTTGGTGTGAGTCTCGGGGGTCCCTCCCTGTTCCTTTTCTGTGTCTCGTCTGTTGGAGTTTCTACAATTAGGTGTAAATCAACGTTTGGCTCTGAGCACTATTAAGGGCCAGATTTCCGGCCTGGTTATATTTTTTTCCAAAGGCCGTTGGCGACAAAGTCCTTGGTTCACACTTTTGTGCAGGGAGTTCGCCATCTGGCTCCTCTGGTGCGATCCCTTGTGCCTCTGTGGGATCTCAATTTGGTACTGTTGGTGCTTCAAATGCCTCCCTTTGAGAATATTTGAGAACTTCCTCTGCTCACTCTGTTGCAGAAGGTGGCTTTCTTAGTAGCTTTTACTTCCATACGTCGCATGTCTTAGTTGGCTACGTTGTCCGGTCAGTAGTCACCTTACCTGGTGATTCATAGGGACAAAGTGGTGGTGCGACCCTGTCAGACGTTCCTTCCTAAGGTTGTCTCGGGGTTTCATTTAAATGAAGATATTGTTTCCGCCCCTATGTCCTAAGCCGAAACATACTAAAGAAATTTCCTTACATTCCTTTGATTGTGGTAAGGGCTATTCGGGTGTACCTGGCGGTGACTGAACCGATTTTGACGATTCGACTCCTCATTTGTTCTTATGGATGGACAGGTCATGTCTGCTGCGACCATTTCCAAGTGGATCAGGCAGACGGTGGGGCAGGCCTGTTCTATTAAGGGTCAGGTTCCTCCTTTCCCTGTTGAGGCACATTCTATAAGGGCGCTTAGTGCCTCCTGGGCCTTCCATCATCAGGCGTTGGTGGTTCAGGTGTGCAAGGCGGCTACGTGGTTGTCTGTACACAGTCACAACGTTTTATAAGGTGGATGTTCTTGCATCTTTGGATGCAGTGTTTGGCCGCAAAGTTTTGCAGGCTGCGGTTGCAGAGGGTCCTGCTTCTTGAGGGAGTAATTTCTTCCTGGTGGGGAGCTCCAGTTCCTAGTTGAGCTCCTGTTACCTGGTTTGCTATGTTTAGCCTTGTTGGGATTTCTGTGTTTATGGTCTGAAGACTTGATGCTGTGTCTGAATGAGAACTGGATTTTTGGCTTACCATAAAATCCTTTTCTCTGAGGTTCACTGACGGACACAGTACCCACCCCTTTTGGGGTTGAGTTATTTGTTCTTCAGACACTGCTTGTTACAAACTGGAAGTCCTACAGCAGGAAGTGATGTATACCCTCTGGGACTGCCCCAGTGGCATAACCAAAAAGATTTTTGCCTAGTCCTACTGAAAGACAGCATAAAGCCCAATGGTCTGAAGACTGAAGCTGTGTCCATCAGTGAACCTTACGGAAAAGGATTTTATGGTAAGACAAAAATCCAGTTTTTTTTTTTTTTTTACATAATTTTATGCCAATTTGTAAACACAGAAGTGAAGTCAGCGCCTTAAAATAAAATAGCTTGCAAGCAATGTGAATATACAAACATAAAAAAAAGTGAAAAAAAATAGGTTGCAGCGCTAAAACATAAAATTTGTGAACATATAGTGCATATGCTCAAAAATAATGAACTCGGTCCATAAAACTGCAAAAAAAGTCCATATGGATTATCAGTGTCTGTAAACAAGGTCAATCAGCAGGTCTTGAGCCAGAAAGCAAACCAGAAGAGGATGATACCGAAGAAAATTCCTTCAAGTACTCCAACCAGCAGGAAGTTATATCAATAGATATGCAAGAGAGAAAATGCTTTCCATAATGTAGTATTTATTAAAAGAACTAAAAAACAAACACAAAGGTCCAATCTTCAGAACATCACTTACATGAAAAGCCACCAGAACCCACAATAACCACTAGTGGCTAGGACCTCTGGCATGTAAAACTGCTCTATGGCCGTTTCGCGTGAAAATGCTTCCTCAGGCTCCAGAGAGCCCAGTCACATTACTACAGTAATCAGTGCTAACAATATGCACTTACTGTAATAATGACACTGGCAGGGAAGGGGGTAACCCAGGGGCGATCAAAGGGTTAAATGTAAGCCTAGGGGGTGTTTTCTAACTCGGGGGGCTTATGGAATCAACACCGACCTGTATTCCTAAATAGGAGGAACACAGGAGCTCTCCATTGATTCCTGAGAACAAGGGCCTGCTGTGTTTACAACAACAGACCATACCATTCTCTCTCCACGGGGAGCGATCTTGGGTGAATCAGCTTCCCCGCTGGTAAATGGGGGTGCGTGTGCCTCCAGAATAGCTCCCTCAAACCGCCGTACAGGTACAGTGATTTACGTGAACCTGCTGCCATATGTCGACAGTAGCTGTTTGGCAAGTGGTTAAAAAAAACCCCTGCTAGAGCATCCACGAGTGGCAGCATTTTGCTGAAAAATAAGCACTGCCCCCTTGAGGGCTGCTAAATTTCTCACCTTTCAGGTCCCCCTGGGTTACTGGTAGCAACTGCATGCAGAATCTTAACACTACTTTCTGGCTCAGTCAATGAACAGTCTAGGGGTTGTTTTTTTTTTTATATGGGGATGGGAGAAGGGATGAGTGGGATATTCCAAAACTAGAACTATTCACAATGCTGAGTACTATCTGAGAATGCGGCAAGGCCGCAGCTTCATCCTGCCATTAGATGAATCTGAGGTATAGTTCTTGAGCACTTATCTTCAGGGTACTCACCTAGCACCCCCTTTCTATCCACCAGCTGACACCTGTCCTCTGACTATTCCGGAGTGGCCCCCTTTTTGGTCAGGCCCTTAGACACAATCCCCTGTACTCATGATACTGCTTTTCAGGTTCTCCAGTGTCTCAACCACTCTTAGCCAGCTCTTCTGGACCTGGGCTCAGCTCCTCACCTCTGGCTCACAGGCTAACCGCCTGAGATCACACACCAACCGCTGCAGAAGATGAGGCAGCCGCCACCCTCCTTTCCGGGACTCTGCTCACCAGCCAAAGATCCCGAGCACGTGTGCTCTTGGCTTTTATACTACACCACACAATGCACCGAGACCGCAGTCTGTGCCAATCACTGGTGCTGTATCAAAGTCTGTGTACTCATTAGCCAGGTTTCCTGCACTGTCCAATATGCTTCCCCATTGGACCGGTGGGGACATTCCCCCAGACCACATGAATTGCACATTGAGCAGACGTAACTCACAATTCCTGCTCCCTGTTAAACGCAGAGCAATATAGAATTTACCTGCTGCTCCTCTGAAAGGCAGACAGCCAAAAACTATACTCACTCCCTATCACCTACCTAGCAAGGTGCTACAAACGCTTGACACATCTAAATGCGCATTATTGCTAGGTGTCTCAAGCACTATTTCAATAGCCAGAACTACAGATTTAACCTGTTGCCAACCGACCGCCCCAGATTTACTGTGGCAAAGTGGCTCGGCTGCGCGAACCAACGTAACTGTACGTCAGTCGCATGGGGTTAGGGGGCACGCATGCCCAATGTCCCCGCCATGTTCTGATTCGGTTCAGAATCAATCAGTCATCAGGTCCAGGCCAATGATTTTTGGCCTGGACCTGGTCATCAGTTCTGACCAATTGCAGAAAGTCCGGTGCATGTGTAATGTAAACACAGGCACAGGAAATTATACTCTTCTCTCCTGGAGCCCTTTTCAGTTCCAGCGTGAGAAGAGAGAACATCTATCCTGAGTACACAAGCACTACACTGACACCAGTACACATAGGCACTCATTCAACCTCCCAGTTATCCCTTTCACTCCATCAGTGTACACTATATACAGCAGGGATCCTCAAACTACGGCCCTCCAGCTGTTGCAGAACTACACATCCCATGAGGCATTGTAAAACTCTGACATTCACCGACATGACTAGGCATGATGGGAATTGTAGTTTCTGAACAACTCGAGGGCCATAGTTTGAAGACCCCTGATATACAGTATACAGATAATTTACTGATCACTGTATTAGTGTCACTGGTGACTTCAGTTAGTGTGAGAGACAGTTGTAGTCCCAGATAGGTTTAGGGTACCCGCCATACATCCCCTAATAAAGATTTAACCCCCCTGATCACTTCCAGTTAACCCTTTCACTCCCTGTCAGTGTACACGGCCTACAGATAGTTTACTGATCACTGTATTAGTGTCACTTTTGACTTCTGTTAGTGAGAGAGAGTTAGTGGTAGTTAGAGGGGTCCCAGATAGGTTTAGGGTAGCCCCTATCTGGGACCCCTCTAACCACTAACTCTCTCTCACTAACAGAAGTCAAAAGTGACACTAATACAGTGATCAGTAAATTATCTGTATACTGTATATCATGTACACTGTGAAAGGGTTAACTGGGGGTGACCAGGGGTTAAATCATTGTTAGGGGATATATAGCGGATACCCTAAACCTAACAAAGATTTAACCCCATGATCACCCCCAGTTAACCCCTTCATTTTCCCTGTCAGTGTCACTATTATAGTGTACATATCTCTTTTCTGATCATAGTATTAGTGTCACAGGTGACATCAGTTAGCATTAACTAAAGCGTCAATACAGGATAGCGTCAGATTACCTGCCGCATATTTAGTAATACATTTAACCATTTGATTGCCAGTGACACACACTAAACACCTCTATTACTAGTGTGGTGTCTGAATGGATCAATATCTGTGATCTGATTAGAATTTTAATAGCATCCTCAATAGTTTAGTATAGTGTTCCCAAATAGCAACGTTAGCAGGATCAGCCCCGACACCTGCCAGCACCTGCTTTTAGCTCCTCCCCTTACCCCCCCCCCCCCCAAGAAGTGAAGAATCAGCAGATTACTGTCACTTTCCATACATAGCACACTAATCCGCAGCGTTAGCAGAGTCAGGCTTGCTCTCTGCTAGCAATAGCAGTTAAATTTTTTGGTAGCGGTTCAAACAGTCCTTCGATAATCAGGTGTTTTTTTTTTTCATCTGAGTCACACTAGGTACCTATAATTTTATTGGCCAAAATGTCCAAACAGAGGTACACTAGTGAAGAGGCCTACACGATGCTGAGCATGACAGATGAGAGCGATGGGGAAGCCTCACTGTCAGAATCAGGCTCAGTATTCAAACTAGTAAAGAGCAGCGGCACCCTGACAGATAGCTCTCTTGACGGAGTAGTGGTCCCTGCTAAGGTCAGGCGTACCCGCCCCCGTTCTTCTGTTGCTGAGGTGCAACAACCGCAGGGTTCTTGTATGCATCAGAGTGTCGGTGACGTGGCGAGTCCCATAAGTGCAGTTTAAGTTGGTGCTGTGGCTAGCACAAGTAGTGTCCCGCAGCCACCAATAATTCAAAGACAGGCCTGTAGAGCCCATAGTGTCCTTCCTGATTGGGAGCCCACCACTTCTGCATGGTCCATAACCCCCCCCCCCCCCCTTCTCTCACCAACCCGGAATTCAGGTGGAAACAGACGATTTTACTCCTTTTTTTTTTTTATGAGCTGTTTTTCATAGATCTGTACAGATCTATTGTGGACCAAAGCAATTTATAAGCCGATCAATTAATCACCGCAAATCCAAATTTGAAGGAGAATGGTCTTGTAAAAAGACCAAATACAGCGCTTGCTGTTAAATAATTAATGGATAGCAATATCCATGCCAAACTTCTGTGATAAATGTGAGTAGGTAATCAAAAGGTATATCATAAATTAATATCAGTAAATAAATATACGTAGATCATCAAAATTCCCAATAAATAGTTAAAACGGTGTCATAAAGTGCATAAGTGACTGAGTGTATAAAATATAAAACATGGATAAATCACAATCAACAATATTAAAATGAATAAATGAACAGTCCAGAATAAACGGTCACTTTGTGCTCAAAGAGATATAATGTCCTTAGTGAAAGTGAATCTTCAGAATTCAAGGTGCACATGCTCAGGCTTGATTGGCTATGTCAGCGATTTCTGGTCCTGAGTGAATAAATAAGTTGGGTCACTTACCAGATCTAGTGGGTCCTATATGCCATATGGCACTTGAACCTTTCGAGCCTAAAAGCCCCCTGGGCTAGATGGGTTCCCTTTATGTGTAGTCCTATGGGCTGGTAATGGCTCCTTAGGCTCCAGGGCAAACAACCAGGTGTGGTAGGGAAGGAAAAAGAATGCTCCGAATAGTGTAGTATATTAGAGTTCAATGAGTTTATTACCCATTAAACGGGTTCAAAAATAGTGTAAAAACAGAAGTACAGTGTCACTGGTGGTCAGCGGTGCGGGCTGCACGTCCTCCTCGCGGAATGGTGAGCTGGCTTCCAGCTTGCGTCCCACCTGCGTGACGCAACGACGCCATGCGGTCCAATCTGACGCGTTTCGTCACTTCCGGTGACGTCCTCAGAGCTTGGAGTGCATAGCGAGATACGAGATTATATAATGGAAGTTCCGCCCCTATCTCCGCCCGTAACTAAGCAGCCGGAAGGAAGAGGAATTGCGGAGGTGTCCCCACAGTATGGATTCATTTGTAAATGGCCGATTCACCCTTTAATATACCCATAAGTTAAATTTAATTTATATTGAGTTAAATAGGTGGATATGCAGCCGCACAGTGTATAGGTTAAAAATGGCATAATAAATAGACCACAAAATGTATATACAATGAATTAAAACTAAAATAAACCACAAAAATTTTATACAAGCAAATCTTGTGGTTCATGCACTTCAGTGACAATGAGGAAGGTTTTTGGGCTGGGGGGAGCTGATAGTTTAGCATCCGGGGGTACGTGCCTCACGCAGCCAGATCCGGGCGAAAATGTAGGCCGTGGCTTTGTGGCCTACTAGTCGGAAAATACGTGAGGCGGTCCCTGTGAGTTTGGCTGAAGCCACTGCCTCCCTTTTCGGCATCCGCCCCCCCCCTCCTCCCTCCACTGCTCCTTGAGGGTAGGCTCTGTTGGGGCTCGCGTCCAAGCGGCTGGGCACCCACAAAAATTTAGGCCGCGGATTGGGGCCTACTAGGCCTTGCAACCGAGTCGGGGGCGCCTCTGTTAGGGGGCTGCCACAGTGCGTTTAGCTGAAGCCCCCCCACATTCTTTGGGCATCTGCCGGGCTGGGATCCGTGCACTTGTGGCTGGGCCTCCACAAAAATTTAGGCCACGGCTTGCAGCCTGCTAGGCCATGTGGTCAGCTTGGCGCCTCCCTTGGAATGGGTGGCGCTGTGGGGGCGCTTCATTTTTTTTAATGACATCCTTGCCGCCATTATTGTGTGGGGTACCTGCCCTTTTTAGCGCTGTAGGACCATCAGGGTACCCTGCCTGGGGGCCATTTCCTATTATGCCCTCTATGAAGGGCGACCCACTTGTTTTTTTTCGGGGTCCAGGAGGTGGTCCATTCGTGGGCCCTTGGTCTGCATCCCCTTTGCGGGATCGCAGTTGGTGGCCTCCCCTGATTTTTATGTTTTCCGGGTGAGCTTAGTATATAGGGACCCTACTGGGTATGTGTCCACGCACCCTGAGTGCTCAGATTCCTCTGCTCCTCTAGCCGCGCATGAAAAGGCGCTGGTGGATGCACTGTTTGTGTCAGTGCGTGACACTTTAAAAATGGAGGTTGTGGCTGATGCTGCATCGGAGGCGCTGGTCCCATTTGGCATCCATAGGCCCTCCAAAGCGGCGAGGGTGTTCACTTTTTTGCTTACCTTGACAACATTGTCACAAAACAGTGGGGTTGTCCAAAACACAGTGGTTCCTTATCGCTTTTTGCTTGCGGTGTCCTTATGAGGATTAACTGTGTTAAAGGTGGATGCTCGCACCTGTAGTGGACTCGCCGGTTTCCAGGTTAAATACAGCTGACTTTATTCTGGTTGAGGAGTCCCCGGCCTTTAAATATCCAGCTCATAGGTGGGCGAAGACTCTGGCCCGCCATATGTCGCTATGGCTGGTTCGCCACTTAGGCGGGTATTTACTATTGCCCTAGTGTCACAAGCTCTGACTGAGTGGGCTAAAATTTTACGCTGGGGCCTGGAGGGGAAACCACTTCCCCCGTCTTTGTGGAGCTGGCGGATCAGTTGGTCCAGGGGCTACAGTTTATCTGTGATGCCTCTTGGATGCGGCTCCTTTGATTTCTAGGCTGTCTGTATCAGCAGTGGTCCTTCAGCATATTATCTGGCTGAAATGCTGGTCTGCGGACCAGACTTTCTAAGAAGGCCTTATCTGATCTCCCCCTTGTAGGGGATTGCCTGTTTGTAACTTCCTTGGATGACATCATTAAGGGTCTCACAGGGGGGAAGAGTACTCTTCTTCCGCAGGCTACCAAGGGCAAGGAGCCCGTCGTAGATGTGGGCCATTCTCCTCGGCTCAGAAGAGGCTTTCTTTTGTCCCTCTGGTCTCAAGACAAGGGTTTAAAAGTCAGGGCCTCCGCCGGAGGTTCCAAGAGGACCTGGTCTGGCAAGTCACAAGCGGCTTCTCCAGACCTGCGGACAATGCTGCCTCTGCATATAGGAGCACCCCCACCCATATCTGGGCTGGGAGACATCTTCACTAGTTTCTGGATCCATGGACATCCCTGGTATAGAACACGTGGGTCCACAAAGTTATTCGGTCAGGCTACGAGATCGGTCTTATACTCCAGAAAAGGTTCTTCCCTTCCAACATGCACTTGTCCCCAGATCACTTACGGGTCTCTTTGGGGTTGTGGAAGACTTGTGCCTTCTAGGGGGTGATTGTTTTCAGGGGTATTTACTCAAACCGCTTTACAGTTCCCAGGAAGGGAAGGCAAGGTACGTCCAATTCTGGACCCCAAGGCGCTGAACTGCTGGTGCGAGTACAGAAGTGCCGTGTGGAGTCCTTTCACACGGTAGTGGCATCCCTACGTCAGGGGGTTTCTTCTCACTTCCATGGACATCAAGGATGCCTACCTGCACATTGTAATATGTGCCGGGCACCACCACTTCCCCCATTTTGCTGTCGGTGAGGAGCATTATGGTTTTATGAAGTGGACCTTTAGTCTCGCCTCCGCTTCTCAGGTCTTCACAAAAGTGTTGGCCGTGGTACTGGGGTACCTGGACGATTGCCTTCTGCGAGTGGAGTCTCCGACTGCTCTGATGGACAAAATTGAGTTTGCTCTGCAAACTCTGAGGGAGTTTGGTTGGATTCTGAACCTTCAAGAGTCTGCTTTGGTTCTGTCCATAAAAACTGGACTAGGGCTGCAACTAACGATTTTTTTCATAATAATAGTTGGCGGATTGTTTTGATTAATCGCCTAATCGGATAAAAACTTCCAAAAAAAAAGGTTGGTGTATAATTTAGTTAATATTCTTGAATATCCACAGTGCCTTGCGAAAGTATTCAGCCCCCTTGAACTTTGCGACCTTTTTCCACATTTCAGGCTTCAAACATAAAGATATAACTGTAATTTTTTGTGAAGATTCAACAACAAGTGGGACACAATCATGAAGTGGAACAAAATTTATTGGATATTTCAAACTTTGTTAACAAATAAAAAACTGAAAAATTGGGCGTGCAAAATTATTCAGCCCCTTTACTTTCAGTGCAGCAAACTCTCTCCAGAAGTTCAGTGAGGATCTCTGAATGGTCCAATGTTGACCTAAATGACTAATGCTGATAAATAGAATCCACCTGTGTGTAATCAAGTCTCCTTATAAATGCACCTGCACTGTGATAGTCTCAGAGGTCCGTTTAAAGCGCAGAGAGCATCATGAAGAACAAGGAACACACGAGGCAGGTCAGAGATACTGTTGTGGAGAAGTTTAAAGCCGGATTTGGATAAAAAAGATCTCCCAAGCTTTAAAACATCCCAAGGAGCACTGTGCAAGCGATAATATTGAAATGGAAGGAGTATCAGACCACTGCAAATCTACGAAGACCTGGCTGTCCCTCTAAACTTTCAGCTAATACAAGGAGAAGACTGATCAGAGATGCAGCCAAGAGGCCCAAGAGGCACTCTGGATGAACTGCAGAGATCTACAGGCAGTTGGGTGGGAGACTCTGTCTATAGGACAACAATCAGTCGTATACTGCACAAATCTGGCCTTTATGGAAGAGTGGCAAGAAGAAAGCCATTTCTTAAAGATATCCATAAAAAGTGTCGTTTAAAGTTTGTCACAAGCCACCTGGAAGACACACCAAACATGTGGAAGAAGGTGCTCTGGTCAGATGAAACCAAAATCAAAATTTTTGGCAACAATGCAAAACGTTGTTTGGCGTAAAAGCAACACAGCTCATCACCCTGAACACACCATCCCCACTGTCAAACATGGTGATGGCAGCATCATGGTTTGGGCCTGCTTTTCTTCAGCAGGGACAGGGAAGATGGTTAAAATTGATGGGAAGATGGATGGAGCCAAATACAGGACCATTCTGGAAGAAAACCTGATGGTGTCTGCAAAAGACCTGAGACTGGGACGGAGATTTGTCTTCCAACAAGACAATGATCCAAAACATAAAGCAAAATCTACAACGGAATGGTTCATAAATAAACATATCCAGATGTTAGAATGGCCAAGTCAAAGTCCAGACCTGAATCCAATCGAGAATCTGTGGAAAGAACTGAAAACTGCTGTTCACAAAAGCTCTTCATCCAACCTCACCAATCTCAAGCTGTTTTTCAAGGAGGAATGGGCAAAAATTTCAGTCTCTCGATGTGCAAAACTGATAGAGACATACCCCAAGCGACTTACAGCTGTAATCGCAGCAAAAGGTGGCGCTACACAAAGTATTAACTTAAGGGGGCTGAATAATTTTGCACGCCCAATTTTTCAGTTTTTTATTTGTTAACAAAGTTTGAAATATCCAATAAATTTCGTTCCACTTCATGATTGTGTCCCACTTGTTGATTCTTCACAAAAAATTACAGTTTTATATCTTTATGTTTGAAGCCTGAAATGTGGCAAAAGGTCGCAAAGTTCAAGGGGGCCGAATACTTTCGCAAGGCACTGTAGGTAACAGATGCAATAAACAATGTGCAATAACCAAAATCAAACAATAATGGCCTGGAGCATCCTAGTCGATGCCTTCTGAGAGGAAAATGTGTTGGATTGGAGCTAGCAAAGTGACGTCAACAAATTTTTTCCCATATCCCTCTAATTCATTGTCCTTGATGTAAGTGCAATTTTTATTTAATAAACCAGCTTCATACGCATTAATGCACTATGAGCGTCTTCCATTATCTTTTATAACCACATGATGTGATTAACAAGATTAAGGAGCACCATAGGCCTGGATACATTCCCTGGAGCTGGCTGACCACTTGTCTTCAGAGGCGCTTCCACTCAAGCGCATATGACCTCTTGGTGGGATCATTTGATTTGGTAAGCGGACAATTTTCACATATAGAGCACAGCGGTGACACACTTTCCATTTTGGATTATTTCAGCTGCACTGCAGTTTGTTTTATTTGCATGTGGGAAAGTTGGAGCATCATCTTTTCACTAAACACATTGAATTGTGGAGCGCTGGACTATTTGTAAACTTTTTACACCCCAAATCACTCTTATGCTCTTAAAAGGCTCCAGTAAACCAGAAGTGATGTTGTGACGTCGCTTCCGTGTTACTTGAGCTGAGACCCGATCAAAGCCGATTTTGACTATGTTCGGGGCCCCGGTTGGTTGCTCGGGCCTCACCGTGGGACAGGAGAGCCTAGACAGAGCGACGGGGGGTGGGGGAGGGAGTATGTGGTACACAGATAAGCCCTGTCAATTTAAGAAGGTGCTCCTACCGACAACTCATTAAGACACCTGTCCACAAAATCTTTCTTCCATTTTAACCCATCATCATGTGCAAGAGCTGTTGAAGGACATCAGGAACAAGATTGTAGAACTTCACAAGGTTGGAAGGCACTACAAGATCATCAGGAGGAAGCTTTGTGAGAAGGAGACAAGTATTTGATCCCCTACCAACCAACAATATTTCTGGCTCCCACAGACTGGCTACAGCGCCTGCTTATGTAGTTAACAGATTACTAGTCCTGTCAATTTAAGAAGATGCTCCTAACGACAACTCATTAAGTGTATAAAAGACACCTATCCACAGAATCTCTTTCTAACATTTAAACCTCACCATCATGGGCAAGACCAAAGAGAAGTCAAAGGATGTCAGGGACAAGATTGTAGACCTGCACAAGGCTGGAATGGGCTACAAGACTATCAGCAAGAAGCTTGGCGAGGAGGAGACAACTGTTTGATGGTTATTTTGTATTTCTTCCATTTGTGAATAACCGCTCCAACGCCCTTGATCTGGAGCTCCAAGCAAAATCTTGCCTCACGGAGTACGGATGATTGCGAGAAAAGCGAGGGATCAGCCCAGAACTACACAGGAGGAGCTTGTGAATTATCTCAAGGCAGTTCGGACACAGTCACCAAACAAACCATCGGTAACACAATACTCAATCATGGATTGAAATCCTGCAGCGCCTGCAGGGTCCCCCTCCTCAAGAAGGCACATGAACAGGCCCGTCTGAAGTTTGCCAATGAACATCTAAATGATTCAGAGAAGGATTGGGAGAAAGTGCTGTGGTTAGATGAGACCAAAATTGAACTCTCCATCCAGGGGCGTAACTACAGGGGTTGCAGGGGTTGCAATCGCTACCGGGCCCCATGCTCCAGGGGGCCCAGTAGCAAACCAGTGGGTGAACTTCCAGGATCGCAAAGGTCACACTTGCGACCGGACCCTGGCATTGCACCACTGTGGGGAGGCCCCAAGATTGCAGGAAGTGGGCCCACAAGATTGCAGGAAGGGGGCCCACTGCAGAACTTGTGAAAGAATCCTGCTGCGGGACCGTAATAAAAGGCCATGCAACGAGTGTAAAGAGCCCCAGGATTAGTGGGAAGAGCCCTGGGCTTGAAGGTAAGGGCCCCGGCCAGGGGTCTGGGGGGCCCTTCATGGTTACTTGCATCAGGGCCCTGAAGGTTCTAGTTACGCCTCTGTCTCCATCCATCCGTTGACGGATGAAAAACGGACATCAATGCATCTCTATGTAAAAACGGATGACAACTGATGAAAAACAGATAACAACTGACGAAAAACGGATGACAACTGACGTTGTGTGAAAGGGGCCTAACTCAACTTACCCTGTTTGGAGGAAGAAAAATGCTGACTATGACCCTAAGAACGCCATCGCTGCAGTCAGGCACAAAGGTGGAGACATTAAGCTTTGGGGCTGTTTCCCTGCTAAAGGTACAGGTACAGCCAACTTTGCCGCATTGATGGGGCCACGTATTGTAAAATCTTGGATGAGAACCTTCTTCCCTCAGCCAGAACAGAATGATGGGTCATTAATGGGTCTTCAGCATGACAATAACCCAAAACATATCACCAAGGCAACAAAGGAGTGGCTCAATAAAAGAAAAAAAAAAAGCACATTAAGGTCATGGAGTGGCCTAGCCAGTCTCCAGACCTTAATCCTATAGAAAATTTATGGAGGGAGCTAAAACTTCAAGTTGCCAAGAGACAGCCAAGACGCCTTAAGGATTTAGAGAAGTTCCGTAAAGAAGAGTGAACAAAAATCCTTCCTGAGATGTGTGCATACCTGGTAATCAACTACAAGAAATAAACTTACCCCTGTGTTTGCCAACAAGGGTTTCTCCATCAAGTACTAACTCATGTTTTGCTTGGAGACCAAATACTTATTTTACTTACTGAACTGCAACTCAATTTATAACATTTGTATTTTGTTTTGTTTTTTTGTTGATATTCTGTCTCTATGATTTAAAATACAGCTATGATAAAATTATAGACCCATTTCTTTGTAAGTGGGCAACGTTACAAAATCTGCAGAGGATCAAATGAATATATGGACCTACAGTCAGAAAAATATTTAAGATTTTTTTTCTTTATTAAATAACAAATATGGTATACTTACGGGCTCTGTGCAGGTTTAAGAGTGTGTCTGTGGGAATGTTTGAGCATTCTTCCACAAGCACATTTGTGCGGTCAGGCACTGATGTTGGATGAGAAGGCCTGGCTCGCAGTCACCGCTCCGATTCATCCCAAAGGTGTGCAGGCCAGTCAAGTTCCTCCACCCCAAACTCGCTCATCCACACTGTACTGCCAAAAGTATTGGGCCACCCCTCCAAATCATTTGGTGGAGGGAGGATTACAGTGTGGAGGAGTTGTTGTTGTTTCCCCCATCCCCCCAACCAGAAGAAAACAATAGCTTGCCTGGACTAGTTTCAGATACTGGGGAAGGGTAAATTTTAATAGCTCAAATTCTGTTGTGGGTTTAGATAATTACAGCAAATACCACTCCACTGCCACATGCAAATATATCTCAACAAATCAACAAACATGATCCAACTTTATTGACATAAAAGGGGAACAAACAACAACAGAATATAAAAGCATACAATATTTTATTACAAAGCTATAAAATAAATTCAAGGCCCGAAAAGGGTCATTAACCACTTCAATACTAGGCACTTTCATCCCCTCATGTCCATGCCAATTTTCAGCTTTTGGTGCTGTTGCAATTTGAAAGACAAATTGTGAGGTTATGCAACACTGTACCCATATGAAATTTATCTCTATTTTTTTTTTCTCCACAGAAATAGACCTTTCTTTTTAATCCCCACTTGGTCTTTTTTTTTTGCTAAATATATAAAAAATAAAATTTTGAAAAAATTGAATTGGCCCTGACTACAACACAACATTATAAAATTCCCCCAGGGACAGATAAAAGGGAACAAGTCAGTATTGCTGATTTTGAAGTTCCACTGTGAGATTCAAACATCGTTCACATATATGCAGTCCGAATAAAATAAAATAAAAAAAAGTCCTATGCATTTTGGGTACGGTGCAATTTTCATGCTCATAGAGTAATGGAAACTGCATAGAAAATAGTTGTTCAAAAACTTAGGGATTCTAGTGTAGATTGCTAGATGACTATAGTATATAGATGACGCAAGGGAAGAGAAGAGGAAGCCGCAAAGAAAGATGCAAGGGAAGACTGTCACGGACTTGGGGCTGCAGAACCATTACCTGGAGAACTCGGTTTTCTGTGTTTTGAATTTATCGCAAAAGGAGCTGATCACCAATCAACTTTTGGTTCCCTATGTATAATGTATTCATACGGGGGTACCTGCCTGAGGTGGCCATTGGCTGTGATCAGGTGATTAGCTCTTGTGTGATGGGTTTTCTGCATGAATTTTACTCTTTTCAATACTCCCAGTTAAGTAGAACAATATTATAATGCAGAAACAGAACATTTCAGCATGTCCATGGTCACCTGTTAAAAGGTCTTCTGTTTTGTTCATACAATGCTGCCACTTCATAAACATGCTCAGGAGGAGTGGAGGACCCAGGAGCAGAGAGAGAGAGAGAGAGAGAGAGAGAGAGGTATCTTCTAGCATGGGAAGCAAGTCTTTTGTAGCGTGCCTCATTTTCTCTCCACCACTGAAGAGGATGACTTCTACTGTCAATTAATGCTTCTTTCAAATAGAGATGAAGTTCATCATCCAGGCTCATAGTTGCAGATTCAGAAGAAATTGAATCCTCCGCATGTGGCCCCAATAAAACACTGAAAATGTCCTGATAAATTCGACCTAGACCACAATGAGGAAGATTCTCTGCTGTTCCTTGATGTATTTTTGGACATTTGTCTGTTTTTGCAGCATGCTGCTCTTCATAATAGTGTTCTGGACTTGTCCCTTCGGCAGGAATCTCCTGCACCTCCTGTTGAATATCTTCTGTCAGCCATTGTTTCGCCTTAGCCAATACATCAGAAGAGAAAGCGTGGTTCTTGTATTGAGGATTCCAAAGACTTGCAAGCACAACATTTTTAATCCCTTCATGCTTCTCAAAACATATATCAATCAAAGCTTTTTGGCTTGACAGACCATCATTTGAAAGTTGGAGGGTGCTGTGTGCCATGATACAGAGGTCTGACACATCAGCAAGCATTCCTTTTAGCATGTTTGCTCCACTGTCTCGAAGTTGCGCAAGCATCACTCAATCTTTGTTGATTCCCCATTCTTCAAGCATGCCTTGAAACATTTCTCTACTGTACTAAGTGCGGGATCCTTGCATCACTTTTGTATTCGACACCAATTGCCCTTTTGTCCATCTGCTTCCAAACACATCTGCAATTCTCATGTGAATTGCAAATGTGTTTGGAAGCATACATCAGAAAAATCAGAAGCACATTAAAGAGGTCCGCATTGCTTGTTAAACATCCTGACTGTATGCCAAGGAGAAAAGTTGGGCGGGCCATTAGATTATCGATCTGTGCACACTCTGCTGGTAAATGAGAGGATCTGGTGGATCGCTGGCTTTACTCATGATCTAGGGAGAAAACCTCTCTACATGCTGCTTTTAGAAAAAATTGCAAAAATGTTGGGGCCGGCGCTACCACTTATAAAACGTGCATGTGCAAAATAGAAAAGTGCATATAGTGCTAAAGGTGCACGCAATAAGATATATAAAGTGCTACGTGCTATTTATGGGCTGTGCCTAGTGTACCATACTGTAAACATACTGTAAACATCATATGTTATGCATATAATTATACATATAAAGTGCCGAGTGCTGATATTGCCAAAACCCCATGTAGTGATTAAGAAATCAAACAAAGTATGGTGTCGGTAGGTGACTCACCGAAAACACCGCTGCTTACCACACTCTTTTGGCCGATACCTCGACACTTCTTCGGTCACTAAAATAAAGGATAAGCCTCCATTGCGTAGCATATGTTATGTCCAGACAAATAAACGTAGCATCCACTCACAGTTAGGGAGTTCACTATCAGCTTTGAGAGGTGTTCGCCGGACCGCTTCCGCGTTCCACCGGCTCAAACCACCGTTCCCGTAAGTGACGTATTGACGTACGTGAACCACGCCCTACGCGTTTCGTCATACGACGTCATCTGGAGCGTGCCATCCATCTCTACTCCCGGTCTTTTTATAGGCTGGGATGGCGCCATCTTGGTGTACCTACTTTGCGACCGAACACGGCGGCCATCTTGGTATACCTATCCCGTAGCCTAGATAATATTTACTCATCATGTGAACTCCCTTCATGCTGTGTTTGCCGTACTTATAAAACTATAATCTTTATTAAAACGACAAGTACGACTAAACATAAATGACTATTGATAATTAAAATGGAATTAAAGATTTTTTTTTTTTTTTTTTAAAAATGAAATGTGCTAAGAGTGATGTGTCTGGTTTAATCGGTAGTGAGCCGATAACCAGTAGTGCCGTGATACAAATAAAAAATACTCAAAAATAATTTTATTATGGTGACGTTGTGATCTAGTGATGTGTATTAATTATACTTAATATAATATAAGCTCGTGGGCCCACGTGTCTACGCAAAATAGTGCTAGACTATAAAGAAGGTGCCCATACATATACCAATCTAATCGGTGAGATAGAAATCGTGCTGAAAAATATTTTTGTTTTTTTAGAAACAAGATTAATTTTTTAAAAGGCAGTTTCTCAGTAAGTCCATCCGCTGTACTGTAAGTCCATATCTTTGTAAACTTTGTTATTCTGAACAGATATGTAGTAAAAATCCATTATAGATCCAAGTTTTTCCAGAGGACCCAATGAATGTTATATGGGGGACCATGTACAACAAAATATAAAATATTCCAAGGTAGGTAAAAAAATATGTAAAAAGATATGTATAAAAAATGTATACAGGGGAAAAAATATACTCAAAAATATGTCCTTAAAACTGTATCTTTAAAAGACAAGAGGCTGTGATTCACGAATTTTCATACAAAAGAGGACTAATTCCTAAACAATTCCTTAAAAATCCTTAAAAAACCCTTTAAAAAATCCTTAAAAAACCTTAGAACCCCAAAAAACCCCCATACAAAATGAGGGCCTATAGGGAGGTTTATATCAAAAATCAAGGATAAAAAAGGGGATAAAAAGGATTAAAAGAGAAGGACTAAAAAGGAGGACTAAAAAAGGATTAAAAAAGGTCAAGGAAGGATCCAACAAAGGGGGAGGGGGGGGACCAAAAAGGAGGCCAAAGGCTTTTTCTATTTTACTACCTCAGAGGTAGGTTGGAAGCAGCTTACACCACCTTTTTAAGCCTGATTCAGTATACGGAAAACTCCATAGCGCTGGTATACATTCCTTTTTTCTATATCTGTCATGGTAACCCCATCACATACCCCGGCAGCAATGGAGATATTCAAGTATATGAATTCAAGGTCTGTAAATTTGGAGGCTATCTTTGACCAGGAGGTGGTCATAAGCAGACAAGACATGGATAGCTCGTTCAAACAGCTGAGACACAATATGGAGAAACAGCTGAGGGTTTGGTGGGACATAGCCACCTTAGAAAAATATACAAAAGAAAAAATAACCCCTAGGAGATTAAGATGGGACCTTGCACCCAATGATAACATCAATGACCCACTTTATATGGATGACTGGTTCACATTTTTTAATAAATGTGAAAAAGATTTACTCCTGATGATTATAAAAAGGAGACAGTTAAAGCTTAAGAAAGTGGAAGGGGTTATTATCAGTCTGAAAGAGCAACTAGCACCATTCGCAGACACAAGGGAATATAAGGATAAAGAAAAAGCATTACAGGAAGGAATAGAAAAATATGACAAGTTGATACAAGGAAAGAAACAAAAGAAATACAAAAGGGATGTTTTGGACTACAAAAATAATGAAGTTTACAGATGGCAATCAGATGAAGTATATGGTGTACAATCAACACAAGTAGATCCAGTGAGCACCCCCTCAAGAGAAATCAGTGAAGATCGAGAAGAGGATGATACTTGGATGGAAGTCGGGGCACAAGAGGATACACCAAGGGGAAATACCCGAGGATATACAGAGGCCAGACCACAAAGAGGCACATCTAGGCCCAATACACAGCATCAGGGGCTCAGAACACCTAGAAATGGAAATGGATATTGGAACTCACAAAACAGAACTCCAATCAATAATCATAATGGGTATGGAGATAGGACACCCGTTAACAATTATGGGTATGAGTCCTACAATAGATATGCTCCATTAGAACATTATACGGAACCCACCTATGACAATCGAGGACCACCACCTCCCCCTAGGAGGGGTTTTTTTCAACAAGGCAACAGAGGGAGACCCCCACGAGGGAGAGGAGGCCCACGCAGACCATGGGGTCACTGGCAACAGAACTGGCATCGGGCACCACCCCGAGGGGATCAATGGATGGAACAGCGACAACAAGGAGAACACCGTGGAAACAGGGAGGACACAACTCGACATCAAGAAAGAGACAGAAACGAAAACCACGAGGAACACGAGGAGGAAAGAAACGACAGAAAAAGGAGAAGAAGACAATAGGGAAAGGCATCTATAATCTGAGTGACATACAATTTGAAGAGGAGGAGTTAAAAGTTTTGGATTTAGGTTTGAAATATGCCCCAGGAAAAAACTTAGACAAGTTCGAGGCCTACATAGACCTAAATAAATATGTCAGAAAACTAAACATAAAGAAACATTTCACTCTGAAACAAAAGCAGATACAAAGGCCCATACACAAAGAGTACAAGCAAACGTTATTAAAGAATCGCTCCAAGTTTAACCCCAAAAACCCTCAGAATGAGAACTTGGAGGTATTTAAACGAATGGTGGAAGCGGATATAAGAGCATTAAGGATCCAAAATAGAAAAGAGAAAAACACATGGGACACCATTAGGAAATTGGAAAAAAGAAAAGGAGTGATAATAAGGCCAGCGGACAAGGGAGGAGGACTTGTAATCTTAAACAAAAAAGATTACGAGGAGGAGATGGAGAATCTCCTCAATATAGAAGATACCTACATCAAGCTAAAAAGAAACCCAAAACAAGGATTTGAAAAAACTTTACATAAATACGTGCAAAAAGGAGAAGACTTGGGAATCTTAAATAGGAAGGAGGCTAGATACATTTGCTTGGAAAAACCAAAAACCCCAGTCATATACTATATTCCAAAAATACACAAAGATGACAAGAAGCCACCAGGCCGCCCCATTGTAAGTGGAATTAATTCTGTGCATTCGAGGCTAGGGGAATATTTAGACCAGTTCCTACAGCCTCTGGTCCCAGTAGGGAAATCCTATCTGAGGGACAGCAAACAACTGCTAGCGGAAATCAAAGATCTGGAAATAGAGGAGAGTGACATCTTGGTTACAATTGATGTAAACTCCCTCTATACTAATATTAAACAAAAAGATGGTCTACAAGCGGTAGATTGGGCCCTGCACACCCACACAGACATGAAGGAGACGCAGATTGGATACATACTGGAAGGATTAAAAACAGCGATGGAATCAAACTATTTTTGGTACAAGGGCAATTATTTTGTCCAGAAAAAAGGAGTAGCTATGGGGGCTAAGTATGCCCCCAGTGTGGCAAACGTGTTTATGCAGAAGTGGGAGGAGGAGCAAGTTTTTAGCATACCAAGGAATAATTTGAAGTATTACCGTCGATATATCGATGATATTATCATTGTATGGAAGGGAAGTGAGGAATCCCTGCAGGAATTCTTTGACGAAATCAATATGAATATATATGGCATCACTTTTTCAGGAAATTTTCACCATGAACACATTGCTTTTTTGGATCTGGAATTAACAAAAAAGGAAGGAAGATTAAGCAGTAAAACGTATTTCAAAAAAACCGATCGAAACGGATACATTCCAAAAAGCAGCTACCACCATCCCAAGTGGCTAGGGAACATTCCCAAAGGGCAACTGATGAGAATCAGAAGGAACTGCAGCGATATAAGAGACTTCGAAACACAGGCAGAATTATTGATTGGCAGGTTTGAGGAAAAAGGATACAAAAGAAGTGAACTAATTAACATCAAGAAAATAGTAGAAAAAATGAACAGAGAAGACCTGATAAAGGATGTGCCAAACAAAACCAGCGGAAATAAAAACACTGAATTTGCATTTCTAACTGGATACAATACTCAGCATAAGGCCTTAGAGAAAATTGTGAGAAAACACTGGCCTATCCTACAAGCAGATGCAACACTTAGAGACATCCTCCCTGCAAAACCCACTTTCATATATAGAAAAGCACCAAACCTAAGGAACCGGCTGGTGCACAACGTTGTTGATCCTCCTAAGCAAATAAATCTTCCAACCAGCCTAAAGGGTTTCTTTAGATGTGGAAAATGCCTCCCATGCAAAACATCTAAGGAAAAGAAAAGGAAAACAACTTCTTTTATGGCACAAAGCACAGGAAAAATGTATGAGATAAAGGAAACCATCACTTGCACAAGCACTCACGTCACCTATGTGGTGGAGTGCCCCTGTAAATTACAGTATGTAGGCCGCACTACCAGACCCCTATTTGTCCGCATTAGGGAGCACGTAAAGAATATCAGAAAAGGGTTTGAGAAACATAGTCTGTCACGACACTTCAAGTTCCATCATTCCCAAGACCCCACCGTAATGGTTTTTTACGCTATTGACAAAATAAAAAACAACTGGAGAGGAAGTAACAAGAAAATAGATGTGTCAAGGAACGAAACGAAGTGGATATATCAGACGCAGACCCTCCAACCTAAAGGCTTGAATATCAACATAGACTTGAACTGTTTTATTACTGATTTTTAACCTTTTAAGCCTTTGGCCTCCTTTTTGGTCCCCCCCTCCCCCTTTGCTGGATCCTTCCTTGACCTTTTTAAATCCTTTTTTAGTCCTCCTTTTTAGTCCTTCTCTTTTAATCCTTTTTATCCCCTTTTTTATCCTTGATTTTTGATATAAACCTCCCTATAGGCCCTCATTTTGTATGGGGGTTTTTTGGGGTTCTAAGGTTTTTAAAGGATTTTTTAAAGGGTTTTTTAAGGATTTTTAAGGAATTGTTTAGGAATTAGTCCTCTTTTGTATGAAAATTTGTGAATCACAGCCTCTTGTCTTTTAAAGATACAGTTTTAAGGACATATTTTTGAGTATATTTTTTCCCCTGTATACATTTTTTATACATATATTTTTTATACATATCTTTTTACATATTTTTTTACCTACCTTGGAATATTTTATATTTTGTTGTACATGGTCCCCCATATAACATTCATTGGGTCCTCTGGAAAAACTTGGATCTATAATGGATTTTTACTACATATCTGTTCAGAATAACAAAGTTTACAAAGATATGGACTTACAGTACAGCGGATGGACTTACTGAGAAACTGCCTTTTAAAAAATTAATCTTGTTTCTAAAAAAACAAAAATATTTTTCAGCACGATTTCTATCTCACCGATTAGATTGGTATATGTATGGGCACCTTCTTTATAGTCTAGCACTATTTTGCGTAGACACGTGGGCCCACGAGCTTATATTATATTAAGTATAATTAATACACATCACTAGATCACAACGTCACCATAATAAAATTATTTTTGAGTATTTTTTATTTGTATCACGGCACTACTGGTTATCGGCTCACTACCGATTAAACCAGACACATCACTCTTAGCACATTTCATTTTTAAAAAAAAAAAAAAAATCTTTAATTCCATTTTAATTATCAATAGTCATTTATGTTTAGTCGTACTTGTCGTTTTAATAAAGATTATAGTTTTATAAGTACGGCAAACACAGCATGAAGGGAGTTCACATGATGAGTAAATATTATCTAGGCTACGGGATAGGTATACCAAGATGGCCGCCGTGTTCGGTCGCAAAGTAGGTACACCAAGATGGCGCCATCCCAGCCTATAAAAAGACCGGGAGTAGAGATGGATGGCACGCTCCAGATGACGTCGTATGACGAAACGCGTAGGGCGTGGTTCACGTACGTCTATACGTCACTTCCGGGAACGGTGGTTTGAGCCGGTGGAACGCGGAAGCGGTCCGGCGAACACCTCTCAAAGCTGATAGTGAACTCCCTAACTGTGAGTGGATGCTACGTTTATTTGTCTGGAGGCTTATCCTTTATTTTAGTGACCGAAGAAGTGTCGAGGTATCGGCCAAAAGAGTGTGATAAGCAGCGGTGTTTTCGGTGAATCACCTACCGACACCATACTTTGTTTGATTTCTTAATCACTACACGGGGTTTTGGCAATATCAGCACTCGGCACTTTATATGTATAATTATATGCATAACATATGATGTTTACAGTATGTTTACAGTATGGTACACTAGGCACAGCCCATAAATAGCACGTAGCACTTTATATATCTTATTGCGTGCACCTTTAGCACTATATGCACTTTTCTATTTTGCACATGCACGTTTTATAAGTGGTAGCGCCGGTCCCAACATTTTTGCAATTTTTTCTATTTTACTACCTCAGAGGTATGTTGGAGGCAGCTTACACCACCTTTTTAAACCTTTTTAAGCCTGATTCAGTATACGGAAAACTCCATAGCGCTGGTATACATTCCTTTTTTCTACATGCTGCTTTTGACCACTCTATAATTTAAGGGTCAATTAATTCCGGTAAGCGATTTACCTATTTTGAGCACTGGGGTGAAGTGACCCCTGGATTTATCATACAGTGTACGGAAAGTATTCAGACCCCCTTAAATTTTTCACTCTTTGTTATATTGCAGCCATTTGCTAAAATCATTTAAGTTCATTCTTCTTCCTCATGAATGTACACATAGCACCCCATACTGACAGAAAAACACAGAATTGTTGACATTGTTGCAGATTTATTAAAAAAGAAAAACTGAAATATCACATGGTCCTAAGTATTCAGACCCTTTGCTGTGACACTCATATATTTAACTCAGGTGCTTTCCATTTCTTCTGATCATCCTTGAGATGGTTCTACACCTTCATTTGAGTCCAGCTGTGTTTGATTATACTGTTTGGACTTGATTAGGAAAGCCACACACCTGTCTATATAAGACCTTCCAGATCACAATGCATGTCAGAGCAAATGAGAATCATGAGGTCAAAAGGAACTGCCTGAAGAGCTCAGAGACAGAATTGTGGCAAGGCACAGATCTGGCCAAGGTTACAAAAAGATTTCTGCTGCACTTAAGGTTCCTAAGAGCACAGTGGCCTCCATAATCCTCAAATGGAAGATGTTTGGGACGATCAGAACCCTTCCTAGGGGGAGAAGAGCCTTGGTGAGAGAGGTAAAGAAGAACCCAAAGATCACTGTGGCTGAGCTCCAGAGATGCAGTCAGGAGATGGGAGAAAGTTGTAGAAAGTCAACCATCACTGCAGCCCTCCACCAGTCGGGGCTTTATGGCAGAGTGGCCCGACGGAAGCCTCTCCTCAGTGTAAGACACATGAAAGCCTGCATGGAGTTTGCTAAAAAACACCTGAAGGACTCCAAGATGGTGAGAAATAAGATTCTCTGGTCTGATGAGACCAAAATAGAACTTTTTGGCCTTAATTCTAAGCGGTATGTGTGGAGAAAACCAGGCACTGCTCATCACCTGTCTAATACAGTCCCAACAGTGAAGCATGGTGGTGGCAGCATCATGCTGTGGGGGTGTTTTTCAGCTGCAGGGACAGGACGACTGGTTGCAATCGAGGGAAAGATGAATGCGGCCAAGTACAGGGATATCCTGGACAAAAACCTTCTCCAGAGTGCTCTGGACCTCAGACTGGGCCGAAGGTTTACCTTCCAACAAGACAATGACCCTAAGCACACAGCTAAAATAACGAAGGAGTGGCTTCACAACAACTCCGTGACTGTTCTTGAATGGCCCAGCCAGAGCCCTGACTTAAACCCAATTGAGCATCTCTGGAGAGACCTAAAAATGGCTGTCCACCAACGTTTACCATCCAACCTGACAGAACTGGAGAGGATCTGCAAGGAGGAATGGCAGAGGATCCCCAAATCCAGGTGTGAAAGACTTGTTGCATCTTTCCCAAAAAGACTCCTGGCTGTATTAAATCAAAAAGGGGGCTTCTACTAAATACTGAGCAAAGGGTCTGAATACTTAGGACCATGTGATATTTCAGTTTTTCTTTTTTAATAAATCTGCAACAATGTCAACAATTCTGTGTTTTTCTGTCAGTATGGGGTGCTATGTGTACATTCATGAGGAAGAAGAATGAACTTAAATGATTTTAGCAAATGGCTGCAATATAACAAAGAGTGAAAAATTTAAGGGGGTCTGAATACTTTCCGTACCCACTGTATCTCCTGGGCATGGGAATTTTCATCTTCTTCTCACTGAACATGCAGACTGGTCTTACCTGAACCTATTTCACTACTCATTATGTGACTGTTATTTCACTGTGTTCTGTGGCGCTGCACCCCATTATTTCCATTGCCTTTTGGATTACAACCATATTCTTGGTGCTGGCAGCCTATGTGTTTCATCAATTTTTTTACATTGATTTTGGACGGAGCGCGGTTACTTTTTATTATTTTCTCAAGTATGGACATCAACCGCTAAAATCCTGAGTCAGACAACATTGTAAATGGCTGGTTATCAGTGGCAATTATCTCTGTGACTACTCTGTCCAGCAGTTGGGATCTTCCATCTGAATCTAGACAGTGACATCTGTTTTTTTTCACAAACCTATCTGTTATTGTTGCCTGGGATAGTGGAGGAGGTATTGAATCAAAATCACTATTGAATCAAAATCACATTGATATTTTTTTTTTTTTGTTTCTGTGCTGCATGATACAATTCAATATGATGAACTCTTAGATGGGCCCAAAGATTTGATATATTTTTGTTTTTTGCAGTTACTGATCCCATGCTTATGTTGTTTGTACATGTGTTGCACACTGCTGCTTTTCCTGGAGAAGGTTGAGACGAGAAATAGACCCAGACCACACTTACTCTCTCTCTCTCCTCATCCATCTCCATTTCGATTTGAAAGGCACCAAAAAGATAAAAAAAAAAATTACTTGCTGAAGTTGCTGCTGCTGGCACTGGCACCCTGTTGTGGGTTGGTGGCTGATGCCTGGCAGTGTGGGTTGGTAGCTGAAGCCTGGCAGTGTGGGTGGCTTGGTGTCACCCTGTTGTGGGTGGCTTGCTTGCCGGAACACTGTGGTGGCTGGCTGGGTGTCACCCTGTTCTGGGTGGGTGGCTTGCAGGAACAGTCTGTGGTGGCTGGCTGGCTTGGTGTCACCCTGTTATGGGTGGGTGGCTTGCAGGAACAGTCTGTGGTGGCTGGCTCGGTGTCACCCTGTTGTGGGTGGCTGGCTTGCTGGAACACTATGGTGGGTGGGTGGGTGGCTGGCTTGGGGGGGAGGGTCACCATGTTGTGTGGGTGGCTGGCTTGGTGTCAGTCACTCACCCTGGCCTGTTGGGGGTAGCTGGCTTGCTGGAACATTTGTGTTGCCACTGGTCACGGTGGCTGCCTTGCTCGCTGGAACCCTGTTGTGGAGTGGGTGGCTGGATGCTGAAACCCTGTTCTATTGTGGGTCGGATGGCTGGCAACCTTTGTTGGGCGGCTGAGGCCAGGGCCTTTGGGTGGATGGATGTCTGGCTGGCCCCGTGACTGGGCCAGACTGCAGTTGGCTGTAAAACAAGGCTGTGTGAGGCAGTCTTAAGGCAGAGAACGCAAGCAGCGCGCGCAATGCAATGGTATTAGGTATGGGCCACGCAGGTGTGGGAGGCAGTGTTAGCAGGCAGAACGTGTGCACACAACATACGCAGTGACGTCTAGAAAATATCAGCAAATCAAAAGGCCAATACAGATAAATCGGGGAAAGTGCATATCAGTCCCCCAATATATGGGTGTTGCCGATAATCTGTCAATCTTTAGTCGCTATGACTATATACACTGGCTTCATAGTAGAGTTCAGGAAGCAGCTGCTTGGCAAAATGTCAGTCTGTTGGGAAGATAAAGAATTGCAGCTGTGACCAAATTGCATTGGAAGCGCACCTGAACACACATAAAGGTGTGCTGGACATTATCCATTATGCCCAGCCTACGTGTGAACCTAGGCTGCTTACACCTAGAGATAACCCCGGGAGGGGGGGGGGGGAGCCTGTAGGGCTGACCACCCCAGAAAGTACACCCACTGAGGGATGGGGAGACCCCATCTACTTACCAATTCACGGGGGTTGCAGGTAACATTCCCTAAACAAATTCTCATTTCCACCAAAGTGCATTGTCTGCATTAGGATAAAACAAAAACCCCAGGGGGAAGGGGAGAAAAAAAAAAAAAACCTTGAGATCATGATTTCCCCCAGCCCTCTAAAACCTTACCATTGGCTCCTGCTGCTTTCAAATTCTGTGATGAGAATGAGAGGGACCGCGCTGTCTGTCTAAGGACGCAGGCAGCGTAGCCTAGGACCAAGGCCGGATGAGTGCACCCATAAGAAATGGCTTCCTACAGGGGCACTTGCTAAATAGGTGCGCAATGACCCAATTAAAGGGGGTATGGGGCTGCTCTGTGCAAATAAACTTTGAATCAAAATTATCCCTGCAGTAGATAAATCACTCCAACTTTCCAGCATTCTTTCATATAATTCACCAAGATTTAACACATACATAGTTTGGAAAGATAGCTGTTCTGAAATATACATTTAATTCTAAAATACCACCCCAGCTTATTTATTTACTACAAGCCTTTCCCATCAACATACAGAGACATGGCCTTTCCTGATCCAGTGCATTATTACCAGGTTACACACACATTTCTAGCATTCTGGACTGCTGCAGGAGTTCCAAACACAAGCAATGGACCTATTGGAATAAGCAGCATCTAACGTACCCCTTCTCTGGCTCTACTATTGGTCTAACTTTTAAAGCAGTTAGAAACCCAAAAATTAAAAAAAAAAAAAAAAAAAAAATTGAATAAAGCAGATTACCAATCCTTAGATGTGGTGGCCTTCATTTTACTTCTTTTCAGACTTTTCTCCCCCTCTGTTCTCAGCTGGTAACACACCTCTTGTATTATTAGAGCGCCCCTACTCTATCTATCTTAAGGAGCACAGGGACAGCATCACTGTCAGTCTGTGGTAAGTGATATACTAACAGATTTAGATACAGCAACAAATTGAAACCAAACCCAAGCTCAAATTGCAGGTACAGCAGATTTTTTTTTTTTTTAATAGATAGATTTAAACATAAAAATGCCATTAATTGTAAGTACCTCTCTCAGTGGTAAATGGTCAATATCAACCCTGATACATTTGCAGGAGAGCTTGTTCTGTTGAAAAACAGGCTTAAGGTGAATATACATTGTACATGTTGTTTAATTTCCTTTTAATTAACCTTAAAGCGGAGTTCCACCCTCTTTCTTCTTTCCGGATTCCTGTGGGGAAAAGCAGGTTAAGAAAAGAATGACTTTTTTTTTTCTTTTGGGGGGGGGGGGGGGTCACTTATTTTAGGGGCATCTCTGTCCGACTTCCTCCTATTGCAGCCATGGCCACGGACGTCACTTCCGGTTTCGCATTGCATCCTGGGCGATATGAGTCATCACTCCCAGGATGCAATAGGAATGGCCAGCCGCTACTCTGATTGCCAATCGCAATCTACATGCATGCCAAGATTGCGATCAGCATTCTGAGAGCCAGAAACCAGGAAGAAGGTCACAGCAGGGGACACAGCAGCTGCAGACGCCCACGCTCTGCAATCAATTTTAAAAAGGTAAGATAACTTAATTCAATTACTGTCTTGTACTGTAATGTGGGGTTAGTGGAATTGGTGTTGAGGATTAGGGGGGGTATATTTATCTCAAGAAATGTGTACGTGGCCAGAACTCCGCAGTTCAAGGACCTACCTGATTTCATACAAATCAAAAGGGTTATGGTTTGACCTCACATTATATTGTTTTGGTACATCTAAAAGAAAACTGTATAATGTGTAGCCAGCTTTACCAGCTGGATCACCAGATGAAAAGGAAAGAAAGCATAAAAGAGAAAACTAATGCAACCATCCTATCAACAATACCCTGTATTAGCGCATCATAATTTTATAGCACAACTGTTGGAGCCTACTGGCTATAGAATAGTGGGAGAAATGCAGCTATCTTTCATGAAACCTAATTGCAATCCTCTGGTCTATGGTGGAGAGGTGGTGAAGCCAATAACATGCACAAATATTAATTTATTTTTTTTCTAGACCAAGATGAGTGAAAATTAACCACTTGCCATATGTCCTATAGTGGTTTTACTGCTACAGGGCAGCAGCTGTGTGCAGGATCACATGTACAGGTACATCTTAAAATTAAAATATCAAAAAATGTAAGTTTAGTAATTCAAGTCAAAATTTGAAACTCATTTTATTTTGATGATTATGGCTTATCTCTCTCTCTCTCTCTCTCTCTCTCTCTAAGGAACATCGGCGACCAGCTGCACCAGATCTTGAGTGTCAGTCCGGGGCCACAAAGATGACTGGAATACCTTCTGCCTCGATCCTGCGTATAAGTCTTGGCAGAAGCTTGAGAGGGAAGGCATAAATCAGACGATACTGACCACATGGGGCCACCAGCGCGTATGTGGCATCTGCCAGAGGATCCTGCGACTAATGGCACTTTTTCACTGCAAGTACCAGCTCAGCTCCACTCGGCACTGCTTGGCTCAGTTTGCTTTTCCACTGCGTGGTACGAGTCTGCACGTTTTAGCACTGTATAGGCTCTACTCGGCTCAGTTTGCTTTTCCACTAAAGTAGTAAGAATTAGAACGATTCTCTGACCAATCAGTGGCTAGTAGTGACAAAACAATCAAGGCTGCATACAAAGGATTGTGGGATATCGTTATGGCCTGCTTGGAACCCCAACCGAGATGGTACTGTTTAAGCGAGCCATACCATGTAGTGGAAAAAGCGCCACTGTACCAAACCATACTCAACCGTTCTAACACGTACCATGCGGTACCATGCAGTGGAAAAGCGCCATATGTCACAAACCTCTGCACCTATCTTTTGAGTCAAGAGGCCAACAGATCCACGCTCGGGATGCCCCACTGGAGGCAACTGATGAAACCACTCCGGATGAAGGGACCACTCCCCTTGGTCCAAAACGCCTGCCAGTTTTTCACCCCGGGAATGTATATGGCGGATAGGGCTGGAACGATCGATTCTGCCCACCTTAGGATGCCGGCGACCTCCCAAGCCGTCAGGACACTTTTCATGACCCCTTGGTGTTTGACAAACCACGGTCGTGGCATTGTCTGATTGAACGTGCACTGGACATCCCTGAAGATGATTCATCCAATGGTCCAGGCACAGTGTAATTGCTCGGAGTTCCAAGACATTGATCGGTACTCTGGACTTTTTCAGTGTCCAGATCCCCTGAGCAGAATTTTTGCCAAGGCCACCTCTCCAGCTGGACAGGCTGGAATCTGTAGTGACCACTGTCGTATACAAGGGGAGGAAGGGTTTGGTCTGCCAAAGCGCCGGAAAGCGAAGCCACCATTATCAGGGATTTTTGTTATCCAGCTCAGCCAGAGCAGGGTTGTCCAGAGGCTGCTGATTCTTGTACCATTTTGCCAGAATCTCCCTGTGTAGGGACCTCGTATGGAACTGTGCAAATGGAACCGCCCCAAAAAGGTAGACACCATCAGACCCAGCCCTGCTCGCAAGTCTGGAAGAATGACCATCTGCTGGACAGGAGACAAATTGCAGCCTGCAATTTCTGTAGTTTCTCCAGATGAAGGAGCACTCTAGCTAAGGCAGAGTCAGACCCAGACCGTCCAGCTTTGTGGACGGAACCAGAGCAGATTTCTGAAAATTCAGAATTCAGCCGATCCCCCATTGGTGTAAACGCTAGCACCAGGGCTCACACTTTTGTGAAGACCCGAGGAGCAAATGCGAGACCAAAACGTTAAACGCCACAAACTGATAATGCTCCTCTCCCACAGCAAAGCTGAGGAAACACTAGTGACCAGCACATATTGGAATGTGAATGTAAGAATCCTTGATGTCGAGACCAGAAAATCCCCCTTATGCAGGGATGCCACCACCGTGCAAATGGACACCATTCTGAACTTCTGCACCCGCACAAAGCAGTTCAGTGCCTTGAGGTCAAGGATTAGACGCACCTTGACCTGCTTCCTGGGGACTGTGGAACGTTTTCAGGGTTTTTACTCAACCGGTTTAAAGTGGGAACCGGGACGATCGCCCCTTGAAGCAAGCGGTCTTGTACTGATACGGATGAGGGCGCAACTTCATGCTGAAGGAGCCTTGTCCGCAGGTCTGGAGAAGCCCACTCTCAGCTTGCCAGTCCAGGTTAGTTTTGATCCCCTGGAGGAGTCCCTGAAAGGCTTCAAGCCCTTGTCAATCGACCCTGAGGGACCAGAAAAAAAAAAAAATGTATGCACCGAGGAAGGCCCGCATCTACGATGAGCTTCCTTGCTCCACGTAGCCTGCGGAAGAAGGCACCGTTTTCCCCGTGAGACCCTTAATGTCATCCGGGGTATCCTAAAACAGGCAATCCCCTTGAAAGGGGAGATTACTCAAGGCCTTTTTTATAAGTCTGGTCCACAAACCAACATTTAAACTAAAAAAAAAAAAAAGACACCGAAGGACCAATACCGAAACAAAGAGTCGAGCCACTAGGGAAGCCACATCCAAAGAGGCATCACAGATAAAACTGCAGCTCCTGAACCAGCTCAGCAAAGGGGGGGGGGGGGGGAAGAATCTTTTCTCCCTCCAGGTCAGCGCATGAAAAGCTTAGCCCACTCGGTCAGAATTTGCAACGCCAGGGCAATTGGTAATACCGGCCCCAGTGCCAAACCAGCCAGAGTGTACACTTGCGGTTGCGGGCCACAGCCTCTGCCTTGCTGTCAGCCAGATCCTGAAAGGCCGGGGACTCAACTGGAACCATGGTTGCCCATTTAAATCTGGAAACCTGATGGAACAGTCCACTTCTTAAGGGACTCCTCGTAGGGAAGAAAAAAAAATTGCTTAGGGACCCCACAGGGACGCTTTGGTCATCCCCACGCTTTAGCGACAATTTTGTCAAAATAGGCAGGGAAAGGAAACCCACTAATGAAGTCAGATGATGGAACACGTATAAGGGGTTGAGCCTGCTATCGTATGTCTCCTCGCTGTGTCTCAGTATTGAGAGGATCGTGATATAGAGCCCGCACAGCTGATTGTACCTGTTAATGTGAGTTGGATACCTATTGTATGGTTTGCCCAATTAAAGATTTGCATACAAAGAGCACTAGATTTGTCCCTTTTTGTCCCATATTGGAAACAATTCCTAAGGGCAGCGAGTGTGGGAACAGCTTCTTCTGAACCACTGGTAACACAGGGGTCAGAACGTGAGGTGAGCGGCCAATGTGGTGGAGGATTTTGATTTCAGAGGCTTCACTTTCAAGCACCAGCACTTTCTGGCTTTTGCAATCCACATCTTGACATTTTTGCACAAAGCTTTTTTTGCACTGGATTCTTTATATATAAAATTACATTTTCTACATATTTGAGGTTTTGGGACTTACACATTTTTGAATTTAAAAAAAAAAAAAAAAAAAAAAAAAAAAAAAAAAAAAAAATTTATACTAATTTGTTGGCTAATTAATTATCCATTTTGCATGTACGATTTTTATCCATATGAATTTTGTATATGCATTTATGGCACTTCCTCACTTTATTTGCACTTATTAAAGTTGTATATTTAATATACATCTGTGTTTATATATTTATTCAAGTAGCGCTGCACTTTTCTTTACTATTAATCTTAGATGTGCAGTGGAAGTATATACAGTGCCAGCAGCCGCTTGTCTACACTTGACACTTAATATTTGCACTTTAATTAGCACTAGAATAATATTAACATTCAATATATTAGTTGTGGTTTCATGGCACAATAGCCACTCTGGATGGCTTGCGAGTGCCAAAGCGACCCTGCCCCTCGGTCGCAGCTGCGTTCTCCAACTGTAAGGTCTCACGCACAGATAAATAAACTTCAAAAAACCAATCAGCACCTGGTTTGAACGATCTCTTGACAAACCGCGCTTATTTTTATATTTTAAAGTGATAGGTGACTATATATAAAAATTCATATAAAATTGTGATAATACTTGACAAACCAGAAACATACAGTGACAATGTACCGAAAACTATTAGTAATACAAACCAATAATTCTAAAGTGCATAAGGGCTGTAAGTTTCGTAGATTGCATAATGTCCATGAACACCAGTGTGATTCATGCGTGCAAAATCTTGTGGATCGCTCTTCAAAGAGCTCCACGGGGTGTAGATATTGTGCCTACATCCATTGCTGATAAAATAAAATGCCTACTCACCAAAGGGAAGTATTAATCTCACATATCAAGATAAGGGCACCCTCAAACTGGGCACAAATTCTCCACCGGGATCCTCAAACTGAGCACATAGTCTCCACCGGGACCGCAGCGATTAGCCACATCATAGGCAAGTATGTATCTCACATAGAAGGGGGACCCTTAATTTGGGCACATAAATCCCCACCCAAACCACGATGGCTCACATCAATGCCTGCTCTTCCTTCTTCACCGTGTCGCACGCCTCTCCTCCAGCCTCCTTGCCTTAACCAGCCGTTTAACTTGCAGGCCAGCCCCCCGTCCAGTGGGGCTATGTCGCGGCTGACCTAGCACGGAACTGAGGTCTCAGCATGCTCGCTGGCCAGACTGGGGTGACCACTGGCTCTAGATTATCCAGCCCATCGCCAAGTCCGGCAGCATGTAGAAATTTTTTCTCCTGGACTTTTCCTGTAAGATCTTAAAAAATTGCCAGGATCAGAGATCCCAGCAAGTAACTAGGTCCCGACTAGACAGAAAAAAATAATAAATAACAGAGTACCTATAGCAGGGAGAGCGTGTATACCCCCTGGGACAGCCCATAGGAATAGCCAAATTATTTTTCTGCCTAGTGTTCTACTCCTGTAGGGGGCAGTATAACCAATGGTTATGAAGATCTTAAGCTGTGCCGTCGATAAACGAAAGCGGGGGAAAAAAAAAAAAAAATGAAGATCTTTAATACAGAATAAGTTGGCTTACTGAAAAGCATGACCATGTACAGTATAGCATGCACTCCATATTTGGTCGGGGCTCCTTTTTGCATGAAATACTGCATCAATGAGGTGGGGCATGGATGCGATCAGCCTATGGCACTGCTGAGGTGTTATGGAAGCCAAGGTTGCTTGGATAGTGGCCTTCAGCTTGTCTGCATTGTTGGATCTGTTGTCTCCTCTTGCTCTTGACAATACCCCACAGATTCTCTATGGGGTTTAGGTCAGGCGAGTTTGCTGGCCAATCAAGCACAGTGATACCATGACCATTAAACAAGGTATTGGTACTTTTGGCAGTGTGGGCAGGTGCCAAGTCCTGCTGGAAAACGAAATCAGCATCTCCATAAAGCTGGTCAGCAGAGGGAAGTATGAAGTGGCTCAAGAATTTCCTGGTAGAGGGCTGCGCTAACTTTGGACTTGATAAAACACAGTGGACCAACACCAGCAGATGACACGGCTCCACAAATTATCACTGAATGTGCAAACTTCTCAGTGGCCCTCATGCAAACTGGATTCTGTGCTTCTCCACTCTTCTTCCAGACTCTGGGACCTTGATTTCCAAATTAAATGCAACATTTTCCACAGTACGTGAGGATTTGGGGAGCCATGTCATCTGCTGGTGTCAGTCCACTGTTATAAAAAAAAAAAAAAGGGGGGGGGGGACAACCACTTCTAGGTGCTCCACCTTTTCAACACAGCCAGGACTTGCATTTGCTTTACAGAGCTCTAAAATTATAATTAGCAACATTGAGCATCTCAGTCACCCTAAAAATAATTTTAAAAAAATGTAGGCATACATGGCTTATTTGTTCAAGACTACATGTCCATTGACGAGTTAGTGTTCATCCAGTTAGTCTCATAAGGACTTGCTTGGTAGTCCTCACTATATTAATTATCCTCCGTTTAAAAATATTTGACTTTCAGTACTTCATATTAAAATTGTATAATTTTGAAAGATACGAGACCTGTACTGACCACCTAGCTCTAGATTGAGGTGCTCCAGGCATTCAGTATATTGCCTCCCGAATACAGTTTCTACATCAGATTTCATAATTTGCTGTCTATACATTAAACTTTGATAACTTGGTATACTACGAATATGTATACATCCAACCTTACCCAGGTCCTGTGAAAATATGCAAAAAAAAAAAAAATCTGATTTCTTAAAATGGGATAGTAAAATCTTTAGTGATTTTTTTCATGAGATTTTGGGCCTGACCCAATATGCCAATGGCAACATTTTTAAACTTCAAAGCCTCAAGCCATGCAGTTTGTCCATTACCGCAAAATACACAATTTGCTAATGAAATTATTGGCAAGCAGCTGATTGGAGTTTATAGTTCTAACAAATCTGAATTTATGTAAAGATATGCACATTTGTAAATCACAACTGGGAGAGAAGAAAAAAAAAAAAAAAAAAAAAAAAAAAAACACACACAACCAAATTTTTTTTTCCTTGTTTTTTATTGAAATCCGGGTTTGTACAACATGTCAGCAAGGTTATTTAACAAAAATACAAGTAGCCTATTATAAATTCTTTTACTACTAAAACACTAGTATTTGTGTGTACAAATAAGCAGCCCTCTTGTTTGATCAAGCCTGCATAATAGCATAGCTATAGTTATTTGGTAGGAGAAAAAGGCACTAACAATATAGTATACATTTATAAAATCTACTAGCCTTATTTAGTAAAAAAAAGTTGAAAATTGTTTTAATAAGGCACTGGAATGGCAGAGAGCTGTGCACACTATCACCTGATATCTGCTATGGCAAGTGTAAAAAAAAACAAAAAAAAAAAAAACACATTCCTGCTTAAAGCAAAACTCCAAAACAGACCATCTCAATTCAATCCAGCTTCAGTGGGATGTTCTGGAAAAACAAATCCAATTATGGAGGCCCCCCCTTCTTACAACTTACAGGACTTAAAGGATCTGCTACTAACAGCTTGGTGCCAGATGCTACAGCATCTCATTTAGAGGTCTAGTGGAATTATTTCCTCGTCAGGTTATGGTGGGTGGTGACAATGCTATGGCTCAATCAAATAAAATTGTGTAGCACAGCACAATATTTCCAAATATCTAAAAGAACAAAGAAAAGTTGAAACTTATAAGATGTTGGATTTATTTACAGCAACATTTTTAATGTGAAATTATAACAACTGTTGAAAACAAAATTGGGACTAAAACATCGGTGCTGTAAATTTGGTTTGCTTTACAGCACCGGGATTTGGTTTCATATATGAAATTTGGTGTATATCACAGCATCAGTATTTGGTTTCATATATGAAATTTGGTTTACTTTATAGCACTGGGATTTTGGTCACAATTGGTTTTCAACATTTCACTGAATATTATTTTCACATGTCATCAGATTTTGTATTTACAGCACTGGGATTCTGGTTTCAACTTTGTGCTTTTAGAGATTTGTAAATATTGTATAGCGTTACACTATTTGATCCATGGGAGAGAGTGGACACGTTTATAAGCGTTAGCCACAGCACGTTTTTATTTAGGAGCATAGTAGCACACTGGTAATAAGTGTCAAATAATGCTGTGGCTGATCAGTGCACGTTCGCTGGAAATTCTTTTGTATGTAAAAACCATTGTTTGATTCCCACATCTCTACACACCACGCATAAAGAAAGAATCAAAACTTAGGTGGCAAAGGAAGCTGCAAATGTAAACCAGCAGTCTGGACAATAATCAGCAGTGTGGGGATACTCACCAATTGCCCAGTAAAGAGAGCTGAAGGTATAGGAGCAACAAGCACACTGCCGATTGGATGTCCAGTGAGAAGACAGGCGACTTTAAAAACTACAAACTGCGCAAGGAAAACCGTGGAGTCATCTTCCTGGTTATGCAGTGCTGCGGCCTGGCGAATGTATGAATCACAAAAGCAGCCAAAAAACTAGCCAATTACAGACATGTTTGTAAAACTCACATTTCTGCATTTCAAATGTAGATTTTACTGGTTTGTCTGGAGTGGAGCTTAAACCATGAAGAAGTGAACCCCAATTTCAGGGAATCTTGGCTTTCACCCTCAGCAGGTGAACTGGATGGGGCAATTCCATTATAGAGCAAAAGAAAAAAAGGAATCTCATGAGGCTCTTGGCCGATCAAGAAAATGTCATCAGGTCTTACCGTTTTGGACAATCATAAACAGAAGCCAGCTTTTCAAACACGCCAATTTGAAAATATTAGGCCTCATGTATGAAGTGTCAGTTGAGAGTTTCTAACATCCAATCGGTATCCACCTTACATATTCTAACCCGAAGAGGAAAGGGGGATATTGATTTGGTTGCTAGGTTGGAAACACAAAGTTATACATTCCGATAATTTGCACTAAAGTAATTTTACATTGAATAGCAAGCCGTAAGCAATGACGACAAGTAAAACTATACAATATTTGATTGGAGTGTTACAGAAGAAAAAAAAAAAAATCTATATCTATATACATATCTATTAATCATTACCCTGGTAAAACGAACTATTAGAGCCTTCACATATATTTTATTGTCTTCCAGTAGCTAAAATATAGGTAAAGAGAAATACTGAACCCTAGCAATCAGATCTTTGGAATGAGAAAGTGTCAAATACATATCTATACATAAATATTTTATGCCCAAATCACTGATGCCAGTGTGTCGCCTCAGACAAACTACTAACAAGTGACCGGTGAGTACATAGGAGATGGTTGCTCATGTTCATAAGATCAAGTAACTACGTTTGTGATATTCTTTTAAGTGGTTGTTAACCCCCATATATACCCAGTGAAATGACTGGCCTCAGGTGATCGAGATAAACAAATCCTCCTTCAAGTTGTATCTGTTTATCTGCAGCTCTCTGCTCTCCCGCTTCCCAATTCTCAGATTTCACAAAGCACCTGTGAGCCTCCAGAGATCTGACATCACACTGCAGCACACAGCTGACCGGAGGATAGGGACATACCCCTCTTCACAGGCCAAGAGAAACCTTGCTGAAGATATGAGCCATCTGCTGTGTGCTAGGCAGGGGCAGGTGGATGGAGGCTGTGATGTCAGCTTAATCTACTAAGAGGGAGTCACACCGAGGAGAGAGCTCAGAGTTGAACCAGATTCCAGATTGGATTCAGGTTAGTACAACCTATAGTGGGATGCACTTTGTTTATTGTCCTCATTTCAGAGGTTTACAATCACTTTAAATTAATGAAGGCTACTAAGGAAGGATTAGCATGTTTGATCTAAAACTCATATGTACAGTACACAAACCTTGTTCAATATTATTGATATGCAGGCACAGATCACTTCAGCAGTCTAAGCCTGGGTTCACACTGCTGCGGTGCAACGCTGTATGCAACGTGCACTGGAATCCAAGCACATTCCTGTGCAAGTTACAGGTGGGGTCTCTGGGGTGCGATTTGAGCCATGGTTTTGTATGGCTCAAATCGCACTGCATTCGCACCAAACTGGAGCAGGACCCTTTTTGTCTGCACCAGAATCAAGATCGCATGGGTTCACACCAACGCAATCAAATTCTGAAAAATCGCAATGCATTTTGCAAGCCGATTGCAGAGTGTCACGACCATACACTGCAATAAACTGCGATTTAGACGCGGTGCCGAATTTGATGTAAACTCACACTGCACCTAGTGTTCGCTTGAAATAGGTTACTGCATATAGCTACCTTTTGCTTTGGTGATAAAAACACCCAAGTGTCAAAAGATATATAAAGTGTCTGAGATTTTCTATGTATACAAGCACTGGTTCCACCACTGGGAGACAATTAAATAGTAATTGGTACATATGAGAATTAATCTTTGACTGTCCAGACGTTGGCAACACAGGCTTCCAAAATTTAATTATCAAACTTCGTATAAGGATTATCTTCTTTAAACAAGCCTAGAAGAGAAAAACAAAAAATAATCAAAAGAATGTATAAACTCTCCACTCTTAAAAGAAAAAAAAAAAAAAAAAAAAATGTAAGACACACACACACGAGCACACGCACACACGTGCAAAGTGAAAAAATAACTGGCTCATTTCTGTTTTTAAGAAACACTCACGTCAAACTAAATCAGGACTTCGTATGAAAAAAAGTCTACAACTAACAAGAAAACTGTTGCCTGTTGAAACCACTCAGCTTCTAAGTGTCCTTTCTGCAGTCTGCAAAAGTTGAAACAAGCAGTCTGGTTGCTATAATCAGCAACCTACAATTCAACAATGGCTTGTGTAAAGGTCTGGCTATACCCAACACTGCAAGTTTACCACAAGGTGGCAGATCAGGCTCACTATTCTAACAGCCAAAATTCTCAAACTGAGAATTGCATAACTCATTGGAGACAAAAGCAAAAATATTCCTATAGATCTAGAGAAACAATAATGGGCCATACACACTATAAGATTTTCTGAAGACTTTTTCCTTTAGATTTACCAAAACCATGGAGGTCAAACCTAAACACTTTCAATTTGTATGCAATCTGGCAGGCCCTTGCACTACATAGAAAAAGGTAAATCTGAAGAAAAAAGTCTTCAGAAAATCTTATAGTGTGTATGGCCCTTAAAGGCCTGGAGATGTATAGCGGTGTTCCCATTTTCAACAAAACACATTTTTAAAAAGATATCCAGACAATGGCCAATAACCTTGGCCAGTGGCCTTAACCTTGCTTACCCTTCCAAGAGACACAGAATAAGCCAGCATGCTAAAGATGAACTCTGAATGGAGAATTTAAAGAAGTTGGCTGATGAGCCAGAGAAAGAAAAAAAAAAAAAAAAACCACACACAATTTGAGCAACTCTAATGAGATCAGTGATTTTAAAATCCAGGTTCATTTGTTAGTTTGTGGTTCCTTGAGCTGTAGCTGATTGACCTCCCATTTGATAGTGCCTGCATAGTTCCCAGGACCAATACCAGTTGGCAAAGCGAGTAGCACGATGCCAATATTTCTAGCTTGCTTTACGTGTGGCATTCTGACCAAAGTGAGAATTGCATTCTTCCTAGTGACCAAAGAAAAATTGGATTTTTGACTTTTAAAATTAATTTCTCTGATGTTGATTGACAGACAGCTTCTGATATTTATAACGTTGTGTTATACCGCCCCCTACAGGAGTAGGACACTAGGCAGAAAAGAATTCTGGCTACACCCATGGGCAGTCCCCAGGGGTATACTCCCTCTAACTGCTGTAGCCACTCAGTTTTGTTACAAGCAGTGTCAGAATTAGAACTCCAGAGGGGTGGGTGCGGTGTTCGTCAATGGATCAGAGAAATGGATTTTACCAGCTTCTGGTATTCATAAACATTGGGACGTCCCAAAGCCATGTTAAAATGTGAGATGTGGGAACAAAATTCCCAAGGCTATACATTAGCCAACCAGGCAACAGGAGCTCAAACAAACTGGAGTCCACCTGAAACAAAACACCCTCAAAGAGGATCAGGTCCTCTTAAAAAGCTACCTGCCAAAACTTGTGGCCAAAAGAAGCATCCGCAGATGCCAACACATGCACTTTATAGAACTTTGTGAAAGTATGCACCGACGACCAGGGGGCCACCTTGCAAACCTGCATCACTGACGCCTGATGATAGAAAGCCCAGGAAGCACTGAGCACCCGAGTAGAGTGTGCCTTAACAGGGGGGAAAAAAAAACAAAAAACAAAAGTAACCTGAACCTTGATGGAATAGGCCTGAACCACTGTCCGCTTCCTCTGCGACCATTTCCAGATGGATCAGACAAGCCTTTGAAGCCCATCTGTGAGCACAAATAGCGAGTCTGACTTCCTAAAAGACTCCGTAGCTGCCAGGTACACCATAAGCACCCAAACCACATCTAAGGCATGCAAGGCAATTTCCTTCAGATGTTTAGGCCTGGGACACAGGGAAGGCAACACATTCATTCAAATGAAAATCTGAGACCACCTTAAGAAGAAACGATGGACAGGGGCGAAGAACCACCAGGTAAGGTGAATGACAGAACCCCTCCGCCAGTTTCCGACACCCTGCAAGCAGAGGTGAGGTCTGAGAAAGTGGCCTTTTTGGTGGCCAACAAGCAGGGGAATCACCCGAAGATTCTCAAGGGGAGAGTTCTGGAGAACCGAAGTACCAAATCGAGATAAGTCAGCAAAAGAGACCGCACTGGAGGGACCAAGTGCCGAACATCCTGAAGAAAGGTACGCACCAGAGTGTGTGGCCAAGGGTTGTTTGAAGAACACTGCCAAGGCTGACACCTGGCCCTTGATAGTACTTAGGTCAACTTCTGTTCAAGTACAACTTCTGTTCAACCCCCTTTTGAAGGAAGGTCAAGATCTGAGCCACCGAAAAAAAGAGCGAGGAGGAACCCCAAGGGATTCATACCACGCAATGTATGTTTTCCACATATGATAGGAAATCTACTTGTCTGAATATCTACCAACCTGCCGAGTCCAGTCCGGGGCCACTAAAATTACAGGAATCCTTTCTGCCTCGATCCTGCGTAGAAGTTTTGGCAGAATCTTGAGGGGGGGGGGGGGGGGGAGGTGTAAATCAGACGAAACTGACCCCCACTGGGCCACTGGTGCATCTGTGGTATCCGTGAGAGGATCTTGTGACCGAGCTACAAACCTCTTGAGCTGAGGCGCCAACAGATCCACCTGGGGGGGGGGGGGGGGGGGGGGACTTGGGTGCCATCCCAGAGACACAACTGATCAAATGCCTCCAGCTAAAGAGACCACTACCCCTAGTCTAACTCCTGTTGACTGAGGTAATCCACCAGTCAGTTTTTCACTCTGGGAAAGGATAACCCAATGGTTTTGAATACCAGAAGCTGTGCACGTCAATGAAAGGGGCATTTTTCCAACTGACCCCTAATGAACTGGTTTTAGAAAAAGGTCCCCAGAGAAGTGAACATTTTAGGGGTTCCTCTGGGGTAAAAACATTCAGAACTACTGGATCATCATAATTTTTTTTATATACTGTAAGCCTGTAGCTTTATAATACTGTAGTGCATATAAAAAAAAAAAAAACCACCACACAAACTGTAAAAGCTTTTGCCATCCACATCCGCTGAAGAATGACCACTTCTCCCCTGGAGTTAACACAAGCAGCATTGTAGTAAAACTGACCCCTCAGTCACCCTTCCATATACAGGCTATTATGAAGCAGCAACTAATCCGATCAGCAACGTAAATCATGACATACAGAATGAGACAAAACAGGACCCGTCTATGCAATGTGCGGGGAGGGGGGTTGTTGCAGATGTAGGAGATGTGCCTCCCAGGCTCTATACAAATGCTGTGTTAGCAACTGTGTATAAATGGCAATTATAAAAAGGTAACCGTAAAAAAAAAAAAAAAAAAAAAAATTATATATTTTCGTACATCAATTTTGTAGATCATACAGGGTTAGGATGAAATGGTGTGTGTATGTTGCCTACACCGTGGATTCAAACCCTCACCTAGACCTTGCTTACCCATTTTCTATAAACCATTTGTGGTGGAAGTGAAGCAAGAATCCATATTAATTTTTGCTATACATTTGGACTCGCTTTCTGTAGTCTTTTGGTCTCTTGTCATATAGCCCCCCCCCCCCCCCCGTCAGCAGTAATGTATACCACTGCTCTATACAGTGACTCCCATGAGCATGGATGGGAATGCCATCACCACAGCCCAAACACTCTAGCAGCATAACAGACAGAACCAGGAAGGAAGACTGGGAGAAGATGAGATGCATCCGGGACCAGCTGTCTAAAATGCGAGTTTGCCACATTGTGCCAATAGGCGGTACATACTAGGTCGTTATGGCATAAAGCTCCTGGGGGGGGTGGTCCAGTTACAAAAAAAAAACAAAACCTAAATTAAAGCAAAGTTTAATTTGGCTTTAATCCAAGTCTATTAGGGATTAGATTAGTAGATTACCAAAGCTTTCTAATAAGTGACAGTACCTGGGTACCTTTCTTATAGCATCACAGATGCCTGTTGGGATTTGGAGATCAGAGAATATCCTGCTCACTCCAATTTTGGATTTCAATACATTTAAATGGCACTATCTGGACATGGGGTCTAGGATGAGGTGCCCAAAGAATTCTTGCACCTCTACGAATCTGATGGATGCAAAAAAAAAAAAAAAAAAAAAAAACACACCACACACGACAAAAGAGCTTCTAGAGAATGCTTACAATGCATGCTATATCATTCGCATCAGACCAACTTTCTGAAGGTTGACTAAACCTAGGTCTACGATCATAGGCCCAACAAGGGTTCCGTTCCGCGAGTTGATGTTTCACACTTATGCAATATCAGACATGACATGCGATTTGCACTGCATTGCTGTGGAGATCACATCCGAGGTCTGTGCAAATGCGAATTCAGCCAGCCACACAGTTGTATGGCTGAACGTGCATAGGATTAATAAATTAATAAAAAAAGTGCAGGAACTTATGCTGGTTCCTGCATTGAATATGTTTGAACCTAGGCTGGGGGGGTGGTCACACTTACTAAGAGCAAGGAAAACCCAATTACTATACAGTATTCAAGGCATGAAAACTGACAAGTTTAATTACAAATAATGCAGATAGATGGTGTGTATGGAGATAGAAATACAAGTGTGAATCCAGTATTTGTGGAAGATAAATATCTGGAAGCACCAGGCACAAAAGGCTAGGCCTATGCTTACATGCAATAAAACCCCAAATACCCATTTGCAAGGTGTCAAATGTACAAGGAGCAGTGGGATTGAGCCTCTTCCACAGCAATCACTTTGCAAAGAATCAGCTGTTGGAGCAACAGTAAAGGAACTATCTTCAAAAGCACAGTGCACTGAGCCAACAAATAATCAAAAAAGCAGATCTACTTCCAGTGGTAAAACAGTAAATTGACCATTATCACATCTAAATGAACAGATGAGCCATGCAAATTCAATTTTTTTACCATATTTCTTCCTTATTTCATCGTGTCTTGACTTCATTTGAGTTCTCCTAGAAGAAAAAATAAAAAAATCAGATAAAACTTCGATATGCCACAGACTACTACGATATGCCACAGTCTACTACTTTTAGATTAGTGCTACCCATCTATTACAGAAAAATAAATCTTGTCATAAGTATACAAAATTTAGGCATTTAAGTGGACCGGAATAAAAGTGAAGTAGCGCTCTGTGAAACAGACCTTTGGTCTGGAATTCCTCCTGAAAAATAGCAGTGCACTTCCTGGTATGCAAAGGTGCCAGGGCACTCCTGTTCTGTATGGATTTATATTAGCAGTTTATCTAAGATATCATCTAAGCCTCTGACTGCTAGTTTCACAAGATTTGGTGAGGTCACTACTGTGGTGCTCACTTGGAGGCTCTGACATGAGGATGTCCTGCCCTTTACCAAGATGGATATAGATACTCTAGAGAGAGTTCAGAGAAGAGCTACTAAACTAGTACATGGATTGCAGGAAAAAACTTACCAGGAAAGGATAAAGGACCTTAACATGTATAGCTTGGAAGAAAGAAGAGACAGAGGGGATATGATAGAAACATTTAAATACATAAAGGGAATCAACTCGGTAAAGGAGGAGAGCATATTTAAAAGAAGAAAAACTACCACAAGAGGACACAGTTTTAAATTAGAGGGGCAAAGGTTTAAAAGTAATATGAGGAAGTATTACTTTACTGAGAGAGTAGTGGATGCATGGAATAACCTTCCTGCAGAAGTGGTAGCTGCAAATACAGTGAAGGAGTTTAAGCATGCATGGGATAGGCATAAGGCTATCCTTCATACAAGATAGGGCCAGGGACTATTCATAGGATTCAGATATATTGGGCAGACTAGATGGGCCAAATGGTTCTTATCTGCCGACACATTCTATGTTTCTATGTTTCTATGGCTACGTCTACACAGATCCTGCAGGAAAAAAAAGGTATGGCGAGTCAAAGTTTCTGCCTGTCTATTTTTTCTTCAGCACAGTTTCCAGAGTACAGTCCCTCTGAATTTGTTAAGGCATAGCTAACGTTTTGTGTGTACGTTACATAGTTCTAGTTTGTGAGGTTGGAGAAAAAAAAAAAAAAAAAACACACACACACAACGACATCAGTCCATCCAGTTCAACCCATGTCGTGTGTGTTTGCTGTTAACCGTACATTGTATACCCCTATATGTTGTGGTCTTTAAGGTGCCCATCTAATAGTTTTTTGAAACTATCGATGCTTCCTGCTGATACTACTGCATGTGGAAGAGAATTCCACATCCTTACTGCTCTGACAGTAAAGAACCCTTTACAAATTTTAAGGTTAAACTGTTTTTCCTCTAGTTTTAGTGAGTGGCCATGTGTCTTATTGTATTCCCTTTCTCCGAATAGTTTGTTCCCTATGCTAGGGTCATCACCAGTACAGTATTTGTACATCGATATATATCCCCCTCAAGCGTCTCTTCTACAGAGAGAATAAGTTCAATGCCTGTAGTCTTTCCTCATAGCCGATGTCCATTCCCCTAATATTCCCTCCATTCCCCTGTTAGGATTCTATATTTAGTTTTTAGAGTTACCCATGGGCAGGCAATTGCACCAACATTAATTTTTTTTTTTTTTATTTACCGTTCTTCCTGACGAACTTTTCGCTCTTCATTTTCTCTGATTGATCTCTCAGTCTCCAAGCTGGTACTGTTCAAAGAACATAAGAATGAATGGTCACTTGTGGTTTACTCACATTTTAAAAATTGTATGTGCCATAAACAAGGGGTTCAACCCATCATCACAGATCTGCATGAATATTTAAATGGGTATTAACCACTTGCCGACTGCGCACAGTATATTTACTGCGGCAGTCGGCCCCGGCCAGGCAGAGTGACGTAGGTCTACGTCGCTACTTCCTGCCGGTCCTGTGCGCGCTCCCGCGCGTGCCCGCCGACACCGATGGCTCGATTGGGTTCAGAACCGATCAGTCATCAGGTCCAGGCCAATCATTTTTGGTCTGGACCTGTTGATCGGTCCTGCCCAATCAGATCTCCCTCTAAGCCTGTGAAATGTAAACACAGGCTTAGAGGAGATGTGACCTCCCCCCACAACGGTCTTTTTGGATCCAGCGTGAGAGGAGAGCACATCTTACTGTGAGTACTGCACCAAGCACACCCACACACAGTTAGATAGGCACATTTCACCCCCGATCGCCCCCCCGATTAACCCCTACAGCACCTGACACAACACACACTATATACAGCATATAGCATATACCTATATACCTGTATAAGTGTGATTTGTGAACAGGTGTAGCACTTGCGACCCCCCCTTTTCCACTTGAATTACCCCCCACCCCCCCCTAATAAAGATTTGAGCCCCTGATCTCCCCTGACCCCCCCCTGATCACCGCTAGTTAACCCCTACACCCTCTGTCACATCAGCACTAATACAAACGCAATATACGGTGTTATTGTATATTTGTATTAGTGTCATTGTGATCAGAATTAGCGCAGGCGACTAAGTTTCTGTCCCAAGAAGGTTTAGGGTCCCCGCCACCCGCCCAATAAAGATTTAAGCCCCTGACCCCCCCCTGATCACCCCTACACCCCCTGCCATAACACACACCGTATACAGTATATAGCATTTTGCTATATACCCGTATAAGTGTGATTTGTGGTCAGGTCTAGCGCTTGCGACCCCCCTTTTTCCACTTGAATTACCCACCACCCCCCCTAATAAAGATTTAAGCCCCTGATCCCCTCCTGATCACCGCTAGTTAACCCCTACACCCTCTGTCACATCAGCACTAATACAAACGTAATATACAGTGTTTTTGTATTTTTGTATTAGTGTGATTGTGATCAGAATTAGCGCAGGCGACTAAGTTTGTGTCCCAAGGAGGTTTAGGGTCCCCGCCACCCGCCCAATAAAGATTTAATCCCCTGATCCCCCCCTGATCACCCCTACACCCCCTGCCATAACACACACTGTATACAGTATATAGCATTTTCTATATACCCGTATAAGTGTGACTTGTGACCAGGTTTAGCGCTTGCCACCGTTCCTTTTATCCTTAGGATACCCGCCAGCCCCTTCCAATAAAGATTTAAACCCCTGATCACATCCCGTTAACCCCTACACCCTCTGTCACATTAGCACTAATACACACATAATATACTGTTTTTACTGTATTTTGTATTGGTGTCATTGTGACTTGAGGTTGCGCTAGCTAGCTAGTTTCTTTCCCAAAGGAGGTTTAGGGTCCCCGCCACCCCCCCCAGATCCCCAGCGCATAGTTTAGAAGTAACCCCTTGATTGCCACACACGCACGCACGCACGCACCTACACTTCCATTTCTAGTATAGTGTTTGAACAGATCAATATCTGATCTGATCAGAACTATACTAGCGCCCCCATAGTTTAGGGTTCCCAAAACGCGGTGTTTGCACGATCAGTACTGATTCCGGCCAGCACCTGCGTTTAACCCTTTCACCCAGGCAAGTGTAGTAATCAATAGATTACTGTCACTTGCAAAAAAACACAAGACACAAAACCGCTGTGTTAGCAGAGTCAGGCCTGATCCCTGCTAGCATTAGCAGTTTTTTTTTTGTAGCGCTTGAAATAATCTTCGACAACCAGGTGCTTTTATTACCTGTGAGTCGCATCACTGTACGAGTAAATTTAGTTACCAAAATGACCAAACGTTCGTACAGGGATGAAGAGCTTCTCAGTTATATGCTGACCGAGTCATCTGATAGCGAAGGGGAAGCTACAATGACCGAATTAGTGTCAGTATATGAACCTGATGACGGCAGCGGCTCCCTGACAGATAGCTCCGACGACAGATGGGTCCCTGTTAGACCCAGGCGTACCTGACCCCATTCTGAAGTTGTTGAGATGCAGGAATCGCAGGGTGCTCGTATGGAGCAGAGTGTGGGTACTAGTGCCGCTCATTTTTCTGGCGACCTGGCAAGCGCCAGCGGCCTAGTACAACCTGGACCTAGTACAACCAGCACTGCAGTAAGACCTGGTGACGTGGCGAGTCCCCTAAGTGCAGTTGAAGCTGGTGCGGTGGCTAGCACAAGTAGTGGCCCGCAGCCACCGCGTATTCGTAGACAGGCCCGTAGAGCCCATAGTGCCCTCCCTGATGCGCTGGCATATCCTAATTGGCAACCCACCGATACTACAGCGCCAGTACTTCCCCCATTCACCGCCCAACCTGGAATCCACGTGGAGACAGCTGGTTTTACGCCCCTAAACTTTTATGAGCTGTTCTTCACGGAAGATCTTTACAGATCGATTGTGGATCAATCAAATTTATATGCACAACAGTTCATCGTCGCCAACCCAAATTCACACCTTGCCAGACAATTCGGCTGGAAACCTATAACGGTTTCCGAATTTAAGATCTTTCTGGGCCTTTCCCTCCACATGGGCATAACTAAACAGAGTGAATTGCGGCTATATTGGTCCACTAGCCCAGTTCACCATATGCGCATGTACTCTGCCTCCATGTCCAGGGGGAGATACGAGCAAATTCTGCGATTCATGCATTTCAGCGACAATGAAATCTGTCGTCCTCGGGGAGACCCTGAATACGATCGGCTCCACAAAATTCGGCCCCTCATAGACCACTTCAATCAGCGGTTTGCAGCCTTTTTTACCCCCGAACAAGTTGTCTGCGTTGACGAGTCCCTGATTAAATTTACTGGCCGCCTTGCTATGAAACAGTACCTCCCCAGCAAGCGTGCCAAGTACGGGGTCAAACTGTATAAATTGTGTGACAGGGCCACAGGCTATACAGTTAGTTTCCGGGTCTATGAGGGAAAAGATAGCTGTGTGGAGCCCCCCAACTGCCCAGACTACATAGGGAGCAGCGGTAAGAACGTTTGGGACTTGGTGTCACCCTTATCCGGAAAGGGGTACCATTTGTACGTGGACAACTTTTATACAAGCGTGCCACTATTTAGTCACCTTCTCGATTTACAAATTGGCGCATGTGGCACCGTGCGACCTAATCGCCGGGGCTTCCCCCAACGGCTTGTAAATTCCCGTCTTAGTCGGGGGGCGAGAGCCTGCTTGAAAACGGACAAATTGCTTGCGGTGAAGTGGAAGGATACACGGGATGTTTATGTTCTGTCCTCCCTTCACGCAGACACGACGATCCAAATCACTACGGCAACTGGCGTTGTGGAGAAACCCCTCTGTGTCCACGAATATAACCTTAACATGGGAGGGGTGGACCTTAACGACCAGCTTTTGGCGCCGTATTTAGTTGCCCGTAAAGCCAGACGCTGGTACAAAAAAGTGTCTGTTTACCTTTACCAATTGGCTATGCTGAACGCCTTTGTCCTATACAGGGCGTCAGGACGAACTGGATCTTTCCGGGAATTCCAGGAAGAGATCATCCTTGCCTACCTGTACCCAGGAGGCATGCCTGCCCAACTTCCCCTTCCAGATGCAGTGAGCCGGCTGCATGAGAGGCATTTTCCTTATGTCCTCCCGAGTACCCCTACCCAAAGATACCCCCAAAAAAGATGTCGTGTCTGTAGCAGGCGCGGATTTAGGCGTGACACCCGTTATTATTGTCCCAAATGTCCTGACCAACCTGGTCTCTGCATCGGGGAATGTTTCGAGCGCTACCATACACTAGTGGAGTATTAGCGTAGGGTACAGCACGACACAGTGTAGGGCACACAAACACAGGGTCTCGAAAGATGTTGGATGTCCATCGACATTTTGAGAGACCCAAGCTGGAAGAGAAGATCGCAGAAGATCGCAGTCCCAAATCAAGAAACAGTTAGAAAAATAAAAGGATCCAAAAACTGTTGTTGTGTCAGTAATTTTATATGTCCTTCTCCTTCCTACTGTACTTTTTTCAATGTCCTTAGTTTGTTTTTTCATTCTTTTGTGACCTGTTTCTCTTGCAGGTACTCGTCGGCTACCACGCATTGATTTTATATATTCTGACACAAACAGCGTTTGCGCTCAGCATATATGGATACCTTTGCTGATAGCAGCTGTGGTGATTTTCTGATTTCAGCACTGCAGTTAAAATCCTATTTTGGTATACGTGGATAGCGCCGTGTATACCCATCATTAAATTCAGTGGGTGGTTGTTTGGGCGGTTAATGATGAGTAATACTACGCATTATTCCTGTGCTGATTTCTGATAGGTTCTCTTTTTTTCCGTTCAGCCCACAGGCTGCATGAAAAAAAAAAAAACCTATATGCCAAACAAGGACCAGCAATGTACTGGTACGTTGCTGGACTTTGAGTGGTTATACCAGGATGATGCCTGCAGATTTAGGCATCATCTTGGTATCGTTTTTTACAGCCAGCGGTCGGCTTACATGTAAAAGCAATCCTAGCAGGTAATTGGCCGCTAGACTGCTTTTACATGCAGTGGGAGGGGCCTCCCCCCCCCCCCACCGCCGCCTTCCGCAGCCTTCCGTGGTTTTTCTCGGGCTCTCCTGTCCCACCGGTTAACCCGAAAGTGCAGCCGGTGGTTCAATTGTCTAACCATAGAGCTAATTGGAGATGAGAATGGCTCCAATCATCTCTATGGCCTAAGATGCCGGAGGCTACGAGCATTTCATGACTTCTGTTTCGCCAGAAATAAGCAGGGCCATTGGGAAATTGGGAAAGTATTTTATCACACCAATTTTGGTGTGGTCAGATGCGTTAAGGTCAGAGGAGAGATCTAGAGTCTAAAAGACCCCAATTTTTTTTAAAAAAGAGTACCTGTCACCACAGATTGCTATCATGGGGGATATTTAAATTCACTGTGATAACAATAAAAATGATTTAAAAAAAAAAAATGAAAGGAAAGGTGTCAAAATAACATAAAAAAGCAAAAAAAAAAAAAAATTGAGCCCCCCCCCCCTTTCCCCCGGTGCTTGCGCGCAATGGCACACGCAAGCGGTGGTCTAGTGTCATATGTAAACCGCAATTGCAGCATGCATGTGAGGTATCGCCGCGATCGCCAGATTGAGTGCAGTAATTCTTGCAGTAGACCTCCTCTGTAAGTCTAACGTGGTAACCTGTAGAGACTTTTAAAGGTTTTTAAAAATGTACGTATGTTTTTGCCGCTGCGCAGGCATGCGCAATTTTTAAAGCATGTCATGTTAGGTGTCTATGAACTCGGCATAAGATCATCTTTTAAATTTTACCAAAAAAATTGGAATTATATAGTGTATTTGTGCAATAAATTAAAAAAAAATGTATTTTTTTCGCAAAAATTGCGTTTGGAAAATCTGTGCGCAAATACCGTGTGACAAAAAAATTTGCAACATCCACCATTTTATTCTATAGGGCCTCTGCTTTAAAAAAATATATAATGTTTGGGGGATCAAAGTAATTTTCTAGTAAAAAAAAAATATTTTTTCATGTAAACAAAAAGGCACAGAAAAGGCTTGATTTTCAAGTGGTTAGAAGAGTGGGTGATGTGTGGCTAAGATTGAGCATAAAATGCCGGGACAGTTCAAACACCCCCCAAATGACCCCTTTTTGAAAAGTAGACACCCAAAGCTTTTTTCTGAGAGGCATGGTGAGTCCATGGAGTATTTTATATTTTGCCACAAGTTTCGGGAAAATTATTATTATTTTTTTTGTTGTTTTTTTACAGAAAGTTGTCACTAAATGATATATTGCTCATGCATGCCATGGGAATATGTGAAATGACACCCCAAAATACATTCTTTTGCTTCTCCTGAGTACAGGGATACCCCATGTGTGAGACTTTTTGGGAGCCTAGCTGTGTACGCGACCCCGACAACCAGTCCACATCTTCAGGTTTTCTAATGGCGTAAATTGCTGATTTTACCCCTGACTACCTGTCAGAGTTTCAGAGGCCCTGAAATTTCAAGATAGCACAAAACCCCCCCAAATGACCCCATTTTGCAAAGTAGACACTCCAAGCTACTGGCTGAGAAGCATGGTGAGTCCATGGAATAGTTTATATTTTGCCACAAGTTTCGGGAAAAAATTTTTTTTTTATTTTTTTTTTTACACAAAGTTGTCAGTAAATGATATATTGCTCACACATGCCATGGGTTTATGTGAAATGACACCCCAAAATACATTCTGCTGCTTCTCCTGAGTACAATGATACCCCATGTGTGAGACTTTTTGCCAGTCTAGCCGCGTACAGGACCCGGAAAACCAATGCGCACCTTTTGGCTTTCCAAGGGCGTAAATTGTTGATCTCACTCCTTACTACCTATCACACTTTTGAAGTCCATAAAAAGCCAAGATGGCACAAAACCCCCCCAAATTACCCCATTTTGCAAAGTAGACACTCCAATCTATTTGCTGAGAGGCATGGTGAGTATTTTGCAGCTCTAATTTTTTTTGGAAAATGAAGAAAAAAACAGGAAAATGCATTTTTTTTCCTCTTTTTTCAATTTCCAAAGCTTTGTGACAAAAAGTGAGATCTGCAAAATACTCAACATGCCTCTCTGCAAATAGCTCAGGTTGTCTACTTTCCGAAAAGGGGTCATTTGGGGGGGGGGTTGTGCTGTCTTGGCATTTCATGGCCTCCAAAACTGATAGGTAGTCAGGAGTGAAATCAACAATTTACGCCCTTGGAAAGCCAAAAGGTGCGCATTGGTTTTCCGGGTCCTGTACGCGGCTAGACTCACCATGCCTCTCAGCAAATAGCTTGGGGTGTCTACTTTCCAAAATGGGGTCATTTGGGGGGGTTTTGTGCTATCTTGGAATTTTAGGGCCTGCGAAACTGTGACAGGTAGTGCAGAGATGACATGAACAATTTACGCCATTAGAAAACCTGAGTGTGTTGATTGGCTTTTGCGGTCCTGTACACAGCTAGGCTCCCAAAAAGTCTCACACATGGGGTATCCCCATACTCAGGAGAAGCAGCAGAATGTATTTTGGGGTGTCATTCCACATATACACATGTCATGTGTGAGAAATTTATCTTTTAGTGACAACGTTGTGTAAAAAAAAAAAAAGTTAAAAAAAAAAAATTGTAATTTTCACAAAACTTGTGGCAAAATATAAAATATTCCATGGACTCACCATGCCTCTCAGCAAACAGCTTGGGGTGTCTACTTTCCAAAATGGGGTCATTTGGGGGGGTTTTGTGGTATCTTGACATTTCAGGGCCTCCTAAACCGTTAGAGGTAGTGAGAAAATGCAATGAAAAATGTACGCCCTTTGAAATTCTGATGGTGGTGATTTGTTTTTGGGGACCCCTACACAGCTAGGCTCCCAAAAAGTCCCACATATGTGGTATCCCTGTACTCAGGAGAAGCAGCAGAATATATTTTGGGGTGTAATTACACATATACCCATGGCATGTGTGAGCAATATATCATTTCAATGACAACTTTGTGTAAAAAAAAAAAAAATTTTTTTTAGTCATTTTTCAAACACCTGTGACAAAAAAATGAAATATTCAATGAGCTCAACATGCCTGTCAGGACATTCCTTAGGATGTCTACTTTCCAAAAAGTGGTAGTTTGGGGGGGTTTTGTACTGCCCCGCCATTTTAGCACTTCATGAAATGAGATTGGCAGTCAGAAATTAAAGCTGCGTAAATTTCACTATTTACACCATAGTTTGTAGACGCTATAACTTTTGCGCAAACCAATAAAAATACGCTCATTGATTTTTTTTTTGTCAAAGACATGTAGCTAAATATAATTTGGCAAAAAAAAAATGACATAAATTGAGTATATTGGATATTTTTTAAAAGACAAAGTTGAAAATGTCATTTTTTTGCAAAATTTTCGCTCTTTTTTTATTAATATCGCAAAAAATAAAAAGCGCAGAGGCGATCAAATACCACCAAAAGAAAGCTCTGTTTGTGAGAAAAAAAGGACGTAAATTTCGTTTAGGTACAGCATTGCATGACCAAGCAATTATCAGTTAAAGTCACGAAGTGCCAAGTTGAAAAAAGGGGTCTGGTCTTTAAGCTGCAAAATCCTCCGGTGGGAAAGTGGTTAAAAGGCAGATTATTAAAAAAAAAAAAAGATTTTTGTAAGACTTTACTGTAAAATCATTTTCTCTGAAGTCCACTGACAGACACAGCTCTTATGCTTCTTATACCATTGGGTTTTGCTGCCTTACAGGAGTAGTATTAGGCAGGGAAAAAAAAAAACAAAACAAAAAAACAAACAGTTTACCACGCTTATGGGGGTAGTCCCTATAGGCATAAACCCACACACCCTGCTCCAGCATACCAGTTTCGTTGCAAGCAGTAAGACCCAAATCATCCCCATATCAGAGGGACAGGTGCTGTGTCTGACAATGAACTTCAGAGAAGTTCAAGAACAGACAAAACCAGATTAAGATCCCAAGGAGGCAACTGGGAGCTCCTTGGGGGGGCCAGATGACACACCCCCTGAATGAAAAAAAAAAAAAAAAAAGTGTGAACCAAGGCATTAGAAGCCAACAGACATTAGAAATAAATAGCCAAGACTGACACTTGACCCTTATAGTGCCCAAGGCCAACCGCTGCTCAACCCCTTTTTTTGTTAAAAAAAAAAAAAAAAAAAGCCAAAACCCTAGCTATAGAAAAACAAGTGCGGGTGCAGCTTCAGCGATTCACACCATGAATGTACGATTTCCACAAACGATGCTAAATCTTCCTAGAGGTTGCCTTCCTAGCTTTCAACAGGGTAGGAATCTCAGATTCAGAGAGAACCCCCATCTCTCAACACCTGCCCTTCAACAGCCATGCCATTAAAGCCAGCGACTGTAAATGAGGATGGAAGATCGGTCCCTGGGACAGCAGAACCTCCCTCAGAGGAAGTCTCCACGTACCAAGACAGACGAGGCCAGTCACCACCAGAACAACCAGATACTGGCTCCTTCTTAGGGCCTTCTTGGAAGCCTGGTCTCCCGATCAGCACTTCAGCCACACCATGCCTCTTATGGCAATCCCCACAGTCGACACCTCTGGCCACCAGGGGAGCCGCATCCAAGGACGCATCACACAGGAACACCAGGGCCTGGGCCCCCTGGTCCATAAGTTCCATCAGCTCTGGGGAAACCAAGTCAGCATCTAGGTTACTCTTAAAAACCGTTACCCATTCTATAACCGTCTGATATCAAAACAGACAAAAAAAAAAAAAATCGGTTTCAGGATTGAACCAGTCAACACATGAAGGTGGCGGGAAGGAAATTCCACCTGCCTGTCCACCGGGTCCGTAAACACCGGGGAATCTTTCCCAGGCACTATAGTAGTATATATGTTCAACCTGGATACAGGATGATCCACCTTAGGCGGTACCGTCCAACGGTTCGAAACAGTCTCAGCAAAGGGATAACTGCGTTTAAAACGCTTAGGCACTATTAACATGTACTTGATGCGCAGCCATTGTTTATTAACAATATCATGAAAATTCTCGGGACAAGGGAAAACCTTACCCGATCTTTGGGTTTTGCGGGAGCCAAAGGACACCCGTGTCCCTGCCAGAGTGGGCTCATCTGCCATTTTTAAAAAGTTTCCCTTACTGAAACAATCAGGGCTTCCACCAAAGAACTTTCCCGCGCTGCAGCTGAAGAGGACAGGTCCGTTTCTCCATACGATTGCAAGGACTGCGATCCCTCGAGGGGGGGTGTCTGTGGTGACCATATCAGTCTCTGAATCAAAGGACCCCACCGACGACGAAGGCAGTGGCCGGTTTCAGCCATTAACCTTTTTCTACACAAAATTAACCTTGGTCGTCAGGCTTTCCAGTGCTGCTGAAATCACGGCCAGCGACTGCGATCCAGAAGGTTCGATAGTCGCATTAAGGGGGTCTGAGAGTGAAACCACTGCCTGGGACTCCACAATTAGTTCAAAAGAAAAAAACAGGTGTACTGTCTTCGCCGTTTACCACGGTATGCAGAGTCCACCTTATGCAGAGATTGCACAGGGATATGCCCAGAGACCCCAGTAATTTACCACCTCACTGAGAAACCTCCCTCCAGAGCCGATCTGTGCAGCAGGAAAGTGAAAGTGACAGGATATGACATCAGCCTGGAAAGAATGTGAAAGGTCACGCTGCCTGTGGAGCTCCATAGAGATACACAAAAATGCCTGCCAATGCAAGTCTATAGGGAGCACAGGGAAAATGCCTGCACCATGGAAGTAAATAGGGAGAATTCTATGGCTACGCTAAAAAAATGGCAGCCCCCACGGCATGCCATGAGGTCAGGGGACCCCAAAATCGGAGGTCACAGAGGATCTACAAGACCCAGCAGGAAAAAAAAGGTACCATTCTCACCCCCCCCCCCTTCCCCAGGGTGCCTGGCGCCGCAGCAATAGCATCCCCCAGGTGAAAACTGCTAAAAGGGCAGGGGGCAAGGCACAGAACCAGTCATCCTGATAGGCCAGGGGGATCTTTTAGGAAACACCAGTCCTTTCATGCCCAGGAGTGAGCCCACATTCTACTCCTCAATCCCCCCCCCCGCCCCAAGACCACTAATGGATATGGGGGGGGTTGCATTTACTCACCATACCATGGACCGGGTGGGATCCGCTCCGGACAGACCACCTCCCACCTGGAGTGGGGGTGCTGCCAGCTGAGAGGTACGCTGCGACTCAGGGTGTTCCAGGTCGTGTCCCAGTGAGACATCTACTCGCAGGCTGGCCCCCATCCAAAACGGGGCTCAGTCATTGCGTGGCCTAGTGCGGGACTATAACCTGCTCACGCTCGTAAGCCAGGCTGGGAGACCTTAAGGATCTAGATTATCCAGTGTGAAACCTCATCTGGCTATCAGTTGTAGTTCACCAGGATCACCCTGAACACTAACTAGCAGGAGTAAAGACAAAACTAAATACTCTTTAAAAGAAGAAAAAAAAAAAAAAAACGGAGACCGAAGTCCCAGCAGGAAACCTAGGTCCTACTCCTTCACTAGGCAGAAACAAATTGGTATGCTGGAGCAGGGTGTGTGGGGTTATGCCTATAAGGACAGCCCCCATAGGTGTGGTAAACATTTTTTTCCTGCCTAGTACTATATCTGTAGGGGGCAGCATAATCCAATGGTATTAAGAAGCATAAGAACTGCGTGTGTCAATGGACAATAGAGGAAAAAGAAATTAAACTGATTATACTTACCTGCTTTATGCAGCAGCCCGATCTCTTATCTGGTCCCTCGCCGGCGCTCCTGGCACCTGCGGAGTGCCCCTATAGCAATCAGCTTGTTATGGGGGCACCCAAGCAGGCTTACTCCCAAGCCACTGCTCTCACACATGGCTCGGGGCCACCCCCACTGTCATTTGCTTACTGACTGATTGGCTGAGAGCAGCGGAAGCCATTGGCTCCTACTGTCAATGAGGAGAAAAGACCCAGGAGAGCCACTGCTTTCGTGCACATGGCAGGATCATGATGGGGCTCAGGTGTTTTACCTTCATATATAAAAAAGGAAAAAACCTTGAGCCTTTACAACCACTATAACAAGCAGTACAAAGCCAGACTGAAGGATGTTTAATCGGTTTCTGCCCACATTAACGTGTGTGGCAGCAAAGAGGATGGGCTTTAACGCCCATGCACCACACATCTGCATCTCCATGGGCAGCAGGTTTCTGTGCTAAGAACTTTCCCACTGCACGCTCCCAGACTACTAATCATTGGATCCGGCGGGACCGGGTCCTGAGCATGTGACCACTTTGACAGCCAATTAATCATGTGCTTAGGCAGGCTTTTCTGTCCCCTGGGCATAAAAGCCCAGTTAGAGAGAAAATGGGGTCGGGTGTGAAGGGGGTTAAAAAATGGACAAATATGGGGGGGGGGTTGCGGGTCTACTGATTTCTGAATCACCGACCTGCAGCTAGTATGCACGTCAAAATCAGCAAACTATAAAGTATGGAAGCCTGAGATGGTCAAACTAAAAGCTTTATCAAATTTTTGCTATACATGCGGCCATTCAAAATTCATGTTTTACAAGTTAAAGCCTTTAAGCTAGACATCGTGTCAATGGAACCATAAACATTCTGCACTGCATTCAGTTCTGCAAACAAAGTGACACTGTGAATGTTTGCAGAAGCACAAACAGTGATCTGACTATACTTACTTTCGATTCTTCTTTTTCCTACAACAGCAGCAACAGCAGACAACCAAGGACAAAATAATAACTCCTCCAACCACGGACATAGCAATGATTAGAGCTTCAAAATTCACTGGAAAACAAAAATAAAAAACAAAAATTTTAAATTTCTAAAGCAAAGGGCTCATACATATGTAGTCTGCATCCAATAACATTTTCCAAAATGACATGGCCATTGCCTGATCATCTTACTAAAGTTTCGCTGTAACAGCAGACCACATCAAGGCCAGACAAAAAAAAAAAAAAAAAAAAACACATGCTCCATCTATGGCCAGCCTTACTGACCCAGACTAAGCATGCAGAAAGTGAAGATCTCTACGACCAAGCCCTGATTGGGTAAAACACATTGGAGGGAGTAGTCCTAAGGCAGGGACTGACTGCCATGTTTAGGGACAGTTTTTACAATCAACATGGATGTCGTCTGTCCCGTGTCTGGTGGCTTCGCTCTAAAGAACAGACTGTTCAGCTCGACTCCTGCACCCTGGGGTTCGAGCAGCTGCTTGGAGCTGAGTTCCTTCAGTTTTATGCTATCCAAATGCAGAAAGCAAGGTCATAATTCCAGATAAGCATATTTTTTTTTTTGGAAAAGTACTGAAGACATGCAGGCAACCATAATTTCAGAAGAGTCTTTCCTGTTCCAAGCAACGGAAGTTACTGCCTCCTATAGAAAGGCTAGATTCGGAGGCAAGACATGTGAGCCGACACTCCTTACTGCAGCTCTAAACTACTTTTCCGCTATCCTGCACTATCATCCACCTCTGACACCCCTGGACACTCACAATTCCTCCACTCTGATGTTTGCTGGTGGAGAGCAAGCACAGAAAACCCCTGGCAGGAATGAGCACTGCCACAGGCTCCTGGCAAAATGCTTGCTGCTCTCCATCCTCATGGCATTCCCCAGCCTCTGTTCCTGAGCTATTTGGGAATGCAGTGAAATCACAGCAATCCTCAGGGCTGCCAGATCCAAGGAGAGCCTTTATATTAGCAATGCAGCAGTCTCCTTGTTCCTTGAGTATTTTACATATGTCCAAACTCCGAGCACAAATTTCATTTGTCAAGCAAAAAAAAAAAAAAAAAAAAAAAAAAAAAAAGAGAGCCCTCAACATTACCCCATGCTCTTACCAGCTAAATTATGGGTGGCACACTAAGAGCAAACACTTTTTCTGTACACCTGAAAGCACATTAGCCTGGGTAGAAAAACTGCTGCATTTATCAAGTCCACTGACTCCCACCTACTTGGGATCCATATGGTGGTACTGATCAGCTAGCTATAAAACTTCATTATCTGGTATATATTTTGACTTCAAAGGATAAAGTCTATAGGTAGATCCCTTTTGGCTTTATTCACAATCACCAATGGTAATGTTCTCCACCAGAAGGTTTTGTTTTGGGACAATTTCTATGTCCGAGGTAGCCTCTTGAGCATTAAGAGCCTGAACTCTAACTTTAAAGCAGGCCAGTTCATTGGAGTTCCTGAAGTTCCTTAAGACACCTTCCACATGTATTGTTTAAAGGAAACCCATCTAATTAGGTCCCAAAATACCCAAGGCCCTTTCACATTGATGCATTCCTATTGACTTTACCCACTTGACCTCTGGAAAATCTAACCTGAAAACTGAAACTATGCCCATGGGGTTTCAGGTCTTAATTCATAAGGGCCTCCCATTTGTCTGCTTATGTACTGTATCTGACCCCAACAGGTGTTATGTCATATTACATGCCACAATTTAGAATACCCCATTTATTTTAGTGGCTTTGTATATTCCCCTCCAGTTGCAGCCACAATTTTCTCAGATCTTAATGTCCATTTCTCCATGTTTCTCACCTGTACCACTTTTCCTGGCGATTTTAATTCAACAATGGACCCTGCCCTGGCTAGACTATGGCCAATACAGACAAGCTCAAGGGATTTTAGTAACTGATGTGCAGCCTAATGGCTAAGTGGATCTATGGAGATAGAAATGTACTCTTATTAGCGAGTACTCATGTCAATCAAAGACGTACAAAGCCTTATCTAGAATATACTATGCCCTGACTACAACCGATTTTCTCCCCTGCATGCAACATCTCTTTCCTAACTCAAAACTTTGTCTGATCAGTCTACTTAACCCTAGCTATGGGGCACAAACCTTCCTTTCAGATTTGGAGGGTGAGCCACCTATGGATCCACAACTAAAAGGAGGTAGCCAAAACGAGTTCTTACTACGTTAGATTACTGGCTCCACAATTTCCACACTGCCTGCCCTCCTTTAGATGCTTTCAAATCAGTGGTTCAGAGCGCTTACATAAGCAAGTCTCGGGAAATATCACGCATCAAATGCACTTCTAGCCTTTACCCCGACTTCCCACAGTGCTCTTGTTGCTGTTCACTGAGCTTTGAACTTCCAATCTGTAGAATCGACATACAAGAACCAACAATATTTAGCTGCCTGTTCACATGAGAACAGTGGTAAGGAAAGGAAATGACTGGCCTTTTTATCCCATATAGACTTGGGCACCACTATTCCTTCACAGTACCCGACAATACAGTTACGTCTGACCTGAAAGCCAAACCCTTTTGCCCGATTTCTTTTGTCTTTTAAAAGCATTATGCAGACCTACTTCTGTCCTAGACATTTGCTTTACCCATGTTAGTCTCCCACAGCTTACCCCCTCACAGTGTCAACTGCCTAAGGCCTCCTTGAGAGATGGAGATCTCAGTTACTATCCACTCAACTACTACTAACAAAACATCAGGCCTTGGATTATCTGTCAAGCGGACAAGGCTTATGTAAATGCAGCTCTCTTCTTGGAGTTTAGAAACTGGTAGTCTAGTCTACCGAATTCAATGAACGAGGCTCTTATTTTGTTGCCCAAACAAGGCAAGGATAAACCATTATGTGGATCCTACCGCCCCATTTCATGACCGGTAAGAACACTTCCGATAAGACATCTATATTTAGATATACACAATGCTGCCAACACTAGAAAAAAAGGTTGTCACTGGATGTTCAGAAGGCCTTCAACAGTTTGATGGTCTTTTCCCTGGGAAACAGTCACGTATGTTCTTCGGCCCTTGATTAAATGGGTCCATCATCTAGATTCTAATCCACAGGGAAGAGTTTGAACAAGGCCATTTACAAACTATTCCCCCTCTAGAGGAGCACCCAACAGGACTGCCTATTCTCCCCTCTGGTTTGCAGTCATTATGGAACCCCTATCTCTGTCCATTTGACAGAACCCAGAGATGGGAGGCATGTGCTGGGGTCCTCTGGAGGAGAAGATGTCTTTAAATGCATATTACGCATTGTTGTATTTGGATGGCTCTGAAAACTCCTTTAATGTGCTGATTCAAGTGATCGAGCGGTTCAGGGAGGTCTCAAGCCTTTAAAGCAGGGTCTCCCAATTTTTATCCAAGACAGTCTTTCAGATTTTCAGACAGGATTGTAATATTACGTATGGTACACTCCTCTGTTGTCATAGGCAGGTAGCTTGATACAAGCTACCGGTGCATGATGTCACTAACACACTTAAAAGCATGAAAAGAAACCATGCTCTTACATCATAAAAACACATCACCATAGTGCAAAAACAATAGTGAATAGACAAATACACCTTCATTTAAATAAAAAAAATTTGTGAAGTCCATATATACCGTATTTTCACGACTATAAGGGCGCAGTATCAGTTAACGGTAAATTTTCAAACTATTTTCATATATAAGGCGCACTTTTTTTGGAACGTTGATTCGCGCGGGGTTTACTGGCAGGTGCTCATCGCGAACCCTCGGATGACAGTTCTGGCAGATACTTTATGCCAGGCATCCACTGGCACACAGTGGCATAACTGGCCCGGCGTTGCCTCCCGGTCTTTGTGAAGGAGTGCTCTCCTTCCATCATCCAGTTTTCCCACGTGATTCGCAGTTTCGCCTTGAAGGAAGGAATGACACTTATGTCCAGTGGTTGCACCCCTTCAAACCATCCAGTTAACTGAAATTTTCAAACTATTTTAATATATAAGGCGCACCGGATTAGAAGGCGCACTGCCAGTTTTTGATCAAATTTTAGGATTTTCAGTGCGCCTTAGTCCGAAAAATACGGTAATCCCACACGTAAATAGCGTCCTCAGTGAGTATAGGAAAGGTTCCTCTCCACCAGCATGCAGGCACACTATACACTAAGACTTAATTGACCCCATTACAGGGAGTCAAATTGCGCATATTGGAAAACCCAAGATGCCATACATGAGGTCAAAGGAACGATTTCAAACAGCTGCTGTCATCCATTCAATATGTATATAAATAGCGTGTTCAAAGCTCCAGTGTTGCCATATAGAGAGGCAAAAACACTCAAGGTGCAGTATATCAAATCATTTATTTAAAAAAGAAGGTTGTATTGCACACAAAGACGACAGGGATCAGCCTGTATTGTACAGGAATCACTGGTTTTCTGGTCCACCTGCATTCCAGCTGACCAGAAATAGCGTATCTCAAATACCACCCAACACGTTTCATCAGTCTATGTCTGATGTCTTCAGGGACATCCTAGATTTTCCCAATGGCCCAGCCTGTTGAGTGTATAGTGCAAATGCATGCTGGAGGAGAGGAACCTTTCACTGGAGGATGCTAGTCACGCGTGGGATTATATATGGGATGTCACAATTATGTATTTTTTAGAATTTAAATGAAGATGTATGTCTATTCACTATTTATGATGGTGATATGTATTTTAGGATGCAAGAGTGCAGTCTTTGTTTTTCACAGTATAGGTGTTTTTTTTTTTTTTTTACACTTTACAACCCGCAGCTTTTTATTTATTGTAGTTTTTTTGGTTATTAATGTGGGTTTAGAACCTATTGGGTTCCTATATAACGGAATTTTTGTAAAATCTTACCGTAAAATTCCTTTCTCTGAGTCCTCCGACAGTCGCCGCCACTTCACAATCTTCACTATTGGGGTAATTGACCTTTGCTCCGCAGGAGTAGCTAGGCAACAAGATTTGTTAATATCAAAGCTTTTAGCATATCACACCCCTAGGGGGAGGTCCCCTCAGTCAATACCTCCCTGCTTCCAGCATTCTCAACTCAGTTTCAGTAGCATAGCAGTAGAGTACATAAACAAACCCCAAAAGAGGGGCGGGGGCGGCGACTGTCTGAGGACTCAGAAGAATTTTACGGTAAGATTTTACAATCGCCGCCACTTCACAATCTTCACTATTGGGGACGTCCCAGAGCAGTGTAGACATGAGGGGTGGGAAAAAAACGCAGCCGCGCATAAAGCAACGCAGTACCCACATCAGAGAAAGGAACCTTACCAAAGTAAGAGAACCAACCTGGCAACAGGAAAACGTGCCCAACAGGAGCAACAACCCAGGAAGAACAAGTAACTCAGGGGTAAAAACACCCCAACAGCCAAGGCCCCAAACAAGGGACCCCAAGGCACTGCCGCACTAAGAACTTTACGGCCAAAGGAAGCATCTGCTGATGCCTGAACATCCACTTTGTAAAATTTAGAGAAGGTGTGAACGGACGACCAAGTCGCCGCCTTACACACCTGGGCCACAGAAGCCTGATGACGATAGGCCCAAGACTTACTCAGAGATCTGGTAGAGTGCGCCTTCACAGGGAAAGGAGGAACCTTCCCCCTCAAAGCATAGGCTTGCACAATCGTCTGTCTGATCCATTTGGCGATGGTAGCAGCCGACGTCGCCATGCCCTGCCGAGGTCCCTCTGGAAGGACGAATAGGGAATCCGACTTGCGAAAGGACCTAGTCGATGACAGGTAAACCCTGATCGCCCGAACAACATCCAAGGTATGCAAAGCCACCTCCTGATGCTTAGGCTTCGCGCAAAGCGAAGGCAAGACAATGTCCTCATTCAGGTGAAACTCCGAGATCCTTTTCGGAAGAAAAGATGGGTTAGGTCACAAGACCACCTTATCCAAGTGAATCACCAAGTAGGGAGAGCTGCAGGACAAAGCCGCCAGCTCCGACACCCTGCGAGCCGAAGTGATCGCCACCAAAAAAGCAACCTTCTTGGACAACAGACAACGAGATCTCCCTGATCTTTTCAAAGGGAGCCTGTTGTAACACGGACAGAACCAAGTTCAAGTCCCATGGAGGCAAAGGATCCCTCCTAGGAGGGGCCAAATGTCGCACCCCCTGAACAAAGGTGCTAATCAATGAATTAGACGCCACTGGGCGCTGAAAAAGAACGGCCAGCGCAGAAATCTGACCCTTAAATTGTGGCCAGCGCCAAACGCTGGTCCACTCCAGTTTGGAGGAAAGCCAACACTCGACACCGAGTAGGAGCGAGGAGAATACCCCCTGGACTCACACCAGGCAAAGTACGCTTTCCAAGTACGGTAGTAAATTTTTCCCGAAGAGGCTTTTCTAGCATTGATCAAAGTGGGAACGACCTCAGGGGAGAGACCCCTAGCCTTCAGGACCTGGCTTTCAACAGCCAGCGACTGTAAAGCAGGATGGAATATCGGCCCTTGAGACAGAAGGTCGTCCCGAAGCAGCAGACGCCACGGAGCGTCGACTGCCAGATTTACGAGGTCTGCGTACCAAGACCGGCGAGGCCAGTCCGGTGCCACCAGAATCACCGCGTGCGGTTCCGAGGCCAGCCTGCGAAGCAGCTGAATCGGTGGAAAGGCATACATCAGGCGATACTGATGCCAGGGCATCACCAACGCGTCTGAGGCGTCTGCCCGAGGATCGCGCGTCCTTGCCACGAACCTTTCCACCTTGTTGTTCAGACGAGACGCGAACAGGTCCACATCTGGAAGACACCACTTCGCGCACATCTGGAAGACATCCGGGTGAAGGGACCATTCCCCCTGGTCCAGGGTCTGGCGACTCGGATAGTCCGCCTGCCAGTTCTCCACCCCCGGAATGTGTACAGCCGTCATCGCCGGGACGTGCGTCTCGGCCCGTGACAGAATGCTGTTTACTTCCCGAGCAGCACGGGCACTCCTGGTGCCCCCTTGATGGTTGATGTAGGCCACTGCTGTGGCATTGTCCATCTGAACCCGAACCGGACGGCCCTGAAGCCGTTCCGACCAATGCAGAAGGCAAAGTTTTATCGCTCGCAATTCCAGAATGTTGATCGGAAGGGAGGACTCCTCCTCCGACCAAGTTCCCTGGGCGGACAGAACGCCCAGAACACCACCCCAGCCCGACAGGCTGGCATCCGTGGTGATTACCGTCCACGACAAGGGACGAAAGGACTTGCCCCCCGACACCGCCGGGGACTGTAGCCACCACAAAAGACCCCTTCGGGTGTGGCGGCTCATTGAAAGCTGCCGATCCAGAGATTGTGGACGCCCGTCCCACTTGGCCAAGATCTCCGCTTGAAGACCCCGCGTGTGAAACTGGGCGAAGGGAATCGCCTCGAAAGCCGAGACCATTAGGCCCAGACATCTCATACATGTCCGGAGGGACGAGCACTGAGTGTCCCTGAGGGACCTGACCTCGTCCTGAAGTGTCCGGAGCTTGTCTTCCGGCAGGAAGACCTTCGCTTAAGCAGAGTCCAGGATCATCCCCAGGTAGGGAAGACGAACCGACGGACACAACTTTGATTTTGGAAAATTTATCGTCCAACCAAACTCCTGCAGAGTCTGCAACGTGTTGGACAGGTCGTTCACCAGGCCTTGACCGGTCGCAGACCGAAGCAAGATATCGTCCAGATATCCCAAGACCGAGACGCCCTGGGCTCTCAATAAAGCCAGGACCAGCGCAAGCACCTCGGTGAAAACCCGCGGAGCCGAAGCGAGACCGAAGGGTAACGCCACTAATTGGTAATGATCCTCCGCAATGGCGAATCGAAGGTACCTCTGGTGACCCTCGAAAATGGGGATGTGAAGGTACGCATCCTTCAGATCGATGGAGGCCATGAATTCCCCCGGAACCAGGGCAGCCACCACTGAGCGCAGGGATTCCATGCGGAACTTGCGAACCCGCACAAAGCGGTTCAGAGCTTTCAAGTCCAGAATCGGACGCACCTTGCCCTCCTTTCTGGGCACAGTGAACAGATTGGAGTAGAACCCCCGAAATCTGTCCCGATGAGGCACCGGAACCACCACTCCCTGGGCCCACAGATCCCGCACCGCCAGGTGCAGATCCTGCAAACGCTCCGGAGACAGCTGAAGATTTGAGGGAAAAAATCTGCTCGCCGGCCGAGAGAGAAACTCGATCTTGTATCCAGATCGAACAATTTCCTGAACCCACCTGTCCCGAACGCGGGCCAGCCAGGGTTGAAGAAAACCGAGCAAACGTCCCCCCACCCCAGAACCGGGTGAGGGCGCCCCTTCAGGCCGAATTGGTATGGGCAGCGGGCCCGGACTTCTGCTTACCTGCCCACGGCTTCTTCTGAGAGCATTGACCCTTGAAGGGCTTGCCCTTGTATTGTGACCGAAAAGCACCTAAGGACCCTTGAGAGGGCCTGAACGAGGTATTCTTCTTACCGCGAACAAACTTATTCTTGTGAGTTTGGGGTAAGAGAGAGTGCTCTTACCCCCGGAAATTCCCTTTATCAGAGTATCCAAAGACTCGCCAAAAAGGCGAGATCCCGCGTAGGGTAAATTAGCTAAAGTCTTGCGAGAAGATTGGTCAACCGACCAACATTTCAGCCATATCAGGCGACGGTTCAACACCGCGACACTGGAGAGGCGTGCAGCCAAAGGGACTAAATCCAAGTCCGCATCGCACAAATACATGACACCCTGATGAACTTGATCCACCATAGCCAACGTTGTCGGCGGAGCAGAGTCAGCCACCAGGGTGCGCCTGAGCACCTGCGTCCAATCCGCAATAGCTTGGGCTGCCATAATGGAAGCAAAAATAGGCTTCAGCATAGAACCAGCAACCGTATAAGAATGACGGGTCAGAGACTCCAATCTCCTGTCCGTAGGGTCCCGGCACACTGGGGTATCCTCAGCAGGAATCGCAGTGGATTTATTCAAAACTGCCACCGCGTGATCCACCTGAGGCGGCACACACCAACGCTCATCAGTGGTGGGTGTAAATGGATAACGCAGCTTGAACTTACTTGGCACAGTAAAAGGCTTTAAATTGCGCCATTGCTCATCAACAGCGCGCTGAAATTCCACAGGGCAGGGAAAAGCCTGCGCTGCTTTGCGTTTCCTTTGCGTCCCATAAGAGGACATCAAAGCAGGAGGACACGGTTCATCTTGCAGATGCAGTGTTTCCTTGATAGAAGTAATCAACTCATCCATGAATGCAAGCTCTTCAGGCGAGCCAGGGGGAGAATTATCAACCCCTTCTACCTCAGCCTCCCCCTCAGACCCCATAAGGTCCAGAGATGAACGAGACCCTGAGAAGGGCACTCCAGCCATAGCAGCCCCATCGCCCTCTGAATCAGAGGAAATGGATAACCTGGGCCGTTTTGCGGATCGATCAGCCATCAGCATCTGCACCTGAGAAGCCAAGTTCGCCACCACAGCAGCCAGATCAGCCCCCTCGGGGGATGCAGCAGCCCCTTGCAATCCTGAGAATCCATGCCCCAGTAACAACTGAAATAAAGTACTGCCCCTTTAAGACCGCGGCGGGCGCAGCCCACCGCACACTACTGTATGCACCGACCCCCGCAGGGATAAGGAGCACTGAGCAAGGAAATACAGGATAAGGAAGGTAAAAACCTGGAGAGACCACACAGGCTGCTGCCACCGATCGCTGTTCCAGAGCAAAAGGAAGTGATGCAATGACTGACCACCCTATATAGCCTATGAAGGCTTCACAAACATGGCCGCTCGGCTGAGGGAATCAAGGCAACAAGAAAATGGCGCCGACACGTGCTCGCAGGAGCGATCGCCGCCAAAACACCGCGCTGTAACACACAGGGCCGTTCAGCACAGTTTGCCAAGAAAAAATGGTGGGCCGCATCAGCGGTCGCCGCATAGCATGTCTGATCCCAGTCTGCCCCATACATCTCACACAGCAGAGCGGGAGAGCCCCCCCCCCGCAGCCAACAGAAAGGCAGCTATTCCACACAGGAATCTGACAGGGAGCTCAGCACTTAAACATGCAGGGTCACACAGTCACAGACTGACACCCAAACAGACAGGTCCCCACATAGAGATTTACTTACCAGTCCGGATGGCGTGGGGAGCCTTCTCTAGCGACCAAACCGCTGTACTGAGGACAGGGAGTGTCGCAGCCAGGACGCAGTGGACTGCGGTGCGAAACCGCAAATGGCGTCCGGTGAGATAGCCACCTCACAGGCAGCATCCCTGCAGTGAACAGGGATGGGTCGTTCAATATGCCAGGAAAACCTGAGCTGAACGCTCGATGGCAGGCTGGGGAAACCCCTGGCTCTCAGCCCTGGGATCCAGGGTGGCCAGACCGAGACCCAGCTCCGCACGATCATCTTCATCCGAAGAAAACTAAACTAATGCTGAGAAAAAAAACAGCCAAGTAAAAGAAAGAGAAAAAATACTTGAAATAAAATCAAAAAGAGAATAGAAGGCTGAGACTGAAAGCCCCAGCAACAGTAACAGCCAGCCACTCCTAAGCTAGGCAATTGAAAACTGAGTTGAGAATGCTGGAAGCAGGGAGGTATTGACTGAGGGGACCACCCCCTAGGGGTGTGATATGCTAAAAGCTTTGATATTAACAAATCTTGTTGCCTAGCTACTCCTGCGGAGGAAAGGTCAATTACCCCAATAGTGAAGATTGTGAAGTGGCGGCGACTGTCGGAGGACGTAAGAGAAATTTTATTTTAATAGCGTCATGCTTTTGTATCACCTGTCGTGATGGGGTTAAAAACAAAACAAAAAAAAAAAAAACACAACGCCAGGGGTTAATTTATACTGTAAAAAACATTGAAAAGTGAAATGCCTTATATTACCTCAAGTCAGTCAGCCTCCAGCTTCTCTGGGTTCAGATGCTGATCTTCCCTGCACAGAAATCCTAAAGTGATTGGATACATGGGATTTTTTTTTTTTTTTTAAACATGTTATATTTACCTGCTCTGTGCAATGGTTTTGCATAGAGCAGCCCAGGATCCTCTTTTGGGGTCCCCTGTCGATGCTTCTGGCTCCTCCTGCCTTTAGAGTGATCCCATAGCAAGCCACATAGTATAGAGAGCCCCTACAGCAAGGAAGGAAAAAAAAAAAAAAAAAAACTTCTGCCTTTAGAATCACTCCCTTATCCTTCCCATGACTACATGTCCCATGAGGCATGGCTCCTCACACATTCACAAGTTCAGGTACTGACATGGACGGTGTACTGAGCTGTATGTCTGCTGCACAGTTTCCCAATAGGTCAACAAAAACGCATTCTGTATTCAGGCCAACTAAAAAAACGATGAAAATAGTTGACAACTATTTTTTTTTATCACCAATGGTTATTAGTTCCAGCCCTAAAAAGGCTTTTTTTATTTTGATCATGTGAACAGCAGCACAGGACCAGAAGCTTTTCCTGCTTAGGTTTCCCTGCAGACAGGCTGGGAAATAGCTGGAAAATTTGTGACAGCTGTATATGGACAAGTAAAAAAAAAAAAAAAAAAAAAAAAAAAGGTAACTAGGTGGGTTTTTTTTTTGCTTATGTTCATATAATTGCTACCTAGGTTATGTAAACCTGCAGCACTGTGCTGTTAGCCACTTTTATTCTGTAGGTATGCGTTTTTCCCTATACTAGGCTCCGCGTAACCAGTCTCCTTTTGCAAGTTCGTTGTGCCAATGACAGCATGGCTTTGTGTACTACCTTTTCCCTTTTTATGCCTTCAACAAACCAGCCTTTTTTTGGACTTTGAATTCCAGCATCAAGTTTCCACCACTACAATACATATCGCTTAGAGTATATTAAAACTTGAAGCAGAGGCGTAACTAGAACCTTCAGGGCCCCGGTGCAAGAAACCATGAAGGGCCCCCCCGGACCCCTGGCCGGGGCCCTTCCCTTCAAGCCCGGGGCTCTTCCCACTGATCCTGGGGTCCTTTACTCCACTTGCGGAGTCCTTTATTGCGGTCCCACAGCGGGACCCTTTCACAAGTTCTGCAGTGGGCCCCCTTCCTATCATCTTGGGGCCTCCCCACGGTGGTGGAATGCCAGGGCCCGGTTGCAAGTGTGACCTTTCCGATCCTAGAAGTTCACCCACTGATGTCAGTAGTTTCTATTTTTTGGTATTTTAATTGTATTATTTTTTATCATTTTATTTAATTTTTTTTACAATGTCACTGACTATGACTCTGTCCATTTAGAGAAGCAAGGAGCTGGTAAATTACATATTTACCGACCCCTTCCTGGTTCTCTATTGTGACACATCCCCTGCAGCAGCCGGCAGAAGAGGGGAAGGATCACAGTGGGGGGGGGGACCAGGGGAGCACACAGGGGCCCAGAGACAGCAGAACACAAGTGAACTGTATAGGAGGAGTGGTGGGAGCAGCATACAGAGGAACCAATCTCCTCCATTTTCCTCCTGCAGCTACAGGAGGAAAAAGGAGGACAGTGATTTCTCTACATGCTGCCCCTGCCGCCCCTCCTATCCAATGCTGGGCCCCCTGGAGCATTGGGCCCGGTTGCAATCGCAACCCCTGCAACCCCTGTAGTTACGCCCCTGACTTGAAGCCACCATAGCTGTACTTAGACCAGAATTACAATCTACATCTTTAATTACACAGAATGCAGCAGAAAGGCTGCTCCCCCCCAATGCTTAAACCAAGTCATATGGGAGCACATGACATTAGCCAAAGGGCTCAATAACTTTTCTAAGAAAGAATTTATTCATTTTGTGCAACCTGAGGCTACAAAAACCAGATCCTAACTAAAATGGAATAATTAAAAATTGTTAACATCCAAAGCAAAAAACAAAACTAGTCTAAGGAAACGAGCACGAAACGCCAGTTATGAAAATTTAAAGCTAAACACCAGGCAAACTGATAAATAAAAATGTACTATTTAATATTTAAACGTACCAAAGATCAGCATTGCCATTCTGTTACCCAACAGCACAGCTAGGTCAGTGATCTTGCTTTTCTAGACCAGCCTTTTTCAACCAGGGTGTCGTGGCACTCTGGGGTGCCTTCTGGGTTCCTCGGCAATTTGGCTAAAAATTTCCCCAAATTGCACGAAGATTGTTAACAAGCCAGCAGGAGGATCAAGTCGGCCTATTTTTGTAACCATGGCACAGGTTTTTATTGTGCAGTAATAGAACTTGGGCATTATGTGGCCCAGCTTCTGGCTTCTCAACAACCGATGACAGGTTGGTAAGGAGGACATTGGGCATCCTTGTTTGCCGATGCATTATGTAAAACTAGAGGTTTCGTTTTTACACTGTATAATGGTGTTCCTTGAGATTGGTAAGGGTGCGTTGACTGAAAAAGTTTGAGAAACACTGTTCTAGACTAGACTATAGTTCAAGTAAACATAAATTAGGCCTCATGCACTAAATACAGGTGCATAGAGGCACTCAATTAGAAGTCTCCCATTTGCAGCAGGAGGCAGCCAATCATCCGCTTTTAAGAAAATTAGGGACAGGGATTGAGACTGGACCATTTATGCTGGTCAGTATAAAAACCCCACCCACAGTTTTAGGGTTGATTAGGGGCTTATAATGATAACTAAAAATGTGGTATTACAATATGGAATCTTTGCACTTTTAGTCCTTTTGCTGTCACAACCATAACCCCCCATTTGCAACAATAAATTGGCTTTTTCGGCCTGAAAACCCATTTACAGCCCCCACAATATTGTGTATTTTAGAAAAGGCCCTGTAGAATACAGTAGATACAAAGTGTGTCAAGCCTTAAAACCACACATACCCATGAAAAATTTTTTTTTTTTTTTTTTTTACAAAAAATCCTTGTCATCACAACGGGGCTCATTTTTTGTTGCAAATGTTACTACCACTTTGTCACGATTAGGACTCGTTAAAATGAGCACTGCATCTTTCCCTTTACTAAGGCTCAGTTCACACTGCCACGACTTATGATCCAACTAGAGACCAAGTCGCAAGACGTGAAATACCATTTTAGTCAATGAGAGCAGTAATTAGCACTACAGAAGTCTCACTGACTTTTTTTTTTTTTTTTTTTTTTATTTTTTAAAAAGAGTCCTGTACAAATTCAAGGTGACTTCTATCCAACTTGTGCCCCTAGACTTTAAAGTTGCCTCCAAGTCAGATCCTCATCTTAATGGATGTGAATTGGAGCAGACATTACAGGAAGATTGCGCGGTAGTGTGGAACAAGCCTAAAGCAACTGTTAAGTGTACTTTCCCCTCTTGCTGCTGCGGTATTAAGAGGTTCCTAAAACTTCTGGGGTCTAATGAAAATCTACCAGGAGTCATCAAACTAGGAGGATCCTAAGCCAGCCTTTCATCCAGGGAATCAAGCCTGCCTTTTAGTTACACAAAGCCACAGGTTTTTATTATGCACCATTATGGCTTTCTAGACACTGGCATCTTAACAATGACATCAGTTAAAGGAGGATGTCTGTTGCCTCCACAGCATCCTTGTTTGACCCTCCTGTGTGCCTCTCCCTCAGCACTGTGGTGACATTAGCCGACTGATGGAGAGAAATTTAGGGAGAAGAGAAACATTGGCATACTAGTCAATACAAGTGTGCAAAAGTGTATTAGCTTTGGAAGAATAAATCACCTCCAACATTAAGTGTTCTACATGTGGATGTTGCTGCATTATGTAAAGCTATTGGAATGTTTTTTTTTACATTTCAGAAAGGGGTGCCTCTGGAGTGTCCATCATTTTATGGAAAAAAAAGGTTGAGAAACACTGGCCTAAACAAATAACAGAATGAAAATCAGAAAGGGATTAACATACAAATTCTCTTCATTCTATTCTAAAAAAACATTTAATCATGGTCTTTACTTTGCGCTTAAGGGTGCCCCTCTTTCCCCATTTCAGAAACTTGGGAGGTATGCATGGATCCAAGTACAACATTTTACGGACCCCACAATTCTGCCCTGGGCATTTTTCATACAAATTTACGTAGAAAATAGCTTACATGAAGCAAAAACAGCACTCCCAGAAGCCTGGGGCCAAGAGATTCTGCCCTTAGCCCAGGTTTTCAGGGTTCCCAATATAAGCAGAGACCAAGTTCCCTGTCCTGAACATTAGAAAATGTACAGCATCTTGTTCTACCAACTCCTGCCCCACAATGAATGCAATTTTCAGACATACCAAAAAAAAAACACCAATATTTTAACCAAGTACTCTTCCTGCTATGTACTAACTGACATGACACATTGGAGTTATAGGAAATATTCAAGCCATGGAAAAAAAAAAATAAATAAATAAATAAAAATATAAAATAATAAAATGGTTTTAACCTACAAAATGGAAACATGCACACAAAGCAACTGAAAAATATTTACTCACCCCAGCATATTCCCCAGCGGGCAGCACTCAGTTTACAGAGCGATGAGGGAGGCAGGATGTTTCTTACAGGATAATCTAGGCATTTGCTGTTTGTGTTACACCACAGACACTGAAAGGGAGGAAAAAAAAAAAAGTTATTCAAATAAATTAGCGCCTACGAAAACCAGTGGCATGAACGATATTTCATTTCAAGGAGCAAGAGTGATCAACACCTCGAAACTTGTTTTAGTCACAAACAGCCTTCAGACTCGCAATCAATTTTTAAGTGCTCAGGTCACAAGTGACTACAGCTAGCCATGAATTTCAGCCTGTTCATGATAAACCGGATGAAACCCAAGCGGTGGCTGGCCCTGTCCACACCCTCCCGGCATTCTTCAATCTAAAAATCTAAGAATTAGGAAGAAAAAATAAAAAAATTGCAGATTCTGGCTTTCCAACAATCGCTGGTAGGGGACCTTCGTTCATGTAAACTCTTCAGCACAGATGGAGGAATAAACACTCCATTCACTGGACAGTGACCAGCTTAAAGCTGAATTCCAGGTATGGATTATATTGAAAAGACAAGAACTCACTGCTCAAGGTGGTGCGATTGCCTGATGACTCACACCGGTGCATGCCCCGGCTCGCCTCCGTGAAAACTTGATAAAGGAAAAGGAATTGGCAGCACTCCAGGTTGAGTCAAAATCCAGATTTATTGACTGGACATCCAAATGTGACAATCGTGACAAGGTAGACGGGTTTCACACACTGACTGTGTGCTTAATCATTACGATCATTACAAATGATTAAGCACACAGTCAGTGTGTGAAACGCGTCTACCTTGTCACGGTTGTCACATTTGGATGTCCAGTCAATAAATCTGGATTTGGACTCAACCTGGAGTGCTGCCAATTCCTTTGCCTTTATTATGGATATTATTGCATAGTTACATTGCTCCAGCTTGGGGGCTGTCCCTGCTGAATACTAAACAGAGAGGGTCCCTTTGTTCAGCATGGGCATCATTCACAGCATACCTTGCATTTTCCTCATTGAAAAGAAGTGTTTCCGATTGGAGAAGGTGGAGAGGTGAGATGCGGACTTCAAAATCTCCACCCAGTCCAATCAAAGAATGCCTTGCATTTGAGGAAAAATACAAGGTGTTCTTTGATTAGCACCCATGCTGGCACAGGATCCAAGAGATGATTGAGCAAGGATCACTGTAGTAGCGCCAGCACGAACGATTAAACACTCACTTTTGTCTAGAGTACCAGAAAAAAAAAATGCTTCATCTCTTGCTTCCCCGGTAACCAAATATCCAGGTCTAACTCTGGTTTGTGGCCACTCCTTCAGTAGCCTCATGTACAAGGCAGAGCTATTTGCCCTGCATTGTACTTGTTGATGACTGTGGCTGCAACCACCGCTGCAGCTGAATATACCTATGACTTTCAGAAACAATGGTCATGTGCTCTGATTAACAAAATCCATACAAGACCCTGTTTTTTCCAGACCGGTGGTTTAAATCTTTAACAGCTCATGTATGAGCTTTTGGCATATTTCAAGGGTAGCAAATATTTGCTAAACACATCAGTATGAAAGATAGAAATAGGTTTTCAAAATGCTATCAACCTAGTCTAAGTGGCTTGTGCAAAGGAACACATTCTGCCCAATTTTACAGAAAGCAGTTTAAAAAGCAAATCCATTTTTGTAATACATTTACATCTACATGAATCCAAAATTTCTCTTCCATGTTAAAAATGAGCAAGCTACACTAGATTGACGAAAACATTGAACACTGGCATACTTTTACATACTTTCTAAAAAAAGTCTGTACATAAAGTCTGTACATAATCTAAACCGATCCTTCCACGCATGCTCTTCCATCTGGTTTAATATACAGTTCTAAAACAGACTCCGACATTAATGAACGAATATCCGTAACCACTGTCGCATGGTTCATGACTACAAAGAAATATCCATACAGTCAAAAAAAAAAAAAAAAAAAACTGGCGTGTCATTTTACAAAATCCTGAAGAATGGGAATTTTGACTTACAAGAAAATCAATCAATTTCTATGAATTTCTCCGATGTTCATTGACAGACAGCTCCTGATCTTCTAGACCACTGGGTTATACTGCCCCCCCTACAGGACTAACACACTAGGCAGAAAAAGAACTTGGACTATGCCTATGGGCAGTCCCAGAAGGTATACTCCCCCCCCTCCCCTATTGGTACGCCGTTTTGTTGGAGGCAGGGTCAGAAGTAATTCAACTCCAAAGCCAAGCTGTCAAGGCAGTGACTGTAAAGCAAGATGCAAGATCGTCCCTTGGGACAGCAGATTATCCCTGAGAGGTAGTCTCTACGGGGCACCGGCTACCAGCCGCAACAGGTCACCATACCAAGACTGGCGAGGATAATCCAGAGCCACTAGAATGACAAGAATTCTTACTGCCTCGATCCTGCGCAAGAACCTCGAGAGGGAAGGCGTAAAATCAGACACTGGCACCAGGGGGCCACCAGCACGTCTGGTTCCTGCTAGCGGATCCCATGACAGTGCCACAAACCTTTACACCTTCCTGTTATGCCAAGACGCCAACAGATCCACCTCAGAAGTGCCCCACCGGAAACACAGCTGATGAAAACCCTTTGGTTAAGGGACCACTCTCCTTGGTCCAACACCTACCGACTGAGATAATCCACCTGCCAACTTTCCACCCCTGGAATGTGTATGGCGGAGAAGGCCAGGACAAACGTTTCACCCATCGAAGAATGCCGGCTACCTCCAGAGCTGCCAATGCACTTCTTGTTCTACCCTGGTGATCGAAATAACACATGGCCATGGCAGTTTCCGATTGGATTTGCACTGGACACCCCTGAAGGAGATTTGCCCAGTGATTCAGGCACAGCCTGATGCTCGGAGTTCCAGTGTCCAAAGTCCCTGAGGAGTTCGGACCCAGGACACCTCCCCACCTGGACAGCCTGGCATCCGTAGTAACCACGGTCTAATACAGGGGGAGAAAAGATTTGCTCTGGTAAAGAGCTGGAGAGCAAAGCCACCAGATCAGAGACCCTTTTGTTTTTCAGCTCAGCTGGATTTTATTGTCCAGAGACTTCCAACACTTACCATTTGGCCAAGATCTCTCATTGCAGGGACCTCATATGGAACTGTACAAACGGGACTGCCTCGAAGGTAGAAACTATTCGGCACAGCAACCTCATGCAAGTCTGGAGGGATGACCACCTGTGGAACGGCAAGAGATGAATCACAGCATGCAATTTCAGTAGTTTGTCCAGAGGAAGAAACTCTGGCTAGTGCCAAATCCAGAGTCAGACCCAGATAGTCCAGTTTTGTGGAAGGAACCAGAGCAGACTTCTGATAATTCAGAAGCCAGTAGATCTCTCTCAGGGCCCGTATAATGATCTCCACATTGTCCATAGAGCAGTAGGAGACTCTGCTCGCAAGAGAAGGTCGTCCAGGTAGCCCAGCACTGGGATCCCTCACTGACGCAACACCAGCACCTTTGCGAAGACCCGAGGAGCAGAGGCGAGATCAAAGGGCAACGCCACAAACTGATAATGCTCCTCTCCTACGGCAAAAGCAGAGGAAGTGTTTGAGACTGACATATTGGAATGTCTAAAGTAGGCGTCCTTGATGTCGATCGAGGCAAGGAAATCCCTAATGCAGGGATGCCACCACCATGCGAATAGACTCCATTCTGAACTTTGGTACCTGCAAACATGTTTTGAATAAAACCCCTGAAAACATTCCAAAATTGGAACCATAACAATCACCCCTTGAAGTAACAGGTCTTGCACCGCCCCAATCGGTCTGCGGACAGACGCACATTAGAAGGAAGAAGAGGTTAAGAACAAAACTCGATCTTATAGCTGGACTATCACTTTGTAAACCCCCTCGTCTTGCACCAAGGAGTTCCACAGGCCCAGAAAGCAGTAAAGATGCCCCCCCCCATGCACGGGTGAGGGTGCACCTTCATGCAGAAGGAGCCTTGTCTGCAGGTCTGAAGAAACCTGCTTTGTACTTACTAGACCAAGGTTGCGTGGATCTCCTGAAGAGGCCTTGAAAGACTGAACCCTTGCCAGCCAACCCTGAGGGCCAAAAAAAAAAAAAAAAAAAAAAAAAAAAAAAAAAAAACTTCCTGTGAGCCGAGGACAGGCCACGTCAGGACAAGGTTCCTTACCCTTTACTAGCCTGCAAAAAAAAAAAAAAAAAAAAAAGTGTTCTTCCCCCCCTTGTGAGACTTTCAGGGTAGCTCCAAACAGGGGGCCTCCTTGAAAAAGGAAGACCGGTAAAGGTTTTTTTTTTCTTTTTTTAAGAGGTCTGGTCCGCAGACCAACATTTGAGCCACAAAACACACCCAAGGACCACTGCCAAAACAGACCGTTTAGAAATCAGGGGAGCCACATCCAAAGAGGCTTCACAAAAACTAAAGCCCCTGGACTATCTGGTCCACCAGCTCACCGTCCAGGTGATGGTGTAAAAGCTTAGCCACCTCGGTCAGTTTGTGACACCATGGCAATGGTGAAGACTGCTCTGAGTGCGGAACCAGCCACAGTGAACATGAACATACTGCAGCCAACAGCATCCGCCTGTCAGCTGGATACCTCAAAGCTAGAGATTCTTCTACCTGAATCATGTTTCATTATTCAACCGGTGGAACAGTCCACTTCTGAAGGAGGGTCTCTTCCAAGGCACAAAGACACTTCGGGGAGCGGGAAGTATACCTCCTGGAACTACCCATAGGCCAATAAGTTATTTTTCTGCCTAGTGTAAGGGCAATATAACCCAATGGTCAAGAACATACAATATACGCCAGCGTATAAGGCACTGGGCGTGCAAAACGACACCCTAATTTTCCAGTTAAAAATTAGGTTTAGGACTACTTTACATAGTTTGCTTGGACCAAACTGGCCCAAAAACGAATGTCCCTAATCTGTCAGCCAGCTGGATATGCAGTAATACTGTTTGTACTGTAGTTTCGGCTACATCCAGTATACTGCACTAGGGCAATCACAGCGAGGGATATATATACTATATTAAATGGTTAAAAATACAAAGCCTGCTCGGATTGGCAGAGTCAGAGAGGCGTGCTGATGTTACAACCTCTGACTCAGCCAATCCGAGCTGTCTTTGTATTCAATAATAAAATACATCACTCTACGTGATTGGCTCTGCGCGGTATACTACATGAAGCTAGGGTACATACAGTATTACTCAGGGTTCATACACATTTTCACCAATAAAATTCCATGACTTTTCCATGACTTCACGTAAATATTCATGACATAAGGTTTCATGAAATGTCTACGTATACATGTTAAATAAGAAGAAAATCCATGTCACACCCAGCATATTTGTACTAAAATAAATGACAATCTTTGTAGTGTACAGTACCTCTGCAGTTAGGGTTTCGTTTCTGGATACAGCGTGACTCAAAATGGTCCCTTGTTTTACAGTGGATGAGATGGAAGCACCGCTGCCGCAGCTGGGAGCCGGTGTCACTTCAGGCGCATGGGTGAAAAAGCCAGCAATCGGATTGGAAGCTGTCAAGCACACAGCTGCAGACTGGTGCTTTGCACCTTTAGCGTGGCTAGACAGCGCTGCCTCTCCCATGTTCGAAATGTCAAACGTTTTACGACACACACTGTACATTTAGCGGACATGATACAGGAGGTGGTCAGAGGCTGCGGACATGATACAGGAGGTGTTCAGAGGCTGCGGACATGATACAGGAGGTGTTCAGAGGCTGCGGACATGATACAGGAGGTGGTCAGAGGCTGCGGACATGATACAGGAGGTGGTCAGAGGCTGCGGACATGATACAGGAGGTGGTCAGAGGCTGCGGACACGATACAGGAGGTGGTCAGAGGCTGCAGGCATGATACAAGAGAAGGTCAGAGACTGCAGACATGATAGAAGATAGAAGAGCACAGGGGAAGCAGAAAGCACTGGAGGAGGGGGGGGGGACTGGAGAGAATTAAGGGGGGGGGGTTTGGAAAGCATTGCAGGGGGGTTGGAAGGCGCGGGGGGAGCATGGAAAACCAGGGGGATGGAGAGCACAGGGGGGGGACTGGAGAGCACTGTCTGGGGGGAACTGGAAATCACTGAGGGCAGTGGGGAGGGCCGGCCGCGGTTTGCCTGGAGACACTGTGACTGGCTAGCAGCAGCAGCAGCAGTAACAGCCGGGAGATTATCAACCAATGAGGCAGCGGAAGCGTCACTGGAGGACGGGCCGGCCGCATGAACGTGATGACGCGGGGGTGCGGAAACCGAAACGGTTACCGCCCCCTTCCGTGTCATCATCAAGTTCATGCGGCAGGCCCGTCCTCCAGTGATGCTTCCGCTGCCTCATAGCTGCCTGATTGGGTCATCTCTTCGGCTGCTGCTGGCCAATGACAGCACGAACATACCGCGGACCCGGAAGGACGCTAATACAGCAAAATGTAAATACAGTATGTGGCAATATAATTATCATAAAATAATTAAGCATCCGCTCCCCGCTCCTCCACAGTAATTTAATTCCATGACTTTTCCAAAACCTAGTGTGTTTCCTAATTTTCCATGACCTTTCCAGGCCTGGAAAGTGTCATCTAAAAATTCCAAAACTTTTCCAGGATTTTCAGGACCGTATGAACCCTGATTACTGCATATCCAGCGGGCGGACAGATTAGTGGGTGTAAAAACTGAGGTTTTTGAAATGGTGTTGCCTCGGAAGGGGGGTGGGGGGGTAGTCTAGTACAGCGAGTATAGACCAAAACCTATGTTTTTAACTGGAAAAATTAGGGGGGGGGGGGGGGTCATCTCACACACACAAATCTTCACTAATGCAGATAACCAGCCAACATTTCTCCAGGTTTCATTATCACACAATCCCAGCATGACCTAGCTACATCATGGAAAGAACTACTCATATGGGGGAATTTGATTTACACATTACAACACAGGGTGGGGTTGAACAGAACATCCAGGAAGATTACTCACTACAGGATTTGTGATACTGGAATACCAAATAAAATTGCCCAATACTAGCTGGTCTAAAAGCAATTGTAAATAAGTATTGATCTGCACATCGAACAAAAAGTAGGTAAAGCTGTGTATTCAAGGGCCAAATGTTGGGAGACATGGGGGGAGGAGAGGGAAAAAAAAAAAAAAAAAAAAAACCGCGAAGTGTACCAGGCTTTAGCTAGGATGGATCCAGCTTCTGAGGACATGGGAGAAAGTAAACAGTTGTGCTTCAGGGGAGATGGAGCTTAACGTGTTAAACCCAGGACCCTGTATTCAGTGCATCTGGTCTCCCACAGTGCACAACATGGAAATGCAATTATTTTAAACTGCTGATTACCTTTTTTATCAGCAGTATATAGAAGTATTGTGTTGTCTATCAGTGTCTGGCAGAGAACTGGTTAAAGCTTGCAGGAGATTTTATTCTCCCGACGGCATGACCCCTAACCCTCAGTCTGGACAGTGCTACCTGGTCCTGTGCTTATCACATGCACCAACCCAAAAAACAAAAAAAAAAAAAAAGGTTTGGATCCATACATACTGCGGCAGGGCGTCCCGGCTGCGAAAAATCACATACATATACGTAATTTTGTGCAGGAAATGTCGGGGGTGCACGTTCTCCCGGGCACGGCTTTTGCTGTGATTGGTCACAGCGGGAGCCAATCCAGCGGCTCTGATCCACCAATCATTCGGCAGAATGACAGAGCGGAGATCTGCCTATGTAAACAAGGCAGACCGCTGTTCTCCCGAAGCCAAGCTGAAACACAGATCTCTTTTCCTCTAGTACATACATTCCCCCTACAGTTAGAGAGCACTCCTTAGGAGCACACTTAACCCTCTTGATCACCCCTAGTGTTAACCCCTTCCCTGCCAGTTTTCATACAGTAACCGTTCCTTTTCTAGCACTTATCACGGTATTGGTCTCCAAAAGGTGTCACTTCGTGTCAGATTTGTCTGCCTCCATCCCACAAACAAAAAAAAAAAAAGAGAAGATCTGAGATCAGATGCCAAACCATCTACACACCCTTAGGATTCATCTCAAAACACAACGGAATCAGGACACAATCGCACAGACTGAAAAACAGAAGAACTGGTTACGCAAAGTGAGTTCTAAACAAATGCAAACAACCTACAGCATTACGTTAAATAACAATTTCCATGTTACTGTAAAAAGGAGTAAAGCTGGCCATACAGGTTCTCCCCCGCCACCCCCCCCCCCCCAGCGAGAACAAATAAATGCCTCCATTCACACAAGCAAGGTAGACTGAGAAATCCCAGCACCCCCACAGACCTATTCTGAAAGTACCCACCACTGTCAGAATACACCGATCAGTAGCTGCTGATCGATGGAAAAACTCAACACGCCAAAGTTCTGTTGCGCTAGGAGCGCACACACATCAGTGTAATGGCCAGCTTAAAAACTACTTCTGCCTCTCCTTCCCCCTCCTGCCTTTTCGCCTTCCCCTTCTTCCCTTGCCCCCCTTTCTTTCTCCAAATCAGATATGCCCACCCTCTTTCCCCCCTTCTTGTCCGCTCCAACTATACACTCGGTACTATACGCAAGTCGGATTCGCCTCACTTTGTCATCCTTTTTGGTGCGAAAAGATTTTGCTTTTCTCTTTCTTTCTCGGTTTACCTTTTGGACAACGATGAATGCTGCTCTTTGCTCTCAACACGTTGTGATATTGTTGATGTCTGAGTGTTTTTAATGGTTGATGTGCATTATGTTCTGCCTCATCCTAGGCCTTATGTAGACCACTTCTACGTGGCTATTTCTTCACCATGACCGTACGCACCATTTACTCTGAATTGCTTTTCTTACATGCCTGTTGCGAACTATGTTCCTGTTGTGTGCTGTTCTTGATTTACTGAGTGTGAACCTTGTTTGACTTATATTGTTTTTGTCTCAATAAAGAATTTGAAAAAAATAAAAACTACTTCTGCACTGTTAAAGTTCGCCAAAACATTTTGCACGTTGGACCGAGTAGGGAGGGGTTAGAACCCTCGTCAAGTTTTCATTGCTGCCTGTGTTCCCCTTCAGAAAGATTTACCCTCACTCCATTAGGTACAGTTGAATGTTGTCAGCAGAACAGGAACAGAGGGGAAAATCTTCAAATGGGGTACTTATCCTGAGGTCAACTCTTCAGAGAGGACTTCACTCACATGGAAATACTATAAAAGAACACTGGCCGAAATAGGAAACCTGATCGGAGTTTAAAACTCCTTCCCTACCCAAAAATGGATAGAATAAAAAAAAAATATATAAAAAATAAAATAAGGCTTTGCAGAATCTTCCCTCTGTAACCAAGCTCCCGATAACAAGCGTAGTAAACAATTTGAAAGAGGGAGTTACATTTCTCGAATGAGCAAAAATTGCAACAATGTAATTTCCCATGTCTCCTTTAACATGGCAATTTTGATCACGTCTGCCTGTCTGATTTAGGCTGACAGACCCGACTGAAGGGTCCATGAAGCCCTATGGGTCACCAGTCTACCCTTTTCCCATGAGCCCTCAGAGCTCACTGGGGTCTGCCCATGCCCGCTCTCCAAAAACTGAATAGGCATAGATGTGTGAAATCAGTCCCGCTGACCTCTGATCAGAAGGGTATCTGTTAGCGACTCCTCTGCTGGTTGGAGCAGAGTGTGCCCTGTGTGGAAGGTGCCTAAAGGGCTTTAAAAAAAAAAAAAAAAAAAAGTTGACTCAAGCACAATAAAGGGGTGATGGAAATTGTAGGTTTTTACAAAATTCTACAAAAAAAAAAAAAAAAAGTAACTGAATTATGCTGTGGGCGACACAGGGGTTGCTTTACTGAAACTGGAGTGTGCAAAATCTGGTGCAGCTCTGCATAGAAACCAATCAGTTTCCAGGATTTTTTTTTTTGTAAAAGCATAATTGAACAAGCTGAAGTTAGAAGCCCACTAACTACTGTGCAGAGCTGCACCAGATTTTGCAATAGTAAATCAACCCCACACTGTCCACCCTGGTTTAGTGCTTACCATGTCAGCAAGGGCTAAAAAAGGAAAAGGCCTCACTTGCTGCTATTCGTTAAGCCTCATACACAGCAAGAACGTGACAAAATAGCTTGTATTTAAACTCCACCTCTGCGTGCCTTGGTTTTAGGGAAAACAGACATATTACAGAACAAAAAATCTAAGGCTGCATTCACATGTCAGCGTATGATCGCGGGCAGAACCGCCGCGGTTCCGCCCGCAATTCGGAGATTTATTGCAAATCGCGGGACGCCTAGCATTGCCCGTTGATTTGCAATAGCCCCCCAAACGCCGAGCGATGTTGCCGCGATTTACGCCCGCCGAATCGCGGCAACATCGCGCAAACAAAATCGCGGGACGCAATACGCTCCAAAAAAGTACAAGAGCTTCTTTGGAGCGTATTGCGTCCCGCGATTTTGTTTGCGCGATGTTGCCGCGATTCGGCGGGCGTAAATCGCGGCAACATCGATCGGGGGGCTATTGCAAATCAACGGGCAACGCTAGGCGTCCCGCGATTTGCAATAAATCTCCGAATCGCGGGCGGAACCGCGGCGGTTCTGCCCGCGATCATACGCTGACATGTGAATGCAGCCTTAGTGTTCTGTATGATCAAGAAAAAAAAAAAAAGGAAACAATGCTGCTCAGTAACATATACATGTTTATGTATGTGTACACACACACACTTTACCTATAAAAGGAAATGCTTCCCAATTGTTGCATTGCATACATAGATCTATGCATGCAGGTTTTAACATATACACACACACACACACACCTACCTAGATCTAAATATATTATACACAATGAACATTTAAAAACCTGTATGAAGCCCTAGTAAAAATTGTACTCTAAATGTAGCAACCACTTGCTTACTGGACACTTTTACCCCCTTCCTGACCAGGCCAAATTTTCAGCACTCACACCTTGAATGACAATTGCAAAGGCATGCAACACTATAATCCACAAAAAAAAAAAAAAAAAAAAAAAAGTTTTTTTTTTTTTTTTTGCTAAAACAAACAGACTAAAAAAAAGGTTGAAAACTATAGACTTTTTTCATAGTTTATAAAATTTTGCAAACCAGTTATTTTTCTCCTTCACTGATGGCCACTGATAGGAGGCACTGATTGACAGCACTGTGGAGACCGATGTCCTCGTAACAGAAGCGGTTTCTCCCCCCCCCCCCAATGCTGTCACAATAACCGGCTTGTTTACTCCTGTGATCAGCTGTTGACCTGGTAAAAGGGCTCCTTTGCCCCGATTCTTGATGGGCCACAGGGGGCGCGAGAACGGGACAACGTCCATGGCATTTTAAGCCCACGCTGTAGCCATCTTTCAGCAATAGCATGCGTTATTTCTAAAACAAAAATTGTCGTGCATCAATGCAAGTCAATCATTAGCGGCACACTGATCTATGCCATAGATCTGGGGGGGGGGGGGGGGTCTTAAAAGCTGCTACTGTTGTCTGTGCCCCCACTGACAAGCCATGTCATGGCGAGGAAGCAATCCTCTACTCTATAGAGTGCGGAAGAGTTAAACTGCATTTTTGTTACTTCCTGCTATGGCATCAGGAAATTCGCCCTCAGCGAAGCCTTACACAAAAGTAAACTCCCAGATGGAAAAAATAAACCACCACACACGTTTGGAACATGTTAAGTTTCACCCATATTAAAGGGTCAATGCCTTACAGGAATAGTAAATTCATAAAATAGTAAATTCATAAAATAAAAACACACACTTACCTGCAAATAAATCTTTAATATATCATTTTGGTGTTGGAGGCCAAATAATTTAGTTTTAATCTCATCTGACACACACACACACACACACACACACACCTTGAAGATTCTAAGGCCACATGCAAAAAAGGGATTCTGGTCAGAGGAGACTAAAATTGAATTATTTGGCCGTTACACCAAATGTTTGGCAGAAATCAAATACAGCCCACGATCAAAAAAAAAAAAAAAAAAAAAAAAAAAAAACACCATTCCTGCAGTAAAGCATGGAGGTGGTAATATTCCGTTATGGGGGTGTTTCTCTACAGCAGCAACTGGAGCACTTGTCATGATAGAAAAAAAAAAAGGAAAAAAAAAAAAAAAAAGAAGGATGTGGCAAAATCCCATTACATTTTTGAGGAAAATCTGCTGCCCTCTGCCAGAAAGTTGTCAATGGGAAGGTTTACCTTCCAACATGACAATTACCCACATCACACAGCAGAAGACTACAGTGGTTGGTTGGAGAAAAGAGAATGTTAGAGAAAAGGGTTAATGTCCTTGCATGGCCCAGTCAGAGCCCAGACTTAATCCCCATTGAATATCTGTTGAAGAGTGGGCAAATATTGCAGTCTACATGTGAAAATTAGTAGAGCCATATCCCAACAGACTGAAGGCTGTAGTTAACCACTTAAGGACCGGGCCAATTTCTGACGCTTGTTGTTTACCAGTTAAAATGAGTTTTTGCTAGAAAAGGACTTTCTAAACCACAATTTTTTTTGTTATCAGAGACCCTAAAGCATAAAAACGGAGATCGTTGCAATACTTTTATCACACCGTATTTGTGCAGAGGTCTTCCAAACAATTTCTTTAGGATAAAAATTTAATTTTGGATTAAAAAAAAATAAGAACACAGTAAAAAAAAAGTTAGCCCAATTTTTTTTTTTTGAATGTGAAAGATACATGTTTTACTCAGTAAATAGATACCCAACATGTCATGCTTCAAAATTGCACACGCTCGTGGAATAGCAACAAACATTGGTACTTAAAAAACCCCATAGGCGATACTTTAAATTTCTACAGGTTACCAGCTTAGAGTTCTAGAGGAGGTCCAGGGCTGAAGTTATTGCTCTCGCTCCAACGATACCTCACGTGTGGTTTGAACACCGTTTACATATGTGGGCGGGACTTACATATGCGTTAATTTTTGATCATTTTTATTCCTATTACAAGGAATATAAACATCCCTTGTAATATAAATACAAGTAATATCCCTTGTTATTTAAATAAGCATGGGAGGGCCTCTTTATTATGAGATCTGGGGTCAAAAAGAGTGAGCGAGTGTGTGTGTGTGTGTGTGTGTGTGTGTGTGTGTGTGTGTGTGTGTGTAACAACCACGCCTATGGGGGCTGTCCCTGCAGGCATAACCCCTCAGACTCTGCTATCAAACAGTTTAGTTGCAAGCAGTGTTTAGAAGACCAAAAACCCCATACCTCAGAAGTAGAGGGGCAGGTGCCGAGTCTGTCAACATACTTCTGAGAAAAGGATTTTATGGTAAGTTCTTACAAAAATCCAGTTGTCTATCGTTTGACAGACGCAGCTCCTTATTTTCAGGACTCGTAGGGATGTCCCAAAGCAGTACAATCATGAGGGGTGGGAAACAACGCAGAAACAAAATTTAAGTCCCCAATGGCTAAACCTAGCCAACCAGGTAACATGAAGCTCAACCAGGAACAACTATCGCTCACCCGGAAAAAATGTAACCCTCAAAGAGAATCTAAACCGTTCTCTTTTAAACTGCAGCCTGCAAAACCTTGCAGCCAAAAGAAGCATCCGTGGCCAACACATCTACCTTGAAGAATTTTGTGAACGTATGCAGACGACCAATTTGCCGCCTTGCAAACTAGTAGCACCGACGCCGGATGGCAAAAAGCCCAGTAGGCACTCAGTTCTCCCCTAGAATGAGCCTTCACTGGGAAAGGAGGAACCTAACCCCTCAGTGAATAAGCCTGTACCACCATCTGCCTAATCCATCTGGAAATGGTCGCAGCCAATCCCTTACGAGGTCCATCAGTAAGGACAAAAAGAGCATCTGTTTTTCTAAAGGACTCTGTCTCTTAATAAACCATGATTGCACAAACCACATCCAAAGAACGCAAATATACTCCTTAGGATGCTGAGGTATAGGTCAAAGTTAAGGCAACACAATGTCTTCATTCAGATTAAAATCAGAAACCACCTTCGGAAAGAACTACTGATTAGGTCGAAGTACCACCTTATCCCCTGTACCACCAGATAAGGTGAACGGCAAGACAACGCCGCCAATGCAGATACCCTGCAGGCACAAGTGATCGCCACCAAGAAGGCAACCTTCTGAGACAAAGAAGCAGTGAAATCTCCCAAAATTTTTCAAAAAGAGGCTTTTGAAGGACAGACACCAGATTTAGATCCCACGGATGTAACGGGGATCACCTCTGAGGAGCCATACGGCGCACTCCCTGGATAAAAGTTTAGATTAGTACATGCGTGGCTAACTGGCATTAAAAATATATAGCCAGAGCCAAAACTTGGCCTTTGATAGTACCCAAAGCCAACCGCCATTGACCGCTTTCTGCAAAAAGGCCAAAACCCTAGCGAACGAAAACAAGCGAGGGTGTACCTTCAGCAATTCACACCATGAAATGCACGATTTCCACGACGACGGTAGATGTTCCTGGAAGTTGACTTCCTAGCCTTCAAGAGTAACAACAAAGTCAGAAAGACCCCCATCTCTCAACACCTGACTTTCAACAGCCATGCCGTTCAAGCCAGCGACTAAAGCAGGCTGGAAGATCGGACCTTGAGACATCGGATCTTCCCTGAGATGAAGTCTCCAAGGGGAATCGGCGACCAGCCTTACCAGGTCTGTGTACCAAGACCGGCAAGGCCATTCTGGAGCCACCAGAACAACCGGAATGTTTTCGGCCTCTATCCTGTGCAGAAGCCTCGGCAGGAGTTTCAATGGGGGAAATGCATAAATCAGCCGCTACCGATCCCAAGGAGCCACCAGTGCGTCTGTGGCGTTGGCCAGAGAATCTTGAGACCTGGCTATGAATCTCTGCACCTTCTTGAGGCGAGAGGCAAACCGATCGTCCTTGGGGGATTCCCCCAACGAACACAGGAGGCGGAACACTTCCGGGTGTAGGGACCACTCCCCTTGATACAACACCTGATGACTCAAGTAATCCGCCTGCCATGTGTACAGCAGAGAGCTGGAACAAAGCTTTCCACCCAGGCCAGAATCTCAGCCACCTCCTTGGCTGCCAAGAAACTTTTGCTGCCCCCTGGTAATTGATGTATACCACAGTCATGGCGTTGTCGGATTGAACCCAAACCAGACAACCTTGCAGACGAGTCGTCCAATGACGACAAAGCTTAATCGCTCTGAGCTCCAAAACATTTCATCTGAAGTTGTGACTCTTCCCATCGTCCAGGTACCCTGGGCACAGAGCTTCCCCAGCACCCCGCCCCAGCCCGACAGGCTAGCGTCCGTGGTTACCACCGTCGAAAACAAAAACGGAAGGAAGGACTTGCCCTGGCACAGTTCTGGAGACTGAATCCACTACAGCAGATTTTGTGTTGTGGTTCACTTGAATCACAGAATCCAAGGACTTTGGATCCTTGTTCATTTTACAAGAATCTCCCTTTGCAAAGGCCTTGCATTGAACTGCCTCGAAGGTCGATACCATCAGACCCAAGGCTCCCATGCAAACTCAGAGGACAGATTGTTGTCCAACAACTGAATTGCCCCCCTGCAAGTTTTGCAGCTTGTCCAGGGGAAAAAAAACCCTTGCTAAGGCTGAATCCAGAGTCAAGCCCAGATAATCCAGTCTCAGAACCGGAGTCGCACGGATTTCCTGAAATTGATGTTCCAACCAAATTCCTGCAGAGTTCTGACCGTGATCGTCAGATCCCCCAACATGGCTGAATGGGAGTCCGCTCTCAACAGGAGATGGTCCAGGTACCCCAATCCCCCGCCAGCGCAGCAGTGCCAAAACTGGTGCTAGTACCTTGGTGAACACTCTGGGAGCGGAGGCGAGACCAAAAGGCAACGCCATAAATCTATAATGCTCCTCTGCTACTGCAAAGCAAAGAAGCCGCTGGTGTCCAGCGTAGATAGGGATGTGTAGACAAGTGTCCTTGAGATCTAGGGAGCTTGAGATCTAGGGAGGCTAATTAATCTCCCTGATGCAGAGACACTACTACTGTGCGGCTGGACTCCATCTGAAACCTCTGTACCCGCATGAAGTAGCGGTTCAGGGCCTTGAGATCCAGAATGGGGCACACTTTGCGTTTTCTGGGCACAGTCAATAGGTTTGAATAAAACCTCTTAAAACGTTCCTGAGCGGGAACTGGCACAATCACTCCTTGCAACAGCAAGTCATGCACCGCCCCTCGCAAGTCCCTTAACCGGACTGTGGATAATTGAAGATTGGACAGGAAGAACCTGTCCAAACGGACGAGACCGGAATTCGATCTTGTATCCTGATCGGATCAGTTTGTGAACCCATTTGTATTGAATCGAGGAGGTTCAGGGTTTCTGAAAGAATCAAAGACGTCCCCCCACCCCAGACTTGGGTGAGGGCACCCCTTTATGCAGTCGAGGACTTGTCTGCAGGTCCAGATTGGCCAGACTTAGATTTTCCAGACCATGGCTTCTTGGAACCCCGAGAAGACCTAAACCGTTTACCTTTTTATTGGGACCCAGAGGCACAAAAAAAAGATGTTTGGGAGCAGTAAAGGAAGGTCCCCGCCTAGTATGCCTTGCCCTTAGAGGATTGGGGCAGATTAGTGCCCTTAGCCCCCCCCCCCCCCCGATACCTTTGATCAACTCGTCCAGGGAGGATCCAAACAGCCTCTCCTCTGTAAAAGGAAGATCAGTCACAGCCTTCTTAGAAGCCTGGTAAGCTAACCAGCATTTTAGCCATACCATGCGCCTAATAGCAATACCCACTTCCGACAACCTGGCCACTAACAAAGCTGAGTCCAGGGACCTATCACACATGAACACCAGGGCTTTGGTCAACTGGACTATTAGTTCCAGTACGGCAGGGGGAAGCCAAGCCAATTCCAAGTTACTTTTCTGTAACTCTCCCCATTCAGTAGCAGTCTGTGCTACTAAAACATTCACAAAAAGTTAACGTTTACCATGTGACCTGCTACCACATGTAAATGGCGGGACAAGGATTCCACCCGTCTATCCACAGGATCCGGAAAGGTTGGAGACTTTCACCAGTACCAGAGTCTCTTTATTCAACCTGGCCACCAGAGAATCCACTGTCAGTGGTAAAGTCCACCTACTGGACACAGTTTCCACAAAAGGATAATGGCGTGCAAAATGCTTAGGCACCACCAACATGTGCTTAATGCGTCGCCATTGTTCATCCACAATAGTATGAAACCATTCTGGACAAGGGAATACCTTGCCCGATTTACGGGAATTGCGGGAGCCAAAAGACACCTGCATATCAGACGCTGTAGGTTCAGCCAATTTTAGGGTTTCCCCACACAAAATATCAGAGCTTCCACCAATGCACATTCCCGCGCAGCGGCCGATGACAGGTCCTCTTCACAGTGAGAATGTGAAGCTATCGACACCTCAAGGTGGTCTGCGTCCGCAGCGACCATATCCATCTCAGAATGCAAAGACCCTGCCAATGGAGGTGAGGGTAGAGGGAGTTTATGTCTGGCAGCACCAGAAATAATAAAATCCAGACATCAGGCTTTGCAAAAAAAAACCTCAAATTTCTGGCTGCGACTGAACCGAAGGGTGCCGCAGTCGCTTCCAGGGGGGTCTACAGGTGAATTTTTATCCTTTGCTCAAAAAAAAAAAAAAAAAAAAATTGTGTAATGTCCCTTTAAGACCGCAAAATCGCTATTACTGCGGATTCACAATCCAATTATTATGCAATAAGAGCAGAAGAGGAAGAACCCACAGAGAAACCCAGGAACATTACCAGACCACAAAGAAGCATCCAACCCGATCAGTGTAAAAACGAAACTAACATTGTCAGCACAGAAGAGGAAGAAACTGCTTCTCATTACGAGCCATGCCACATGCATGTCGATCCCATGGACTTTACATTCTCAATGGGGGGGGGGGGGTGTTTTTGGCAATTTTTACACACCATAACACAGTACCAGGTGGGTACCACTCCGAAACAGATCACCTCCCACCCGGGATGGGGGTGCTGTCAGCCATGGGGAAGTTGCGACTTCCAGGTCGCTACGTCCCAGCGAGACTGTCCACTAACAGGCTCGTCCACCATCCTGGCCAGGCTGGGAGACCTTAAGGACCTAGATCATCCAGTGTGAAACCACAGCCGGCTGTTGCTTGTAGTTCCTCTGGATCTTGGTCCTCAGGAACTATAAAAAAAAAAAAAAAAAAAAAAAAAAAAAAAACTTTCCCTGTTACAGCTAGCACTGAAGTCCCAGCAGGGAGCAAGGTGCTATTCCAGAACAAACTGTTTGATGATAGAGTGTGAGGGGTTATGCCTGCAGGGACAGCACCCACAGGCGTGGTTACGTTTTATCCTGCCTAGTGCCTATTCCTGGAAGGAGGAGCATAACCCTATGAATCATGAAGATAAGGAGCTGCGTCTGTCAATGAATGATAGAGAAAAGTGGGTCAACAAAATACTGACATAAGGGGGGTAATCCTTTTTCCAACTCATTGATGCGGTTTTTGAATTTTTTTTAGTTGGCGTAATAACTTGCACTTGAAGGTTTTAAGTTGCACTAGTAAATACAGCTGGATAAAAAACAGAAATGGTCTCTTCATTTCAGGCTGCAAAGCAACAAAATGGGATTTAAAAAAAAAAAAAAAAGGGGGGGGTGATTCTTTTCTCCACCCCCTGACCCTTTCTGAAGTTGATCGACTGACTACCCAGCACTTGCCCCTTCCACCCTTGCTCCCTTTTCTTTGATCCTTCATTATTTTTTTGCCGTATTTGTTTGCAATGTAATTTATCCTTTTCCATATATTATAATACCTGGATGACCCTGCCTGTTCCTGTGAACCCGCCAGTAAACTGACTTTCCGTCATCCTGCTCTCTGCAGCATCTGAATCCTCCTTTCTCCCTCTCCCTTTGTAATTTCCATGGTCTGTGTGAAGCCCCTCCTCTACCAAAACTAACAGCAGAGAAAATGTGAGCCCCTCCACTTTGAGGAAAGACCTGAGAAAACCACGTGACTCTACAGAAGCACTGCTGGGAAAAGTTTGGAGACTATTGCTGGAGAGAAAAAAAAAAAAAAAAAAAAAAAAAAAAAAAAAAACACACTACGATTACCCCAAAAGCGAACATATCATGGGAGTTTATTGTGGAGACTTTACAACCAGTTACATTTTTAAACTTTGTCTGAAATGCTACTACCATTTTTGAATAATGCCGTATTTCAGTGCCGGTTCACACTTCCGCGTGTGCGGCGATCGCATGTAATATTGGAGCGCACTGCTCCTTCATTACATGCGATCGGCTGTGCAGTGCGAATTCAGCCATACACTTTGTAAGGCTAAATTGGCACTGCACCCGCACTAAAGTCACAGGAGGCATTTTTTCAGCCGCATCAGGATCGGATCGCACAGTGGTTCACACTTGTGCGATCCGATCCTGTGCGAACTGTCAGATCGCACTGCGATATGCGATCAAACTGGAGGTGTCATTAACATTTCATTGACATTCCCAGCATATCGCATATGGCAGTGTGAACTGCCAGATGTGCGTTTGCGATGCGGAAACAGGCTGCAAATTTGCAGCCTTCCCGCATTGCACAAGTGTGACCCGGCACTAAAGGGATATTGGGGCCTGTTTACACCAGCATGCGGTGCAAGAAAGGCACATTCCCACACGGGAATGCACTGTCCTTGCTAGATGTGTGGGTGCCATTATTAATGGCACCCAAAACATCTAGAAAGTAAGTCGTGTCTGCCCTCCAAACCGCATGATAGCGCAGTACCACACAGTTTTGTATGCCATGAAGTTGCACCTGCCCTACTGTTTGTGAGTTACCATGCATTTGGCAGCTCACTGAAATTATTGGGCTGTTAAAAACCTAATGCATGCATTGCGGTGTGAATCAGCCTTCAAACCCTTACATTATGTTGCAGTCTACCAATTCTTAGCTGTGGCGACCGCATTTTTTTTTTTTTCCAAGCTTTGCTTTATTTTCAGTGGGTGATTCTACCAGCAAGTCTGTTTTTCAAAAGAACCAGCTGTCCTACAGATGCAGCATTTAGAGAAATCATTTAAAAAAGGTTTTAAACACACTTTATGGCTTACCTATAGGTGCTATAAATATCTCCTAAACATGCACCGTTTAGGAGACATTTACAGTGCATGCAGCCGATGACGTCATCGGCGCATGCCCTCTGAAGGAAAGGCCACATGTGCCGTTTCTTCAGAGCCCAGTGCCGTGAACGGCGGGTCCCGCGCGCATGTGCGGTAGTGATGTAATCGCGCCTCCGGAAAAATCAGATGGCTGGAGGACACGATCCAGGAAGCAAGACGGCCGAACATGTCAGCACTGCGGGGCTTCGTTTTAAGGTAAGTACTTCATGAGCGAATATGCGATGCATACTAGCTCATTATGCCTTTGTCTTTACAGGTTTTGTTCACATTTTTTTTCAGCGGGTTTACTTCCTCTTTAACACTGACCAGCTTTTAGATCAAACCTTTAACCCCAGAAGAAAAACCTGCTTAAAAAAGAGTTAGCTGGAGTTCGACTTTAATTTTGTTAGTGTTTAAAACTCCCCACCTCCAGAGCCATTTGTACTCCTGCATCCAGAGTGTAGGCAATCTTAAGGCAGGGAGTGTTACTGGCCAGATCACCAGGTGAGGGTGGGGGGGGGGGGGGGGGTCAATGAAGCCTACAAGAGATATGGCCAGCACATCGGAAGATTGGCAAGCTGCAATACATTACATTTTTGGTTTATTACAGGTCCTTTTAGGAACCACCTTCACACTTGCAAAGCCATTTGATTCAGTTCACGGGCACATAACGCTTACTGGATTTTCCAGTTACAGAATTACTCACAATGCCAACAAACTAGTATTGTTACAAGGTTACAGATCCATATCTCTAAGGTAAGAGGTGGAACAAGTGCAATAACAGCTGTAGTTTCAGTAGACAAATCACTATCAGTTCTAATAGGAGCGACACAAGTCGCTCCGACTTAGAAAAAGGGTCCTGTACTACTTTGGGGCGACCTGGAGGCGACTTGCATTGACTTCAATGATATGAAGTTCGTGCATGTCGCGGTGCACCGCGACTTCACAGGCCGCCCCAGCAAGTTGCGTCGCCACTGTCTGAACGGGGTCTTTAAGTGGAAGGAAAGACAAAACCTAACTAAACTTAAATCTACTCCACCTCCATTGTAAGTTTATGTAAACAATTCTGTAAAAGAAAGGATGCCTAAACTTGCCTATTCTGAAGTCAGGCTGGTCACATGATCAGGTGCCATGGCTGTCTTTAGTGTAGGAGGGACAGCAGACAATGGATGCTCATACAGCAAGTCTATGGGTGAGGTCATCGCAACATGCTCTGCATCCATCATCCATCATCTCCAATCTACACTGAAGCTGGAATGGAAAGACAATAGGCAAGTATTGCCAGCCATCTTTCCTTTTATAGTAGATAGAATAGGCTTAGAATGGGATAGGGGTAGATTTTAAGTTTAGTTTGGATAGCAAGTCAAAACCCCTTTGGAGGTCTTCCAATCTGGCCAATCGCTCGGAAGGGATGGTCGATAGCAGCAAAGATTGGGGGAACAGATGGCACAGCAGAAAGACATCAAATACATCCACAAGTTCTGGATAATTAAGTTTACAGTGGCACTTCTGTGAAAGCAGAGCTAAACCTTAAAATATATTGCAGCTAGTTCCCTTTTCCAGGTTCTCTACTTGACAATTCTGTAACACTTCCTATCCTACGGTGGCTATGCTCACTCCACTGTATCTATAGAAGTCATGGCTCTCTAGCCTCACTAGGCTGCTCTTACAATGTATCACAGATACTATCAGAAATCAGTATTGCTGTGGTGCAACTTGTGATACATGCATGTGCGTGTTAGTAAGATGCACATGATTTTGTTTAAGAATGTTTAAATAACTTGTCTAAGCCAGAAATTTTGTCTGATGCAATACTACATATCAAACAAAATATAGTCCAGCACTCTTACCTCCACTTTCTTCATCACCACTAAGAACAGTATTTCTTTATGAAGGTCACAATAGTAAAAAGACAGAAAAAGTACCACAAATAAGAATTACTTGAATCTATCATATGTTAGTTCCAATGATAAAAGGTTTGCAAGTTTTCCTGAATTTGAAAGAAATGTGTTGCAAATGCTTTACTGAATCGTCCCCAGAGACTTTGTTTTATTGGCAGGATCAACAGGTAATGAAAACACATTATTCCACCTCTTAATAGGGTGACAACACTGTTCATTCTGATGTGAATTAGCACAGCCTAGTTGTTTAAATGGGTGGATAAGGCAATTGATGAGTGTGTAGTTTTAAACAGACATTAAAGAGGTTGTAAACTCATTAAAACATTTTTTTCCCCAACCTGAAAGAGAAACACATAATGAGCCAGTATGCATCGCATACTAGCTCATTATGAAATACTTACCTTAGAGCGAGCCCCCGCCATGCCGCCAGCTTACCTGTATGACGGGCGACATATTCAGTCGCCCGTCTTCCGGGATCTCGGCATCCGGCCATATGATTGGCCGGACCCGCGATTACGCCACTCCCGCGCATGCGCACGAGAGCCGACGGTCACTGCACGGGGCTCTGAAGGAATGGCACCAGCGGCTGTTCCTTTAGAGCGCATGCGCTAGTGATGTCACTGGCTGCATTTAAGTTAAATATCTCATAAACAGTACAGGTTTAGGAGATATTTACAGTACCTATAGGTAAGCCTTATCATAGGCTTACCTATAGGTAAAAGTTGCAGAGGAGGGTTTACTTCTTTAAAGCTGTTCCATCTTCACTAACTAGATCCTTTAGGCCAAGTTGGCCCAAATGAGCCATTACCTAAACTAACAGGCAAACCTGCTGGCTGCACTGTATAATCTGCTACATACAGTATAAAGTGCTGTGTTCCAACTGTGGGACATGACCATCCCATTACACATCCCTCAAACTACTTTCTACACTAACAGGTGAGCCTGCTGGTAGAGCCGTATAAACTGTATGTAGCCTAAGCTACGTACAATAGTGCTGGTTCTAGCTGTGGGGTGCAAACATCCCGTTCCACACCCAAACAAAACACAGGGGCCAGGCAGTGCTCAGCCATTCATAGGCAGCTTTGTATTCTCAGAATACAAAGCTTCCTCTGATTGGCTGAGCCAAAGATTGTGAAGTCAAAAGCTTCTCTCTATTTAGATCTGCATTTGCCATGGGGCTGCATGTGATCAGCTACACCATTAGCCATTTTAGGGCTTAAACGTTTGGTTAAGAGCTGACAAACACCCTGGCAATGGTGACCATTATCACCAGAGGCATACCTTGATTAACTATTTTGGGAAACCAAAATCAATAAGTTTAGGTCCGCTTTAAATAAATAGAAAAAATGAATGCCCAACTAAAGTTAAACACCGCAGGCGCAAGCAGTCATTCACTGCAGAAAAGACCAGCATGTACGATTTATTGCAAAATACACACAATATAGTTGCAGTCTTGAGCTTTTTAGATCTATAGCTCAGCATAGATTTTCAGCACGGTATCATTGTGCCGGGATGAATGACTGCCTTGCATACATGCCAAAGTCAGTCATCTCTGCTTGCCAAACAAGAGGCCTGAGACCCAGCACCTAGAAAAAGACTGGAGAAGATGCCAAGTGACCAAGGGATACAACAGTCACATTGCTGGAATGGAGGAGCGTGTTCTGCAAACTTTGGGTCGACTTTAAACCATATTAAAAAAAATAAAATAAAGTTCACTATTATAAAGCAACCCACCAGTGTAATATGGTTTCGCCCAACTGCTACTTTTGCTGGACAGTGTGGTCTGTCACAAAAGTGGTATAACAGACCTACTGCCAGGAAAAGGAGATAAACCCACAGGGGGTAACAAGAAAAAAAAAAAAACACCTGTAGAATCAATGCTACTGACTGCATTAGAGAAGTGCAGATTTTATAATGCTAGAATAAAGAGCTGCCAATTTATTATTTAAAAGATGTATGGTTTTGTTTTCCTTTCCCAGAATTATACTTACCTAGGTGAATGCAACATTGGTCCGATGCGCCATCTGTCGCCCATGCCTCTACAGAGAGCTGAGTGATTGGCCACCACCAATTGCTCGGTTCTGTCAGTCAGCAGCTCTCTGCCCCCTCCTTACTCACTGGAGTGCTGGGCTGTGGAGGGGCGGGGAGCTGCTGGCTCAGGATCTTAGCAGCTCGCTGAGCCAAGTGTCAGGTCCAGGCACCGGGTGGATCCCAACTTCCATTGTCGTGACAACCTGGATTGACCTCTGACGTCAGCCTGCTCTCTGCTGAAAACGGATCACAGGAGTGGTGTGTGAATTGCACTCCTATGATCCATAGGAGAAGTACAGACAAACAATCTTTTGCTGTACTTCGTAAAGTGTTACTAAACCCAAGGACCCTGCATTCACTATATCTGGTCCCCCACAGTACAGCGATATTTTAGTACATATAAACTGCTAAATACCTTTTCCTTAGAGAAATCTTGAGACCTTTCAGTGTCTGGTTGAAGCCTTTAAGCCTTTTCATTCTCCCATGAGGATAAGGATGCAGAACCACTGCCACTGTCTGGACAGGGCCAACTGGCCCTAAAAACACTCTAGCAATACACAAACTTAGCATTGTGCAGCTTGTCCCGGAGCTCTTATCAGGAAATAAGGGGACATGGACGAAGGTGAGGATCAGAGAGTATAACAAGCATGATTTACTGCATATACAGACAGATTTTACTGTTGTGGAATTCGTAACACTAAGCAAAAAAAAAAAAAAAAAAAAACACACACCATATGCTGTGCCAGCCAGATGGGACTGCATTGCCCTTACCTTGACATTCTTCAGACAGGTTTCACAAGACGTGTTGGACATCAGGGAGCACACTGAAAAACATTTTCATAACCAAGTTAGGACAACAGGAAAAGCTTTTTATAGAAGAGCTACAATATGCATCTAAACAATCAAAATGGTTTATCCCAAGAAATGCTCACATAAAAAGTTTACAAAAAGGAAAATACATCCTAAAGGCAAAACTGTAAAAGAAAAGGGCACCTCAGAAAATAGCACCTCATAAAACGTGGACACATTACGTCATTCCGTCTTCATCTGCGGGCGCCAGATAAGGACGGAATGACGAAACGCATCCGTGGCATGATCACGTGGCATCCGATAATGAGCGACGTTGTACACCGACTTCGGTTCTGAGGTCCGTCAGCAAACACCGGACTTGCGGGACGTCAGCAAGTAACGGCGAGATACTCCGAGACACCTGTCACAATGTATTATTGAAAGCGGTGTTATATTTTAAATTCTTTAAGTGCAATATTTAGGAGGGGAGTGGGGCAAAAAAGCTTGAATGGTTTTACGCTATGTGTTGCATCTTCCCTTTTACTAAATGCACTTGATGGATTGACTGATGGATAATCTGCCTATGGAGATATAAAGTGGAGCTGGACGATCGTATATCTATCTATGGATCTATGATCTGGGGTGCTGGATGTCTATTAAGGCTTTTATATGTCCATGATCTGGTGAGTTTTATTACAAGGGGCGATGAGCGCATTGGCGTGGTGAAGGCACAGACGGACTTTGTTCAGCAATCTCTTGATTTCCACCTCCTCATCACCTGACACATTGGGAATCACTGTGAACATTCCTTTAAGGAGTGTATGTAATATACATACACACAATTCAGGACTCTCTTTTCAATTTATATTTATAGTGCTGCTTGTACTATATTTGCTTTTTGCATTTATTTAGCATTTTTATTTTATTTATTGTCATTTCAAAGTAGAAGCTTTTTTTTTTTTAAATTTATATTATTAATTTACATTTATTTTTTCCTTGGCGCTAAGGTGGTTTTACTTTTTAGTATTACCATAGTATTTAACCACTTCAATACCAGGCACTTTTCCCCCTTCCCGCCCAGGCCAATTTATAGCTTTTAGCGCTGTTGCATTTTGAATGACAATTGTGCGGTCATGCAACACTGTACCTAAACCAAATTTATGTAATTTTTTCCCACAAAATCAAGCTTTTTGGTGGTATTTGATCACCGCAAGGTTTTTTCTTTTTTGCTAAATAAAAAAAAAAAAAAAAAAAGTTTTTTTTTGTTTAGGTTATAACATTTTAGAAATCGATACCTTTTTTCCTGCACTGATGAGCATTGATGGGGCGGCACTGATAGGTAGCACTGATATGCAGCATTGGCAGGCGGCACTGATGGGCAATATTGGGCACTGGTGGGTGGTTTTGGGCACACACACACACACACCCCTGACTCACTCCCCCTATTTTTATCCAATCGTTCAGTACTCTGACAGAATGACAGTGTCTATGTAAACAGGGCAGACTGTCATTCTGTGACTACAGAAGACATGGATCCTGGGTTTCTGTGAAGCAGAAAGACAGATCCATGCCTTCAAGTAGTGAAAGCACCTTCCCTCCCCCCTCCCAGTTAGTAAGCACTCCCTAGGGGAAACGTTTAACCCTGTGATCGCCCATGGATGTTAACCCCTTCCCTACCAGTGTCATTAGTACAGTGACCATGCATATTTTTGCAGTAAAAAAAATGTAGTAATGTCACACTGGTCCCCAAAAAAATTGTCAATTAGGTGTCCGATTTGTCCACCACAATATCAAAGTCCCACTACAATTTGCTGATCTCTACATTTCAGTAAAAAAATATCCCACAGTTTGAAGACGCTGTATTTTTTGCGCAAACCAATCAATATACACTTATTAGGATTGTTTTTTTTTTAACCAAAAATACGTAGCAGCATACATATTGGCCTAAATTGATAAATTAGATCAATTTTTCCATCTCTTTTTTTTTGGAATAGGTTTTAAAGCAGAAAAAAAAAAAAATTGTATTCATTCAAAATTGTCGGTTGTTTTTTGTTTATTGCGAAAAAAATAAAAAAAACACAGAGGTGATCAAATGGCACCAAAAGAAAGTGCCATTTGTGGGAGAAGGACCTACATGTTATTTGGGTACAGTGTCGCACGACTGCACAGTTGTCAGTTAAAGCAGTGTTCCCCCCCCCCAAAAAATGAAAGGTCAGCTGCTACACATACTGTAGCTGTGGACTAAATATTAGGACACTTACCTGCCCTGGAGTCCAGCGATGTCGGCACCACAGCCGAGGTTTCCGTCGGATGCTGCTGCCACCACTGCCGGTAAGGGAACCTGCCCATGAAGCCCTGCGGCTTCACTCAGCCTGGGCCCTACTGTGCATGCGTGAAGTGCGCTGCGCTCTTACTGGCCTAGAAGCAGAGAAGGAGGAGGGGGCCGAACTTCTGGCGTAACAGGTACCCGCTCCCCCCCCGGAGGAGGAAGGTGGGGGGGGGGGGGGGGACAGATAAGCAGAAGTTAGTTTAAATTTTGAGTGGAACGCCGCTTTAAAGCAACGCAGTGCTATATTGAAAAAAAAGCCTGGGGGGGGGGGGGGGGTGTAAACCTTCTGGGGCTAAAACAAGTTTATCTAATGTGATCTGCATATTTGTAGCTTGACAGGTTCTGGGATTACCGTGCTGCCAGAGGGTTCTGTAATCCTATTAATATGTATGAAGCAGAAGCTTTTACATAAAACAAAGCTCATTTAACTAAAAGGCTGAACCTTTGATATTCGATAACTATTGTGTCACTGTTTTGTGGGCTGACAAGTTCTCCAGGTGCCTTTTATTACAGACTATACACATATAATTATTGCAGCATAGCATGTAGGAGTCCCATGTAAGCAGTAATAAACATACTTCTGACAACACCAAGTTGTCACATCGGACGGATGACACGCTCAGGGTGAGGATTTATGCAGCATGTCAGAGAATGACATCAGATTGAAGCATTTGTATGGGAGGGTGACAAGTGGCACGCTTTGCTCCTGAGCGGTTATCACAAACAAACAGGTTAATGAGGTTAGCTATTCGAGCAGCTTGTAAATCAGAGCGCAAACAATCCTTTCCGTGTTTTGTTTTGCTCACGCACCACGCCGTTTCCAAAATAACGACTCTGCCACTGGGAACAATAAATGACCCCAGAGAAACAGCAGCAAGCGAGCGATTCAGAATCACGCGGAACGCGTTATACCAACTTCCCAGCGAGATAAACCGCTTAGTAATTCACACTTCTTCCTTGTAGGTCGCTTTTACAGGCCAGCAATCCAACTTCGTATGCAGCACACAAACCTTAGGGCACATACATTTATAATCAGGGCCACATTAAAAGATTTTGTAGATATTTCTTTGGCCTTATGCACACTGGAGGTTATTAAAATGGCAGAAGAAAGCTGTAGCTTCAGCGCAGCAGCGTTTTTCAGCTTTTTGTAGCAAAAAGGTTATGGTTAAAAAACGTTGATATGCCGAATACTGTAGCTGCATTTTTGGCTGTTTTTCATCGTTTAAGCTTTTATCAGCGTTCAAGCGTTTTTTACAGCTGAAAAACAACTCTTAAAACCCACTAGTTCTGGGGTTTTTTCTAGCCAGAAAACACCCCTGCCAAAAACTGCTGATAACAGCCTACGGGCTCTTTCACACATGGAGTCCGGACGGACTCCGTTTTTCTCAGCGAGGGATCGATCCGCCGATCCCCGGCTGAGCAGGAGGATGACAGCTGTTCTCCGTGCTGTGTGCGGAGACACAGCTGTCAGGTCCCCATTCTTCTCTATGGGGGAATCAGATGGGAACGGACCGTCTGTTCATTCTCATCCGATCCACTGGACGGATGGAAAATAGGGTTTCCATCCGTCCAGATTTGACGGCTCTGATGTCAGCAGACATGTCTCCGCTGACATCCGATGCCCCATAGAGATGCATGGGGTGACCGGTCAGATCCGCCAAAAAAAACTGACAGGCCGATCTAACAGTCCGCCTGTGTGAAAGGGGCCTAAAGCCTCCTACACACGCACCGATTGTTGGCCGACCGATCGGCCGACTTTTGTCCAGTGTTGTTGTGTTGGTTGAAATGTGCTCTAGACTGCACACGAATTTTGTCGGCCAACAACAACCAACTTCAGAAGTGATGTCATGTGCTGGTTTACTTTCCGTGTGTTTTTTCTTCTCTGAGCATTCCCAGTCTTGCTCATCTGACTTTTGTCCGCCGAAATCTGTACTGACTGACGAACAATCGGCCGTTCTGGTGACGGCCAACAAAAATTTTATAGCCTGCACACCAGATTTTGTTCGCCCGAAAAGTCGCAGTCGGTTGTCGGAAGCATCATACTAACAAGCCGACAATCGGCCGATCGGACGTAGGCCGAAAATTTACGGCCAACAATCGGTGCGTGTGTACGAGGCTTAAGTGTGCATGGACACATAGGATAACATGCTGGGGAGTTTACTGGCTGCAAAAAAAAACGTCTGACGCAGCTGTAAAACATGCAGTGTGCATGAGGCCTAATACTCGCCCATATTTTGCAATCAAGAAAAAAAAAAAAAAAAAAAAGCACAAAGGAGAAGTACAGCTAATGTTTGTCTGTACTCCTGTGAGTCACAGGAGAGCAATTTGTTCTGTACTCCTGTGACCAGTTTTCAGCTGAAGCCCGCTGTCTGTTGAGGTCATGGGCCCAGTCCACGCTCAGGCAAGATAGCAACAATGGAGCCAGAATCCACCCACATGCCTGGACCAGCACAGCCTCCAAGCAAGCCGCTGAGAGCCAGACCAGACACTCCCATTCCCTCCACAGCCCACCGCTCCAGTGAACGAGGGGGGCAGAATAGAGAGCCGATTACTGACAGTCACCTGCTCTCTGCTCATGAAGCCTAGAGAACCTATCGATCTGCAGTGTTAGATCGCTCAGGTTCTCAGTCTTGGATGCACCGGGTGACAGACGCAGCATCGGACTGATGCTGCATCCACCTAGGTAAGTATGACTATTAACTTAAAAAAAAAACATACGTCTCTTAAGATGCGTGCCTTGTGCAGAGGACTCCATGTTGAGTGAAATCTTCCGCCATCCATACCAATCTCCAGATGCAGGGGTTAAAAGAACCATGGAAGCTGTCACGTGGGCCATACATTTAAAAAAAAAAAAAAAAAAAAACTGCCCCATCCACCCATTCAATGTGCACGGGGGGGGGGGGTCAAATCACTGGCACTGGGCTATTGTGCTCTGAAGGAAGGGAGCCTTCCCCATCAGAACAAAAGTGTTTTTTGCCAGCTGCACCGATTGTATGGGAATGGTCAGGTTTTTCCTAAACTCAGATCATAATTTGGCCGGTCCCTGCTGAACCGGACACATTTCGGTCCATGTATGGCCAGTTATAGGATTTAATCTCAACTAGGTCTGCACCTTACCACAGGAACCTTTCATAATCGATGCAACATGAACTTTTCCTTTGCCGGCAATGGGGTGCGACTTGTCATGCAATTTGGTACTGTAAAAGCAAATGACAAGTCGCATTGGTGTGAATGCAACAAACGTAAGTAAATGCAACTCAAAAAATTACCACAAAACCCACTGCAAACATGCAGTACTGCACACAAAGCAGGGGATTTGGAACCACCACGTTCACCCTCCGGCCACTGTGTGCCTGCTCCCGTTGTGAGATGTGTGATGGAGATATCCCAGAGCAGGAACACTTCATTGTCACCTAGGAAGAATGCATGTAGGAAAAGTTCATTTTCCGTGTGAATGTCAGGTTTAGGAAGATTGAAGCTACTGTTCTTTTAGGAAAACGACTGACAGATGTGCGACGACCCAAATACCTACAACAACTTTCAGTATCATCTACTCTGCCCAATTGTTGGACTGTTCTGACAGGCAAGGCGTCAATACTGACAGTGATAAAGCTTGCCCAAATCCTCTTGCCTCCTGCACATTCCTATTGGCCAGTAAGAGACCATTTTATTAACAAAGACCTATGTGAGAAGTGGGAGTGCCAGAACAACCAGGAATCAACCAATTATCGGTGGGGCCAATTGTTGGAGGCCAATATTCACATTTTTTTTTACCTGTATCGGCCAAAAACTTGCTGAAATGACCAATATTGATTCAAGTGGTTGTACCGGAGTGATGCCCGCAGCTACAGCCATGAACCAAGTAACGTCTTTTTTAGAACGAATGGTCATTTTTTGTAACCACTGATGCGGCTAAGCAGCCGCTTGGCTGTTACAAACACCGGGAGGCCCGAGCAACCAGCTGGCATGTACACTGGCTGGCCAAAGACCCAAACAAAGCCGTAACCAAAAGCGATGTCATGACAACGCTTCCGGTTAGTTAAGCCTTAAAAAAAAAAAAAAAAGACAGTATTCAAAACTGCCAAACTTGGCGTTTTGAATGCTTTTAAGTGCAGGGGAGGGGTTTGGGGTCCTACAGACCCCAGAACCCTCCATAACAAGTACCTGTCACAAAGAATGTTTATATTCCTTGTGACAGCAATAAAAGTGATTATAAAAAAAAAAAACTTTCAAATATGCAGAAAATCGGCACCTAATATCAGCTATCGGCCTGAAGGGTGGCCAGAAAAATCGGTATTGGCCCTGAAAAAATAATATTGGTTGATCCCTAGTCAGAACAACCAGGATTCAGGCAAACCAGGAGGTCCTAAAAACTGCTGCACACCAGTATAACATGAATTATCAAACTACTATGGCTGTAGGAATTAATAAACCCATTAATAAGAATGAAGAACTAGCCTCCAAGTCCGTTTTGTTGGGTGCAGGCAACCAAAAGATGCCAATAAAAAGCCTGTAGACAGGTTACCACAAGATCAACAACTTCAGGTAAGCATTCCTCTACTAGAGCTCAGGTAGGTAATGAACACCTAGAAGAAGCTTTGATGCCACCAAAGCACAGCGGTGCCCTTAAGACACTTAAGGGCCCCATACACCACAATTGTGCACTGCTGCCAGTATGTTTTGGATCACAGCGGTGCCAATGTGCATTACATTTTTTTGGGGCACTTTACTGAATATATTACAAGGTTCCTTTGGCTGCAGTGCGATGTGATGGATTGCACTGCACTGAAAAAGGTACTGCATGCAGAATTTTCCTATGGTGCAGTGTGTGAACATGGATTCTTGCCTGGTCTATGCATTGCACATAGCTGCCCAACATATTTAGCACGAGCCGTCGTACATATGTATAAAAGCCACATCCTGCCCAATTCAGAATGTTACACATTCCAGACGTGTCCGCTTCCAGGAGTCTGCCAACATTTACCGTAATCTTTATTCCCCGAGGTGGGCAACCATCACCTGATTGATCTAATGGGGCTATTGACACACTGTAACCACATGTCCACAAAGGAATTAAGTCTACAAATGCTATTCTGTAGTAGAAGTTGACTACAGATGTCTGGAATCATACGTCATATGCATTCACATTGCGAAGGCCACATTAAGCGTGGCCCTATGGGGCGGCTGTACTCTGCAGGATGCCATGGAACACATGCATAGTGTGGGGCAGAGGTGGAGCAGGTATTCTTCCCAAAGTGGAAGTTGATATTTATAGTAATAGGTCTACTTGGAAAAATCCCTTAGGGCCCCTCAATACACAGAGCTGCCCCCCCATCCTGGTCCATACATACCCTCTAACATAACTGCGGCCTTAGGTTTTCTCTGCAGGCAAGGCAGTAAACATTTGCACAAACCTGCCCACTAACACCCCAAAAATTGACTTTGTTCCTTGTGTTTCTGCTGGCAGGGCAGCCCATAGAAATGAATGGGCTGCCCTTCATGTAGCAGGCATCTGCACAGATGTGAACCAAGGGGCTTGTTCACATGTGAGCTTGAGAGGGGGGTAAAACCACGTTGTTGAGCCATTTTTACTACCACCAACTGTTACCCCCTTTAGCAAAGGCAGCAACTGGGATGTACACATATGCTGTGGTCGTGTCTGGAAGTAAACCCCCCAGGTAAATGGGGTTGTGCTGCAACCGCTCCGAAACTGGTGTGGTGATGCTGCATTTAGGGGGGTTCAAAACATGCGGTGAGGAAGTGGCATACTGCCTTTGCACCACCTGTCAAACCTATCTGAAAAGTGATCTGAGCATGGATCACTTTTCAGAGGAGCGACAGTCCTTATTGCTATAACAAGCCCTAAAAAAAAGCAGCTCCGACTATCCAGGGAGAGGGGTCAGAAATAAAGATAACATTTAAACGTACACACTAACGTATATATACACAGCCTTTTAAAAAAAATTACAGTACATTCATCTAGCAGCAAGAGGGTCGCTGGTTTGAATCCCAACAACGACACTACCTGCCTGGAGTTTGCATGTTCTCCCTGTGCCTGCGTGGGTTTCTTCCTACACTCCAAAGACATGCTGGTAGGTTAATTGGATCCTGTATAAAAAGTGGCCCTACTGTGCATGTATGAGAGTTAAGCTGGATACACACTATCCAACTTTTGTGGTTAGATTTCCTTCAGATTTACCTTTTCTATGTAGTGCAAGGGCCTGCCAGATTGCATACAAATTGAAATTGTTTAGGTTTGACCTCATATTATGTGGTTTTGGTAAGTCTAAAGGAAAAAGTCTTCAGAAAATCTTATAGTGTGTATGGCCCATTAGGGACCTTAGATTGTAAGCTCCTTGAGGGCAGGGACTGATGTGAATGTGTAATGTATATGTAAAGCGCTGCGTAAATTGACAGCGCTATACAAGTACCTGAAATAATAATAATAGTACAGCACCTTCACTCACACAGCCAGGTACTGCACTGTAGGGGGAGGCAGAGAGCACAGCACACACTCAGGAAGACAACTCCCCTTCCCTGCCTTTGGATTCAATGTCTTACTGAGCTCCCGTAGGCCAATGTAGAGTTTGGCTTGGGAACGGGAGTGCTCTCTTATCCGACAACCATTTTCTACCAGGATGCCACGCCACCCTTGACTACCTCAGGCTGTATCCTGGTTGAGAAAAGCTGGGAGAGTTCACCTTTTTTAGAAAAAAAACATTAAAAAAAAAAAAAAAAAAGGGAAGAAGTTGAAGTACCACCCTACACACCTCTCATCTCCACTGTACCCACTCTGTGGGTGATTGGCAGTCCCACACAGGAGGCTCTTCTTCCCCTTCATTCTGTAGGGCTTCCAAGTTGATAGCAGCAAATAGAAAGGAGCATGGGGGGGGGGGGGGGCTGAATTATGGTGTCTGCTTTTTTTTTATATTTTATTTTTTAAGCTTAGCAGGTAAAGTGAACATCCAATACTTCAACAATGCAGTCTAGTCAAACCTATACAGAGTTATTTTTCAGATTCTTTACTTCCTTAATTTACTAGAAAGAAGAAAACAAGGAAGGCCACATCCCCGAGTCAAGGCTCAGCAAGAAATCTGCATCAATCCCAGGTAAACCTGGGACAAAAATCAGCTGGTCTGGCAGGAAAGGGACAAGTTTTGGTCCATGTGTACAGTGGTGTGACAGGAAGCTGGGCTAATGACTGGCTTCTGTGGAAACAGTCAATGCTGGAAAACCAGCAATCAATCAACACTTGCACCCAATATCTACAGGAAGTGATCAGTGTATTCTGGCTGGGGGTAGAGCGCACCGTCCAGAATCCAATATCTCAGCAGGAGAGATCCCTGCATCCACATCCCTTGTACATGCGGAGATCTCAGGTTCCCACCGATAGTCCATCCCCAGTCTCCACAGTGAAGCACAGGAGACACAGCTAGGTACGATGAGAAGGATTTAGGACATTGAGGTGAGCAAAGCAGTCCCCCCCCCCCCCTTTTTTTTTTTTTTTTTTTTTTAGTGGGTTAAATAAATGGAGAACCTGAGATCTCTGCATGCATTCTACAAATCAGGAACATGGAGTGAGGAGGGGGGGGGGTACAGCTCAGGAACATGGAGTGAGGAGGGGGGGGGTACACAGCTCAGGAACATGGAGTGAGGAGGGGGGGGGGTACACAGCTCAGGAACATGGAGTGAGGAGGGGGGGGGGGGTACACAGCTCAGGAACATGGAGTGAGGAGGGGGGGGGGGGGTACACAGCTCAGGAACATGGAGTGAGGAGGGGGGGGGGGGGGTACACAGCTCAGGAACATGGAGTGAGGAGGGGGGGGGGTACACAGCTCAGGAACATGGAGTGAGGAGGGGGGGGGGGGTACACAGCTCAGGAACATGGAGTGAGGAGGGGGGGGGTACACAGCTCAGGAACATGGAGTGAGGAGGGGGGGGGGGGTACACAGCTCAGGAACATGGAGTGAGGAGGGGGGGGGGGGTACACAGCTCAGGAACATGGAGTGAGGAGGGGGGGGGGGGTACACAGCTCAGGAACATGGAGTGAGGAGGGGGGGGGGGGGGTACACAGCTCAGGAACATGGAGTGAGGAGGGGGGGGGGGGTACACAGCTCAGGAACATGGAGTGAGGAGGGGGGGGGGGTACACAGCTCAGGAACATGGAGTGAGGAAGGGGGGGGGGTACACAGCTCAGGAACATGGAGTGAGGAGGGGGGGGGTACACAGCTCAGGAACATGGAGTGAGGAGGGGGGGGGGTACACAGCTCAGGAACATGGAGTGAGGAGGGGGGGGGTACACAGCTCAGGAACATGGAGTGAGGAGGGGGGGGGGTACACAGCTCAGGAACATGGAGTGAGGAGGGGGGGGGTACACAGCTCAGGAACATGGAGTGAGGAGGGGGGGGGGGTACACAGCTCAGGAACATGGAGTGAGGAGGGGGGGTACACAGCTCAGGAACATGGAGTGAGGAGGGGGGGGGGGGTACACAGCTCAGGAACATGGAGTGAGGAGTACACAGCTCAGGAACATGGAGTGAGGAGGGGGGGGGGGGTACACAGCTCAGGAACATGGAGTGAGGAGGGGGGGGGGGTACACAGCTCAGGAACATGGAGTGAGGAGGGGGGGGGGGGTACACAGCTCAGGAACATGGAGTGAGGAGGGGGGGGGGGGTACACAGCTCAGGAACATGGAGTGAGGAGGGGGGGGGGGGTACACAGCTCAGGAACATGGAGTGAGGAGGGGGGGGGGGTACACAGCTCAGGAACATGGAGTGAGGAGTACACAGCTCAGGAACATGGAGTGAGGAGGGGGGGGGGTACACAGCTCAGGAACATGGAGTGAGAGGGGGGGTACAGCTCAGGAACATGGAGTTAGGGGGGGGTATTCTTCAGATCAGGAACATGGAGGGGGGTACAGCTCAGGAACATGGAGTTAGGGGGGGTATTCTTCAGATCAGGAACATGGAGGGGGGGGGTACAGCTCAGGAACATGGAGTGAGAGGGGGGGTACAGCTCAGGAACATGGAGTGAGAGGGGGGGTACAGCTCAGGAACATGGAGTGAGAGGGGGGGTACAGCTCAGGAACATGGAGTGAGAGGGGGGGGGCAGCTCAGGAACATGGAGTGAGAGGGGGGGGGCAGCTCAGGAACATGGAGTGAGAGGGGGGGGGCAGCTCAGGAACATGGAGTGAGAGGGGGGGGGCAGCTCAGGAACATGGAGTGAGAGGGGGGGGGGCAGCTCAGGAACATGGAGTGAGAGGGGGGGGGGCAGCTCAGGAACATGGAGTGAGAGGGGGGGGGGGCAGCTCAGGAACATGGAGTGAGAGGGGGGGGGCAGCTCAGGAACATGGAGTGAGAGGGGGGGGGTATTCTTCAGATCAGGAACATGGGGGGGGGGGGGAGGTTACAGATCAGGAACATATAGTGTAATCAGAGGGGTGCGGTGTGATAGAAGTGTCCGGTGTACAGTGTAGGATTGCCCGTAGCACTGGGGCGGGGAGTACACAGAGTAAACAGAAGAGTCTCAGAACTTGTTTTGTGTCCCCCTTTAGGACGGAAAGTGTCACAGCCTCTCCCCCCACCCCCAGCGATCCTCATTCTCCTTCACACTCACCGGTATCATCCGCGGCGGCCGCAGCCAGCAGACACAGCAAGACACAAACACAGCGAACTCCGTCCATCTTCTCCGCGATCTTCACCCTGACCTAGAGTGCAAAGCACGTGATAGTCCCGCCTATTAGTGACGAAACTATTTACTCCACCCATAGTAACTTTAATCACCGCCCCCAAAATCAGGGCCCTATAGACTGGACTGGGTGTAGGGCGTGGCTGAGTGAGATGAGTGAGGCGAGCGCTGCTTCCCACAGACATGTTTACTGGAGGTGGTGGAAGGGGAGAGGAGTCTCTCGTCCTGTAGGATGGGGTATTTCTTAAGTCATTGACTGGTTATTTATTGTTACTTTAATAAATTTATATATATATATATACTGTATATAACAGACATGGCATCCCAACCTGCAAAAGCTCATCTCAGGGAAGTGGCACTCCGCTCCCTCCCCCCACCAATTTACCACAACTAGAGGATAATTAAATGAAATGGAATCAGTATACAGAGCTTCACTTCTTCTGAGAAATATTAAAGGAACACTCAAGGCCCGTACACACGTACCGATCGTCGGCATACAAACGTCGGTGGACGAAGGATCTGCCGATTGTACGCGTGTTAGTATGGTGCCTCCGACAGATGTCTGCGCACAATCCGCGGACAAAAGTCTTTCTTGCAAACATGAAAATATTTGTATGCCGACACCAGAACGGACGATTGTTCGCCTGTCAGTACACAATTCTGCCGACACACAGCTACAAATCCCAACACGCATGATCAAACCAAATGAGTTCCCGGAAGAATTTTCTCTAGTAAACTCAACATTTTATTCAGAAAGAACTTTCGGCTCGCGGAAGTCCAAGAAATAGGTGAAATGCGGAGCACATGCTCATCTTGATAAATGTGAGAAGAAGGAAGATGCTGCTCATAATGCCATACTTTTCTAATAAAAAGGCATGTGTTCTGTTATGATGAAGATAATGTTTGTCTATTCTATCTGTTCTATCAAATTTTAGAATTAAATAATTTGAACTCTTCACCATTATTTTTGTATTTTCACACCAAAGATCTAACTATTGATATGACCCTTTATTCTTTTATGAATTAATGTCTAAAACATATTTTTCAGGTTATGCACAATATTAAACATGTTAACAAATTCAGATAGGCCATTTTTTATTTTAAATTTTCTTTATTTTTTGGATCTCAGCAAAAAAAAAACAAAGCAAACATCAATACTTTCCGTATAACTAAACATAAAAAAGGTCCATTTGGACAAAATTAAACTAGAAACTGGCAAACAGGGGTAAAATAAATAATAGGGGGTTACAAAAATTAAAGTTGCTGGTAACTGAAATCAGGTTGCCATGAGGGCAGGTTTGGATCCTGCTGGCCATATTGCCACTGGCCATGTGGCATTTGGCGAGGTGGTGGGTGTTGTGGAGGTGGAGGTGGAGGTGGAGGGCACGGGTGCTCCTGGCATGCGTGGCTGTGCTCAGTAAGTATGCCGTTTTCTGCGTTTTGCAGCACATCCAGAATAATTTTTCTGGCATACTGACACTGCCTGAGGTCCACCTTATCCAGGATTTTGGCAGTCATATTCCCGAAGGACTCATTGGCCTCCGGTTTCCGACGTAGGGCTATGGTGGCCTCCTGGATAAACTCGTCGGTGATGTCATCCACGTGCTTCCTCTTTTGCCTCCGTTTGGCAGGAGGAGGTGGTGGTGGAAAGAGTTCCGCAGGCTCCTCAGGCTCCACAGGCTCCCCAGGCTCCTGGCTGCAACCTGGCTCCTCCTCAGTGACACTTCCCTGTTGATGAAATGAACAATTGATTAGAATGTTATAGTGTATATAAAAATGCATGTTTGTTATATTATTGTGAACAAATAGCAGACTTTACATACAGTGGCATATCTAGGGTCTCCAGTGCCCTTGTTGAGGAGCTGTATTTGGCAACAACCCCCCCCCCCCCCCAAGATCAATGTAAAACTGTAACCCACCCCCCCCAAAAAAAATTAAAGGGCATTAAAAGTTTCTAATTTGCCCCTTGTTTGCCCAGTGTAGAGCTCTCTAGTGGGCAATCATTGTCTCAGGTGTGAAAAAGAAAGAGAGGGTTGAGAGCTAGAGAGAGGGAGAGAAAGAGGGGGTGTGAGAGAGAGAGGAGGGGGTTGCAGAGAGAGAGGGGCCTGAACTTGCAGAGGACTTGATGTAGGGCATTGAGGGTGAAGCAGTGCAGGGAAACATGAATAAGGAAGCCACCTGCCTTGCTGACCCAGAGTGAGAGACCAGAGACATGGAAGCAAGGATGGATGGATCATTTGCAGGAGCTGTTAGTTTTGTATTAAAAAAGGTTGAGCCAGAGGAATGCTGAGGCTACAGCAGTGTTTGTTAGGACCAGAGGTGTGCTGGGGATGCAGCAGTGTTTGTAAGACCAGAGGTGTGCTGGGGATGCAGTGAGAGGCAGTCTCAGTCTCCTGGTCTTTTGGCTCAGCTGCTCTCAATGTTTTACACCTGCATGAAGCTGCTCTCAATGTTTTACACCTGCATGAAGCAGCTCTCAATGTTTTACACCTGCATGAAGCAGCTCTCAATGTTTTACACCTGCATGAAGCTGCTCTCAATGTTTTACACCTGCATGAATCCGCCTGCAAACTGGGGGTTCTGGGGTGTGCAGGCTGAGTGGATTGTTAAAATAAACAATAAAACAATGCCAATGTTTTTGTGACCCACCCCCCTTGGCCTGCGCCCCTGGCGGTTGCCTGTCATGCCAACCCCTTGCTATGCCCGTTTACCTAAAGGGTCAATTATGGTTTAGCTTATAATTTTGTTACATGATTACATTTTAGCAGACAATATATTGTGAAATGCCATACCTGAGTAAAACTCTCCTCCAGGAAATCCTCATCCTGGCTTGGATCTACCGACACTGAGCCCTCTGCCGAAGTAGAAGGCAGTGTTGAAATTGACGGCCTGGATTCCATGGTGTCTGCCAGGAACCGCATGTTATCAAAGTACCACAGCCGTGGTACATATACATTCCGTGCCCCTGCTCCAGACTGGGTGGACTCCTCTATTTTTTTTAACTCCCGCCTGTAGGCAGTGCGAATACTGTTTATTTTTTTGCGGATATAAGTAAAATTTGCCCCAGGACAGACGGGCTTGTAGAAGGCCACCAAATGTTCCATGGCCTGTTTTCTGAGTTTTCGATTTTTATAATCTGCGGACTTGACTTGCCACAAACAGGGCAGTTGCCTGAACTCATCAATAAAACTTATTAAAAAGTTGTGGGTGGTGAAATTGTCCACCATATTGCAGGACAGTATATGCCTGCAAGACACAAAACAACACAAAACATATTAAAATAGCATGTATTTTGGCACATAATAAAGATATTCCTAATAAAAGCTGTATAGGGCCCAAAACACACACTTTCTATTAAAAGAGTCGTACCTTTGTTTGTGGGGAAAAGTCGTGATTCGCCGCTCGATCGTGCTCCAACTCTCGATATGTCCGCTAGCGAATCGTCGGCCGAACGATCTGGCGTCCTTTAAATACAGCGCAGGCGTCAACTCCTCCTCCAGTGGCGGGCTTGTGCAGGGGTGTGTACGTGCCGAAGATCAGGCCTACATGCGACACTCACACCTGAGGCAGTGGAATAATCATTGTTTAATTAGGAACCATGTCTCAACAATCTGGGAGCTCAATTAGTGGGGGCCGAAGTGATTGGGCCACCCGAAAATCAAGGGCTACACCCATGTCAAAGCCAGAAATGGTGGAGATGGTCTCCATTTTAGAAAAAATGGATTACGATGGAAAGTTGGCAAATTACGATCGGCCCAATGCCAGGAAAGATGGCATCATGGACAAGGTGGTGGCCTGTTTGGTCAAAAAATTCGGTGTCGAGCGATCGAAAGATCAGATTCGGAAACGGTGGTCTGACCTCAAACACCGTGAGCAGGATCAGCTTTCCCAAATCCATCGGATTTTGAAAAAAAGTAAGTTTTATTTTTTCTTTATTTTTTTAATCATGCAATATGTTTTTTATAATTTTGTGTATGTTGTATTAACATGTCTAGATTATAATGTCTATGTAAAAAGTTAGATTACTCATTTTAGTTGTCATGTCGTGATTTGATCGATCTATTGTTGATGTTTTAGTATATGACATTAAAAGTCAGGAAGCCATAGTTAAAAATATATGTATTGTGTTGCAACGAACGTTCTTTCCTGCACGAATCTTCTCAGCAAACATTCCTATTAATCACAGATTATTATTCAAACCTTTAAATAGGAGAAAAACGTAAACTCCGTGCCAAACTATGGGAAAGGAGGAGGAGAGGTCTGGCAGCTCCATCGGCAGTTGCCGAACAAGATGAGGACATGGGCACAGAAGGTGGCACAGATTCCACTAAAGGTAATTGGTTCCTATGCACTGTCAAACATTAATGTACCATATTTTTCGTAGATAACCATGTACATGTCTTCATATTTGTTACTAAAAGAGCTATCAAGCAGGGCACCATGTCCTAACAAATGTACCTCTTGTGACTTTTATGATATGGCCAATGTTTTGTATTATGTAGATGAAGACATTATTCCGGAAATAATCCTGGTGGAGCCAACAAGTGATGAGACACCAGAGCAACAAGAAGGTTGGTAGGCACAGATTTTTGTGTAGTGGGATCATAGAAATATGTGTATTTGCAATGATTGTTTAACCTTATATTCTTGTATTCCCTTACAAATTTACATTGCAGATGTTGCATCATGCCAGGATGTGGCATCCCCAGCCAGGTCAGAAGCCCGATCTCCTGGCAACTTGCCAAGCAGCATGGAAGCCAGTTCCGAAACTGTGGAGGAACCAGGACCAAGTGTCCAAGAGCCAATTGTGTGCCCACGTAGGTTTTTTCAGAATGATTTTTATCAGTGTTATTTTTAGCCTCCAATTTACAACACTAGTTCCCTATGGGAGCCTCTTTATTTGAATGGAAGTCGCACCGTAAGTCGGATCAGGATGCTCTGACTTGCGGGGCCACTTGCGTTGTGAAGATTTTTGAGGGGGAACTACACCCAAAAATTGAACAACCCACCGTGGGTGTCCCCCCAAGTTCACAACCAGGCCTTTTGTGTGTGGTATTGAGTTTGAGGGTATGCCCACAACAAAAAGACAGCGTGGGTTACCCCCAAAACCCCTACCAGACCCTTATACAAGCATGCAGCTTGTCAGGCCAGGAAAGAGAACGAGCAAGCGGACCAAACACCCCCTGGACCACAGCAGGACACATGCCCTCAACATGGGGGGGTTTTGTTGCTTTGGGCCAGGGGGCCTCTGCACCGCACACCCAAAAGCACCTTACTCCCATGTAGAGGAGGACAAGAGCCTCATCCCCACAACCCTGTCTGGTGGTTTTGGGGGGTCATGCGGCCAGGGGGTTCCTAGGACTTTGGAAGCAACCTTTAACAAAGGGTGGCCCCCAGATCCCAGACCCCAATCACTATGTGAATGGGTATGGGGTACATAGTACCCCTACACATTAACCACATAAATGGAAGTGTATGTGAATAACGACAGGAGACGTTTATGAAATGTTCTTAAATATCTTCATCCGGTCTTCTCCACTCTGCTCTTTGGATCTTCTCCTCTCCACTCTTCTGCTGTCCAATCTTCTGCTCTTATGTTGTCTGCTCTTTTGCCCTAGGCTCTTCTTCTTCCTCCTGTCCTCCTCCAATGCTGTTGCCGTGCATTCTGCCCGTCTCTGGTCTCTGCATCTTAATATATATACATTACAACCATGCCCTCACAATGACGTCATCATGCGTTCACACCCCTAATGAATATATAGTAAGCTCAGGAGACCGGCAGAATCATCAGCAACAGCATCGGAGGAGGACAGGAGGAAGAAGAAGAGCCTAGGGCAAAAGAGCATAAGAACAGGGTAGGTATTAACTCGAGAGGAATTTAAGATTACCTGGACACCAAATGTTTCTCTATTATTATGACCTCATGTAGGTGATTCACATTGACTCATTTTTTTTTAATTTTTACAGACCATGTTTTACATAGTTGCACATTAGCCAAATTGACCCGTGAGGCTCTCCAATGCTCCGCAGACCTGGAACAAATAAAGGAGACTGCAACGGCATTACAAATCAAAATGCGCAATTTTGTGGACATGATTGGCAAATTTTAAGCCACAATTTTACTAGGTTTTTAATGTTTGTATTGGGATGTTCCTGATGTTACAATTTTTTTAGAATGTTTTAGGGCATTTTAATTACACTCAGATGTTAAAGAGTGTACCCAAGTTTGGGAAAAGCACTTTACAACACCCTAACCCTAACCCTAACCCTAACCCTAACCCTAACCCTGTGAATGTTTGATACTAAAACGTTTTTACATTCAACAATGTGTGTTCAATTCTTTATTAGACTTTAGTTGGGGGGTCGAGGTCTAAAGCTGTGTAAAGAAGCACTAAATGTATGATGGCTGTCCTATTCCCATATTTACATGTTAATGAAAGCATTTTGGTCACTGCCATATGCGAGTTGCTGGAGGTGTCAATGAAATGTTAAAGATACCCCCAGTTTTAACGCATATCACAGTGCGATCTGACATTTCACACAGGATCGGATCACACAAGTTTGAACGATTGTGCGATCCTATCCTGATGCGGCTGAATAAATGCATCATGTGCGACTTTTGTGCGAGTGCAGTGCGAATTGAGCCATACAAACTGTATAGCTGATTTTCGCATGAACATCTGATCGCATGTAATAAAGGAGCAGTGCGCTACGATATTACATGCCATCAGATGTGCAGTGTGAATTGAGACATACACTTTGTATGGCTACATTCGCACTGAACACGCATACAAGTCGCACATGACCCTTTATTTCTGATGTATCTGGATTGGATCGCACAGTGCTTAACACTTGTGGAATACAATCCTGTGGAAAAAGTAAGTGGCGGGTCACCCTTATGCAATGCTGGAAGGCTGCAAAGTCGCAGACTTCCCGCATCGCATAAGTGTGACTCAACACTCAAGGTACTAGCAGTCCTAGGATTCAATATGGCATTGATATTGCCAGTAGCAATCAGTGTAGGGAGATCAGTGTAATCTATAGTGTATTGCTTGTTCGTTGCTCTAGTCCACTTTCCATTACCTATATATATAACACTTTGAGATGAACAATGATCAAGTTTCACATAACACTGACATATCCTAACATTGGTGGGCAGTGAGAAGGATGTCATAAATGAACACAACATAACAGGTGTAGGTACTTTGTTAATACCCTAATGTATTATATGAAATATATAGTATGGGCAACTTCTGGACAATGAACACCAATGTAAGGTGACATTAGATGAACCTTGGGTGTGACCTAGTTCTCAATGTGACAGGGTTTGTGTACATTTTGTGGGGTGCAGAAGGCCCTTGTATTTACACCACTGGCTAAAAAATAACACATGGCCATCATCACTTTGGATCAGCTGGTGAGAGACTACAGTCAAGAAACACACTGATGAATGTATTAACCCTTCCAAAGTCACACATATATAACACATGATTAACCCAAATAATTGTGTTTGGCATATGTGCCCAAATGATTATAATCCACAATACAGAATCATTGCAATTTTTGTTTAATGTGTTGAAAAATAATATATCTCTGACATTTATCTTGTGTGTCCAATCTTTAACAAGATTAATGGGTGTGTGACAGTGATTGCTGCCAGGACACAGCTCCTCTCCCCACGAAATAGTCCAGATATTCCTGGCGGATCTGACGGGCCCTGTGTGATGCCAATGCTGACCGTCCAACTTCCATTGACGTCATGGACTCCACTTGGTTAGAAGGTTGGGCCTCTCCACTTGTACCTGGCATAGCAGGGTCAGTATCCAGTTGCTGCAATACATAATTTTGTGCATTCCTGCGTAGGAAGTTGTGCAAAATGCAGCAACACAAGACCACATTATCCACTTTGTACAGTGCCAGGTTTATGGACGTCAGGAATATCCGGAACCGGTTGGCCATTATCCCGAAGGCATTCTCCACAACTCTGCGAGCTCTGGACAACCGGTAGTTGTAAATCCTTTGGTCTGGGGTGAGGTTCCTCTGAGGGTAGGGCTTCATGAGATGCTCCCCAAGCGCAAAAGCCTCATCTGCGATAAACACAAAGCTCATACCCTCAACAGTTTGCTCCCTGGATGGCAGGTTCAGAGTGCCGTTCTTTAGACGACGAGCGAACTCCGTCTGATCAATAACTCCCCCATCCGAATTGCGGCCATTTTTGCCAATATCCAAAAAAATAAACTCATAGTTTGCATTAACTATGGCTAGCATGACTATACTAAAAAAACCTTTATAATTATAATAAAATGTGCCGGAATTCGGAGGGGGGACAATGCGGACGTGCTTCCCATCAATAGCACCCCCACAATTGGGAAAATTCCACTTCTCCAGAAATTGATCAGAAATCTCCAGCCATTGCTCTGCGTTTGAAGGAAACTGTGGGGAAAAAAAAAAAAAAAAAAAAAAAAAAAAATAAATAAAATTAGTGCTTGAGCACATCACATTATTAATTACACACACAGTTGTCTGTTAAATGCTTATGCAACTTGCTAAAAAAATATACAACAGGAAGGCAAAGGTTTGGATATGGGGATGTAACATCTACATACATTTCTTTTCAACCTCCTATTGTTCTTATATTGTAAAGGGCTATACACACTAGAAGATTCTCTGAAGACTTTTTCGTGCAGATTTAACTTTTCTATGTAGTGCAAGGGCCTACCAGATTGCATAGGATTTGAAAGTGTTTGTTGGACCTCATATTATTTGGTTTTGGTAAATCGGAAGGATAAATTGTTCTGACAATCTTCTAGTGTGTATGGCCCATTATACTCACCAGCTAGAGCTGAGATTTACAAACTACGGCCCTCCAGCTGTTGCAGAACTACACATCCCATGAGGCCTTGTAATTCTCTGACATTCACAGACATGACTAGGCATGATGGAAATTGAAGTTCGTGAACAACTGGTGGGCCATAGTTTGAAGACCTCTGAACTTGAGCTTTGGTATATGCTGACTTTGAGATTTAGCATGTGGGTGGGGGATGGGTAAGTAAAACTGGGCATTTATACATCAATTAGGGCTTGTGGTCAGTGAAGGTTTTAACATCATTACATAAACATACAGAATCATAGGTGGGAATGGATGGACTGATGTATTTTAGATAAATCATTAACTAGGTACTAAAACATTGGCCAAGGAATAATTGTTTGAGGGAAAGCAATAAAATGACCCAAATTCAAAATACTGTTAACAGGCAATGCGTTTAGGGACACATAGGAGAGAATGGTGGGGTGGTTAGTGGGTAATTTTACAAATGGTTAAAGATAATCTACATCTTTACTACTATGTGCATGCGGACAGAGGGTAGTTTACAAATAATGGCCTGTGTCAATTGCTGTACATCCAAAAACATCATAATTCAGGTGAAACTAGTAATACATGTAATGTAATGTAAAAAATCAAACATACCTTGATATAGTCCTTCTGCAAGACCTTGATGATGGCAGAGCAGGTCTCAGGGATGATGACTCCAAGAGCTTGGGGGGAGATGCCTGTGGTGAACTTCAGATCCTGCAGGCTTCTCCCTGTTGCAAGATACCTCAACGTCGCAATTAACCTTTGCTCAGGAGTAATTGCAAGCCGCATACAAGTATCCTGCTTCAGAATATAGGGGGACACCAGGGCAAGAAGACGGTAAAAGATGGGATCCGTCATCCTCAAATAATTCCTGAAGTCATCAGGATTATTTTCCTGGAGCTCCCTCAGCAAGGACATATGAGAAAATTGATCACGGTTAAGCAACCAATTTTTCGTCCAGGAGGTCCGCTTCTTCTTCCTATTGCTCGTACGTCGTCTCAGAGCCAAAACTCCAACACTAACGACAGCAACGGACGAATTCACGGTCGCCATAATAAATTCTCGAACGATGTCTCGGAAAATAGCGAAATGTCGTCAACCAAACAAATGCTACCGAAATCAGCGCGAGATGCCCAGAAGGGTCACGGCCAAACACTCACTTCCTCTTTTGTAGCGGCGAACGTGCGTGGAACGTAGTGACGTCATTTTCTGTCGGAAGACAAATGTCCTGGGCAAGTTTGGAGCACTTTTCAACAGACAAACAACAAACACACCAGCCGCGAACATTTGTAGGACGTTCCGTCGGCCGACGATCGGTACGTGTGTACGGGGCTTCAGTGATTTGAAGTGGTCATGGTGGTAGGAGTCAGAAACACTGCACATGCTGGGATATTTACAATTATGTGCTGGGGGCTAGTTGCACTCCTAGTACATGTGACTTACTGCTGGTTGGTACTGCTGGCGGATACTGCTGGCTGGTACTACTGGTGGGTTCTGCTGGCTGGTAATGCTGGTGGTTACTGCTGATGGCTACTGCTGGCTGGTACTGCTGGCTGGTACTGCGGTGGGTACTGATGGTGGGTACTGCTGGCTGGTAATGCTGACGGCTACTACTGGTGGGTACTGCTGGCTGGTAATGCTGGTGGTTACTGCTAACGGCTACTGCTGATGGTTACTGCTGGCTGGTAATGCTGGTGGTTACTGCTGACGGCTACTGCTGGTGGTTACTGCTGGCTGGTACTGCGGTGGGTACTGCTGGCTGGTAATGCTGGTGGTTACTGCTGACGGCTACTGCTGGTGGGTACTGCTGGCTGGTACCGCTGGCTGTTACTGCTGGCTGTTACTGCTGGTGGTTACTGCTGGTGGTTACTGTTGGCTGTTACTGCTGGCTGGTACTGCTGGCGGGAAATGCTGACTCGAGACACATGACATCAACGGAGCGAAAGTGTGAGTAGTGGTGCTGGAGGAAGCATGCAGAGCCGATGCTTCCGGTATCTCTTGGTCTCCTTACAGGCGGAGTGCATTTGATGTCACTCCGCCTGTGACTGTCAGGACAGAGCCGATGTAACGTTAGAAAACCATACCTCGTGAAAATTCCATACCCACGTCACTTCCTGTCAGAAACGTAATGGAACAGCTGAGCAGCGTATCAGTGCGCATGCTCACAGCTCCGAATACGTAATTGAACAGCTGAGGAGCTTACTAGTGCGCATGCTCGGAGGGTATGGAATTGTCACGGTAGTGTGTGTAACGTTACACCGCAATGGTGACATTAAAGGTTACATTAAAACAGTTCGGCTGTAATATGAATCATCTCCACTCCTATCCCTGTCACTTCCCTGATCTGGGCTACTAAATGTAAAAGCGGCGGCGGGTCTATAAAATCTAAATGACGGATATCTCGGCTCCGTAAATTTATATTTTCATACACCCACTGCCGCTTTTACATTTAGTAGCCAAGATCAGGGAAGTGACAGGGATAGGAGCGGAGATGACTCATGTTGCAGCCGAGCTGTTTTATTGTAACCTTTAATGTAACCGCCGCAACAGCTGATGCGGTGTAACGTTACACACAGTACCGTGAAAATTCCATACCCTCCGAGAATGCGCACTAGTAAGCTCCTCAGCTGTTCAATGACGTAGGCGCTGACGTAGGTGCACTGGAAGTGACGAGGGTATGGAATTTTTACGGGTATGGTTTTTTCACGGAACACCGGAACTATACAGGAAGCATCGGCTCCGTTCTGACAGCGGACACAGACAGCCGGGATATGGCACGGCACTTGCGGGTGTCAGGGAGCCGCATGGGGGAGACTCCCACACATCGTGGGATACTTGGGATGTTTGATATATTTTGACTAGGTGTGGACCCCCTTTTACCTTCAGAACTGTCTTAATTCTTCATGGTATAGATTGAACAAGGTGTTGGAAACATTCCTCAGAGATTTTAGTCCATATTGAAATTAAAGTATCACGCAGTTGCTGCAGATTTGTCGGCTGCACAGCCATAATGCCAATCTCCCGTTCCACCACTGTAATGTTCTGGTACCTATGGTACCCTTATTTCCATTTCTCTCCTAACATTGCGTCCCATCTTGCTATCCAAATGGAAGGCATACACCTTTAAGGGCAATGACATCATCGCCGAGCGCCGCTATGAGCGGCTATTTCAATCGCCGGTTTGCTCTCACTCATTGCTCGATCAAACCGCATGTTCACCTTACCTTGTCTTGTGCTGCCGGAGCTTCTAGCTATACCCTTTGCCTGAACTGAACCGGAACCTCGCTGCCGATCCCGTATCTCGTTACCGGATCACTCCTTACTACTGGACCTTGCTACTACTAACTATCTAGTGATAAGTACCCCACAGGGGATTCCTTCCTAACCTGTACTTTCACTATCATCTACTGCATATTACAAAGACTATTACTATCTAATCTATTCCTATCATCTGCATAGATTGTTAGCTCTTGGAACTACCATCATCTATCATTGCACTAGGTTACTCTATCTTGTATACATTCTGCTGTCCCCTACCATCTGTACTATACATGATTGCTAGAACCTATCTGCATACTACCATCACCTACCACTCTCCTGAATACTATTACTGAGTGCTCACCATACTATCGCCTGTCTCTCACCTCTATACTATCATATATTCTATCACTCCAGGAACATCATATTGAGTGTATGTATATTGCATAACAGGCTGTGCACGGTGATGAAGTCCTGAGAGTTGGATATGTTGTTCAACAGAATCTCTACACGACTACTGAGTGTAACAATTCTGCAGCTGCAAATCCATTCATTAACAAAAAACGCATGAGCGTTACAACCACATCCCAAAGGTGCTCTATTGGATTGAGATCTGGTGACTGCGGAGGCCACTGGAGTACAGTGAGCTCATTGTCATGTTCAAGAAACCAGTTTGAGATGATTTAAGCTTTGTGTCATGGTGCATTATCCTGCTGGAAGTAGCCATCAGAAGATGGGTACACTGTAGTCATAAAGGGATGGACATGGTCAGCAACAATACTCAGGTAGGCCGTGACATTGAAACGATGCTCAATTGGTACTAAGGGGCCCAAAAAGTGCCAAGAAAATATCCCCCACACCATTACACTACCACCAGTCTGGACCGTTGATACAAGGCAGGATGGATCCATGCTTTTTGTAAATATTTTATTATATCTTTTCATGTGACAACACTGAAGAAATGACACTTTGCTACAATGTAAAGTAGCGAGTGTACAGCTTGTATAACAGTGTAAATTTTCTATCCCCTCAAAATAACTCCACAAACAGCCATTAATGTCTAAACTGCTGGCAACAAAAGTGAGTACACCCCTAAGTCAAAATGATCAAATTGGGCCCAATTAGCCATTTTCCCTCCCCGGTGTCATGTGACTCGTTAGTGTTACAAGGTCTCAGGTGTGAATGGGGAGCAGGTGTGTTAAATTTGGTGTTATCGCTCTCCCTCTCTCATACCGGTCACTGGAAGATCAACATGGCACCTCATGGCAAAGAAATCTCTGAGGATCGGAAAAAAAGAATTTTTGCACTACATAAAGATGGCCTTGGCTATAAGAAGATTGCCAAGACCCTGAAACTGAGCTGCAGCATGGTGACCAAGATCATACAGAGGTTTACCAGGACAGGATCCACTCAGAACCGGCCTCGTCATGGTCCATCAAAGAAGTTGAGTGCACGTGCTCAGCGTCATATCCAGAGGTTGTCTTTGGGAAATAGACGTATCAGTGCTGCCAGCATTGCTGCAGAGGTTGAAGGGGTGGGGAGATCAGCCTGTCAGTGCTCAGACAATACACTGTATCAAATTGGTCTGTATGGCTGTCGTCCCCAAGGGAAGCCTCTTCCAAAGATAATGCATAAGAAAGCCTACAAACAGTTTGCTGAAGACAAGCAGACTAAGGACATGGATTACTGGAACCATGCCCTGTGGTCTGATGAGACCAGGATAAACTTCTTTCATTCAGATGGTGTCAAGCGTGTGTGGTGGCAACAAAAATAAACAGATAGTAAAGTGCATTGTCTATCAGTAGTGTAAAATCAATCTTCAAATATAGAGTGCATAACGTGACAATATAATCAACAGTACTTTTAAAATATTGTAAAACCGATGAATATAAGTGAATTATCCAAATATAAACAATGATCCAAAATAAAATAACTGGTGAAAAAAGTGGCAAGTGCCAATTTCCAGTGCTGGATTTTTTCTATAAATAGTCCATTAAAACCATGCTTCCACTAACAACTTCTGTAGTGACCTCCACCGCAACACCCTGTGTACCTGGGTTCTCACCTCCACTCTTGTGACCAAGCCGCTAGGCAAGGTCCCACTGCGCAAGTTACTCTCTCAGGGTCGCCCTTCATGGAGGTGGTGTAACGGCCTTTCAGGGGAGTATTTTTATTTAGTAGACGTCCCTCATTTTACCATGCGAAATCGCATGAAAGAAATAGGGGGGGCCACAATAGTGCTTATAACTTTCAAACAATATTTATTAAAAAAGAGTAGTATTGTACTCACATGTAGTGGGTCCTCAAGTGCACCAAACATGAAACATTTGCATTGATTAGATGTGATGGCAATCTGGTGGTAATGGAAACCCTCTTGTGTGCTGCTCCTCTCCTTTTAGATTTGGCAGTGATACCGTCCGGGCCCCTCCCCTACGCGCACGACACAGGGTCAACGTGTCTTCAAAGGGGGATATGATGATCACCCACTACATGTGAGTACAATACTACTCTTTTTTAATAAATATTGTTTGAAACTTTATATTGTGCATCATTTATATTTTTATTTTTTTTTGTCTCAACAGTTGTTTGCAGGCTTCTTTGGCTTAGTGTTGGTCAGTGGACCTGACCTACAAGAAATCCCCTACCACGCCAGATCTAAGCTTCCATGGCATGCCAAGTCCTCCAAGCCTGTAGAGAAATCTCTCTCTGCATGAGGATTTGCTCCCATCCATTCAGCTCAAGGTACGGGGAGACTTAGCTTGTTTGCAGATTCTTGGCTTTCCCACATTCCAAACAATTGGGTCAGTGAACTGTCTCAGGCTATAAAGTAGAAATCCATTTTCATCTGCCAAAGATTTTTCTTTCCCTCAAATATTTGTCCACTGTGTCTCCTCAACCCTAAAGGGTTTACTTTAGCAGGCAGTGATTGCTCTGGTTTCCTTTGCAGGCAAGTTCAGAAGTTGGTATTCAGTCCTTTTCACAATGCCCAGGAAAGACAGAATTCGCCAAATTCTTGATCTCAAGGTTGTCTAGCCTTTGCAAAGATCTGTATATTTAAGAAAGAGTCCATCCAATTGGTGGGGCCTCACTGCAACAAAGTGAATTTCTGGCATCTATCAACATCAGGAATGTATACTTACATGTCCTGATTTGTTCACTCGATTATTATTATACAGGATTTATTTATATTAAACTCCATCAATGGTTTTTGTGCTTTCTGGTGGAAGATGAACCTTTCCAATTTGTGGCACTCCCATTGCAAGTCGTTTTAATCTGGTATAGCTGAACAATCTTCTTGTATGAGGATATGCTCTTTCTACCCGGGAAGTCAACCTGGGAGCCACACTTTGGAGGAGTTTGGCTGAATGTTAAACATCAGGAAGTTGTTGCTAACTTTATCTTTCTACTCTGAGTACCTGGCTTGATTCTATATACAGGTCAAGCCAAGGTGTTCCTTCCACTAGACACATTTTGGAAGCTCCAAGTCCATGTTCTTTTCCTGGCCATTCACAGATAGGCATCGATTCACACCTGCATGCGGGTTCTAGGCCTTATGGTTTCCTCATTCAGAGTGGTTGTGTATGCTCAAAATCACACACAGATTCTTAAGTGGAAGATTCTGGCCAGGGAAATCTTGTTATGGCTCCTTATCCTGGTGTAATTGGTTCACTCTTCTTTATTGATGCTAGTTGTAAAGTAGCTTAAACATCCTCACTGGAGAATTGTAATGATGGATGCCAGCCTAATCAGCCATGAGAGGGCTGATGGGACAACTGCCAACACAGGGCCTTTGGTCCAAAGAGTAATTTTGGTCAGTCAGTGTCTTGGAACTGCATGTGATTAAATTGTGTCTCTTGCTCTTTAGGGTCAGCCCCTAAAGGTTTATTTGGACAATGCGATGAACGTGGCAAATGTCAACCATCAGGGAGAAAGAATGAGCCCATTTGCAGCGTTGGAGGTCTCCCACATCCTTTGTTGGGTGGAGTGCCCTTTTCCAGCTCTATTTACAGTGTACACCCTGAAGTAGACAACTGGCTGGCAGACTAAGTCTGGATCAAAGAATGCGGTCTCTAAATCTGAATGTCTTCAGATCTGCTGAAGGTGGGGGATTCTAAAAGTAAATCTCCTGGCATCTTATCAGGAAAATAAACAGATTGGCTTTGTCATCTCTTTTTCACAGACATAGCTGCATTGCATACACTCCTGGGCACCTCCCTTTTTGGCCAGTCCTGCTGTCTCAGGGTTCAACATTCCCTCCTACTTTACAGTTGCTTTAATGGATTTTCTGTTGAAAGCCAGGTGTTAGGGCATAGGGACTGTCAGACTCAGTGATCACTACGATGCTTAAGGTTAGGAGATTTCAGAAGACCTATCATCACACCTGGAAAACGTATATCTCGTGGTGTCCTCCTCTGCGGGTTCATCCACGTACTTTCTTGGTAGCATTGATTTAGACTTTTCTTCAACAGGGAGTGGACCAAAAGCTAGCCTAGAGTACTATCAAAGGTTAGGTTCAGATTTTAGTGGTCTTCTTTTAGTGTCCGCTGGCCTCCTATTCTCTAGTTCACAGGTTAATCCACAGTGTTATGCATGCGACTCCTCCAGTCAAGTGGATGTCACAGCAGGACATACAGTAAACTGTATCAGAAACCATCTTTAGGGAATATTCAGAAACAGTCCCTGCAGACCCTTTTGCGAAAGTTGCCTTTTTGATGGTCATCCCCTCAGCTTGTGGGTTTCAGAATTGGGGGCTGTGACACGCAAGTCCCCCTTTTTGGTCTTGGTTTTGGTAAGGGCAAGTTGGTTTTTCCTCCTAGGCTTTCATTCTTGCTAAGGGTGGTTTTTGCTTTTCACCTTAATGAGGAAATCGTTCTTCCTTCACTCTGTCCCAGGCTGGTTCATCATGAGGAAGTGGCTGTTCATCGCTTGGACATAGTTAGGGCTGTACAATGTTTTCCTTTCTGACACTGCTTTTTTAGTAAAATGGACTCTGTTTATAGTCACAGAGTTACAGCGCAAGGGTCAGGCATCTTCTTTATCTACTAACTTGAAATGGAGTAGACAGACTATTGTTCATGTGTACACCATCAAGGATAAAAGATGTCTCCTTTTCCTGTCAATACAGATAAGTGTGCATTGTGGACTTTTCACTATCAGGTGTGTATTTCTTAGGTTTGTAAGGGGGCCACTGGTGCCAGTCCACACTTAAACAAAATTTTACAAAGTTGACATTGCCGCATTCTTGGATGCTAGTTGTGGATGAATAGCCTTAAGGCCCGTACACACGATCAGAAAATCGGATGAAAATACCGCTTTCGAAAGGATCGCACAATAATCTGATCATTAGTACACAGCTGTCATCCAAAATTATCCGAAGGGACAAACATGAGAATTTTTCTCTCGTACGATACCAGATTGTATGATATTTGTTTAATCAGTACAGTTTTTGTCCAAAAATACAATGTAAATGCAATACAAGGTGGGATCAGAGCATTATAGTGGTTGCCCCCTGGGAAGGTATGTGTCACATACCTTGTAGCAGAGCCTGACATGCAGAGGGAGACCTCTCATACAGCCCTGGCTCAGGCACCACTGGAGTTGCAACACTGGATGCGAGAGCTCAGTGGGGGTAAGAGTGCCTGTGCTGGTCTTCCGCTGGCAGCCGAGATGAGTAGCCGACGAGTCACTGGACAGGGCTGGATTGCTGAGCAGCAGGTAGAAGCAGGTACAGCGGTGCGGATGCACAGTGGATGCAAGACAGCGTCACTAGGCACTGGATGGAGCAGGATAGGCAAGAGACTGGAGCAGGTTCAGACAAGCCAGATCAGACACAGATAATCAGATATGGTTCAAGCAGCAGGCAGAGAATAGTCTGTGTACAGGCAGAGGTTGGCAGCAGGATATCAGGCAGGAAAGCAGGTATAGTAGAGTCTAGGCAAGCCAGGGTCAGGACTGGAGATAGCAAACGTAGTCAGACAAGCCAGGTCAATACAGGAATCAAATACAGGCACAGGAACAGAACTCAGGTAAAGCTGCAGATCAGACAGCACTGCACAAGTGCAGCTGCTGCCCTTATATACGCCATTTAGGCACCAATGCTAAACGGCTAATGCACGCGCATGCGCATAGGCGTTCAGATTTGGCAAATCTTTGTACGCACACGCGCATTCCTGCGCATGCGCATTCACCTATTACCGGAATGTCCCTGACAGTATAGATAGGATGGGACACAGAGTCATGTGTCACCAGATCTGTACAAGGGACATCACTCCTGAATTTTTACTCTGTCATATGAGAATGTTCGTACTTTAGTAACCTCTTCTTTTTTGATATTAAGACTTACATGCAAAAAAAACAAAAAAAAGAACGATCATTCGTTCGATAATCTCAATTTTTAACACCACTTTGTATACACTCCTTTAGGATGTACCAACGGTAAAAATCAAATGAATCTCCGCTGTGTCCTTGAAATGAAAGGATTTTTTTGCGCTCACAGAAAAAAAAATTCTCTGTGTTCATTGAAGGACACCCCTTTGGTCATTCTGTTTGTGACCAGTTTATATGTATTCTGTGCACTGCTTTGTGACTTCGCTGCCTCTAGCAAATGGAGAGGGTTTGGCCACTGGTAGGAGCCAAACTTCGACTGTACTTCTTTTTTTTTGTGCCTAGCATCCTACAATATTTTTGGTGGCTCTATAACTCAAAAGTCAAGATCTAAAGGATCTCTGCTGTCTCCTTCAATAAACACAGAGAACATGATTTTTTTTTTTTTTTTAAAGCTAGTAAAGTGTCGTTATAGCTAAAGCTTCATTCTGACCTTCAAATGTTGATGCTCCCTGCTAATTAAAAAGTTTCAGCTTCAAAATAACTCTGGTTATCTCACGCCAGAACTTCATGCCCAGATTCCCAAGATGGAAAATGTTTATTTCTACTCTTCGAGATCAGCAATTTAGAGTGCTATATCTTTCAAGACGGCTTTTGGTGATCCTTGGAGGATATGCGCTCGATTTTCAAACCTCCCCTTCCACACTGGAAAGCTATGCAATTTCACCATTTTATCTCCCATATCTAGGGAAGAGTGACGAACTTAACTGTGCGTACAGACTTTGAAAAATTATGCCTAGATGGGGAGGAGACACCGCAGGTGTTTATCCCATACAGGATGTTATCTAATCCGCCACATGAAATGCCTCCTAAATACATTACACGGTGGGAGGTAGGCCTTCGCACAACTTTTACTGAACAACAATGAGACAGAATTAAACAAATGTCCCATGGGACATCAGTGTCCTGCAGTGTTCAAGAAACGGCATATAAAATCCTTTCTAGATGGCACTGGGTTCAACAACACTACATAAGATATTTGCACAGTACTCTTCGCTTTGCTGGAGGTGCTTGGAAGAGGAGGGAACCATGCTTCATATTTTCTGGTCGTGCACTAAGCTCCAAGATTCTTGGTCTCAAGTCAAACATTGGCTCTTTAAATTCACTGACATCCACATGACAGATGACACAGCAGCATTTCTCCTTTACTTAGCTCCCCTATCATTGAAACGCTACAAACGTTAATTGCTGATACACTTGCTCAATGCACCAAACCATGTATTTCTGCATATTGGAAACAAACATCAGTGCCACTCATAAACCCGTGGATCACTAAAATTACCGAAACCCACCTTATGGAGGAAATTATAGCCTTGATTAATCATACGGAAGAGCGCTTTTGGAAAACATGGTTTTACTGGTCCCAATTCACCTGCACTACTGAATATAGCATAAGGAATTAATTCTAGATGTCTGCACTTCCAAAAATCCTTTTATTGAAGCTTCATATGACAAGTGGTTGACAGATGGAGCAGGGGACAAAGCGGTAGACGCGTTTCAGGCAAATGTTAGCGCTTAGTCATTACCTATTTGAATTAGTCACCACAGTCTCCTATATACAGCTCTAATTTGTCATCATTAGGTTGCAGGTGAACTAACCAATTAAAAATAGTTCTCAGCTGGTATCACAAAGAAAACTCGGCTGCAGTACACGGTGAAAGAAAACCTGACTGCGGGAAGGGGGGAAGAGCTCTGAGGCGATGATGCTCCCGCTCATCCTGGACTAGGGGAGCCGCTGCCCGGGCCCCCGCCCGCCTCCCGATGCATCCTGCGGCCTACGCTGCATGGAGACGGTGTCCGGCCGCTTGAAAGAAGTCCACAGTATGGGATTCATGGCTTCCTGATCCCCCCCGCAGCGGGCCATTGCCGAAACACCCGATCCACTGGATCCCTACAGTACTGTACCGGTCACCGGACTCCCCTCTACTCCCATTGGCAGCTCTTGTGAATGAAGAAGACTTCTACTTGTCCTATTCGCCCCATACTGCAGGCTGGATGTGGTAAGCCTGCTTTGGGGGGGCTTTTTTGAAGCTTTCTGAGGGAGCCGCTTGAGGGGGAGAAGCCTTGACGTAGACCTCCTGAGCTAGCTGAACTGACCTCCTATTGGCTTTTTCCCCCCCAGGGGTTTCTCTGAAGACAAATAGGTGGTGGAGCCTGCATTGAGATTATGAGGAAAAGGATTACAGCAGAGATAGATAATCCCCCATAACAATCATTAGATGGTTCCACGCTGCTGCATTTTGGGCCTGACTCCTGTGTACTCTATAACCACCCATCTTGTGAGCCTTGCTGCAAAGCTTTATTGCTTGATTTTAAGGGATTGTTTATATCTGCAACAAACAAAGCTACCTCCAGGCCCACATGCCCCCTATCTATCCATTAGGATACATGTGCTCCCACTGTGGAGATTCACATAGATTTACAGGAGTTAAGACTGCAGGTAATACAGGGTGCCGTGTAGTGGCCCTGCAGCTTACACATGCATTTGCAAATGTGTGCTAACTAAACCCCTGTCTTTAGCGCATACTGTTAGACAGGTTTATTCGGTTGGTCAGCAAACTGGTTGGTGAATTGAGCTGGGAATTCTTTCTGTTTTTGTCACACTGTTTATATCTGGCCTTTGCAGGTAATGCCATATTGCCTTGAATACTGAACTGCTTAATGTTGCTACTCTACCACCTTTTTTCTTTTTCTTTTGTCCTCCCCTCTCCATCTCACAAGTTGATATTACCTGGGGGCCGAGGTAAATCAAAGGCCAATAAAGTAATCCAACCCACCCCTAGCTCAGGAGGCATCCAGTGCTACATGTCAGCAGAGTTTAGCATGGTGGAAGAAGGGCTCGGTAGCCCTAGACAAGGGGCATCAGGGCGGACTGGGACAGGAAAACAAACTTATAACAGAGCAACTCCCAGCAGGAAGGATCAGTGGTCTAGGGGCAACCAGACCAAAAAGTATTGGAGGGGCCCCTCAAGGAGGACCTAAGGCGCAAAGTGGAGGCTCTAAAGGGGAGAACACAGTTTTAATGGCAGAGGGAAATGGTGGCATGGAGAATTCCCAAGCAGGCTTGCCTCTCATTAGGAAGCCTTAGCGGGACTGCTGGCTAAAATGGAAACATCTTTGAAATCGGACATAGCAGCAGTCTGGGCAGATACAGGACAGGTACTCGGCTGTGTGGAGGGGAGAATAGATGTACATAAACGATTACTGGATGATCTGAATAAACAGGGAGGGAGTGAGAGCTTGTTTGGTTTGATGAGCCTGTTGTGGTGTGCCCTTCTTGCTCCTTCCTCCCTCCCCCCCTCTCCTATCGTCCCTTCTCTTAGCTTTTCTCCTCCTGTAGCGGCGGTGAGGGGGAGGGGGGCTGGAGGGTTTGCTGGCCCAGTGGATGAGGTGGGATCAGAGCATCATAGTGGTTGCCCCCTGGGAAGGTATGGATATGAGGGGAAACAGGGTCGAGTGTCACCAGATCTGTAGAAGGGATAAGATCTGAACAATTGTCCAGCCCTCCGAGGGGATAACCTCCTTGGATAGGGTGTTGGGGTGGGGGTTTTTGCCTTTCTTTTTTTTTTTCCCCCTTTCTCTCTCTTTCTCCATTCAGGATCTCTCTCTGGAAAGGGAGATGTTTGCGGCCTCTTTTGGCTGCCCATGTTTTTGGTTAATTTAGTATCATATAATGTTAGGGGCTTGAACACACCTAGCAAAAGGCATAAGGTAACTAAAGAATTGCATCATTGTGGTGCGGGAGTGGTCTGTCTACAAGAAACACATGTTGCACATGCCTCAGGGATAAAATTGTCATCCCGCCTTTATCCTATGTGGTTTTATGGTGACTCGGTTTTGAGTCACTCACGAGGAGTGGCGATTGGATTCGACAGGAGCACCATGTTTACGCTAAAGGAGCAGCTGGCAGATCACGAGGGGAGGTTCCTGTTTATTAAAGGAAGATTATTTGATATGGCATGTACTCTTGCAAACATCTACTCCCCCAATAGAGAGCCGAATAATTTCCTGAAAAAAATCTTGAAAAGACTGATGACATTTAAAGAAGGGAAGCTTATTGAAATGGGAGACTTTACTATGAGGCTGCACCCACGTATGGATTCATCAATGGGGCTTTCATGCCTCTCACTACAACGGCAGAATAAAATCAGAAGTGTACTGGGGTAATATCAGTTGGTAGATGCGTGGAGGGTCAGACATCCAAAACTTAGAGATTATACCTGTTACTCCTCAGTATATGACTTCTATTCAAGGATCGATTATATCTTAATAGAGCATCAACTATTAGCTTCCCTTAAAGATGCTATAATTAAGCCCATCACACTTTCTGATCATACCCCAGTGATGGCCCAGCTAGATTAACTCATAGCAGTACCAAGAGAAAGGGCTTGGAAACTGATTGATTAGCTCATTCAGGATCCTAAGCTAACCGAAAAGGTGGAAAAGGAACTAGAGAGTTTTTTTGGTATTAACAATACACCAGAGATTTCACGGTCTACTCTATGGGAAATACATAAAGCCTATATAAGGAGGATATTAATAGGTGTTGGGACACAAAGAAAGAGGGAAAGGGAGAAGAGGAAGAACCAGCTATTTCGGGAGATCCACATTTTGGAATAACAGACCAGACCTAAAGGCATCTCAGAGAAGCGAGAACTAATTGAGAAGAGAGGGGATTTGGCAGCATTTATGGAGCAGGAGATAAAAAATGCATTCCATTTAGTTATGAAAGAAAAATATGAATTGGAAAATAAACCTGGAAAATGGTTGTCAAAAGCAGTAAGTGAGAAAAAAAATGCATCCTATATTCCTAAAATGAAAAAACAAGAATGGGGAGATAGTACATTCATCCCCAGATATCGCTCAGGTATTTCTCTCATACTATAGTCAGCTTTATAATGTGAAGCAGAAAGAGGAAGGTAGGGAGAGGGGAGAGGGGAAAAGGAAGATCTGGTCATGAGGGAATATCTACATGAAAATACCACCCTGGAGAAGAGCATGGGTCCTGATGGGTACGCTATTCTGTATTACAAAAGGTTCCAAAAAATTTTAGTCCCCAAATTACAAGGGAGAGAATTTAAGAGAAGAGTCTTTGCTCGCCTACATAACTCTTATTTTGAAGGAGGGGAAAGACCCTACGGCACCAACAAGTTACAGACCACTTTCCCTTTTAAACAGAGACAAAAAATCTTTGCTAAAATAATAGCAGAAAGACTAAAACCTTTGTTGCCAAGATGAATACATAATGATCAGGTAGGCTTTGTGTCCGGGCGGGAGGGGAGAGACAACTGCATTAAGTCACTTCTCTTGATCCCCGTAGCGAAAAAGAAGGCCTCTCCGGCCGTGTTGCTGTCGGTAGATGCAGAAAAGGCCTTCGACAGGGTTGATTGGAACTAGGATGATACGGTGGATCTCTGCCTTCTATTGCCAACTAATGGCAAGATTTAGAGTAAATGGCAGTTTGTCCTCCCCTTTCGAGCTTCATAATGGGACAAGGCAGGGATGCCCCCTCTCCCCAATGCTGTTTGTTTTCACTCTAGAACCTCTGTTGGCAGCAATTAGTAAAAACTTAGACATTAAAGGGGTGTGAGTGGGGAAGAGGGAGTACAAGGTGGCTTCATATGTGGACGATGTACTAGTTTTTATCTCTAATCCTAGGCTAACAATCAGATATTTTGAATCTTACAATATCAAAGAGGAAACAACAGGCAATCTAGCCCAAATTTCCCTTTGTAGAGAGGAACTGGGATACCTTGGAATCAAATTAACTAGATCCCTGGAAACTCTGTATAAGGCCAGTTATATTCCCATACTAAATAAGGTGAAAGAACAACTGAACTGAACTCCTTGAGACACAGACCCCTCTCATGGTTAGGTAGAATAAACGCAGTAAATATGAATATTCTCCCCAAGTTATATATATATATATATATATATTCCCAATGGTTCAAATTATCCTCCCCAGCTTTATTTCAGGAAGTTAAGAGCAATGGTATTAAAATGCATATGCGCACATAAGTGCCTTAGAATTGCCTATGCAGTATTATCAAAGGAAAAAAGGTCTGGGGGGGTAGCTGCACCCGATTTTAAAAAATATTATCAGGCAATTTCTATAGCATGAATAGCAGACTGGATGCATAATAAGTAAGGCAAGAGTTGGGTGGAAATTGAGTGTGCAGAGAGCAGGGTAGATTTGGGAAAGATGGTCTGGATTCCACAGGTACATCTAGGGATAGTTTTACAGTCGCTCACTGGTAATATAATGCACCTTTGATTTAAATGAATTGACACAAATTATTTCAAACCAGGGAAAGATGATTATTTATATTTTGTTAGATGGGCAAAAAATGAAGTGATGCAGTCTCAAGATGTAATGGTAGGGGATAGATTGTGCACATTTTCAGAAATATTACAAAAATTAGGAAATATGCCACTGGATAAAAGGAGATATACACAATTGCAGCACTTTGTACACTCCCTACCGCAGCCTCTCTGAGGAATGGATAATATGAGACCAATGGAGAATCTGCTTAGCTCGACCTCATGCATTAAACAAAGCTTATAAAAAATATACTAGATTTTAAGCAGGGAATTAGGACCTGTATACCCACCATATTTAAGAAAATGGGAACAGGAATTAGGACCCCTTCAAGATGAGGAAAAATGTTTTAAGATTAGCTTGTTACTCATCGGTTGATTAGAGGACGACAGAGATGGACTATAAGCTTTTCGCCAGTTGGTACTTCACACCACAGAGGGCTCAGAGGTTTGGTGCTGGAACCTTTGCGCATTTGTGGTGGGAGTGTACAAAGATACAAGTTTTTTGGGAAGGAATTATCATGACAATCCACCAGATTACAGGTGACTGTATTCAGGCGGAACTCTGGACCTGCTTGTTTCACAGCACAGAGCAAAAGCCTGATACCGGCATTCTGGTGATTGCCAGAAGTCCTGAGTATGAAGGATTGGGCCATAAGGGTGGAGTGGGTGAGGTCCATGGAAGAAATTATATCCACAGCAGAGGACTCTCGGGAGGAAATATCTGGATATATGGGGGGATTGGATGAACTTTAAAAAAACGGAGGATTATGTGAAGCTGCTGGGTGTTTGAGGCCAATAGGAGTAAAACTACCTGGGCCTCAGAGGTCTGGGTCTAGATAGGAGATTAGGAGGGTTATTGAGAGGGATGAAATACAATGGAGAATAAAATAGGAAGGGATCTGGTTAATAGCAATAATATTAAAAACATTTTGTTTTTTCTGGAGGGGGAGGGAGGGAAGGGGGGTATTAAGATTGAAAGCAATGCAATGTTTTTATATGATTGTTGACTTGTGTGACAATTAGAATGTGTTTATATGCTTATTGAAAAATTAAATAAAACATGAATATAAAAAAAAGAAAACCTGGCTGCAGTACACACATACTGAATATAGCGATTTATTAATATCTTGAGATTGGCACTTGGGAGTTTCAATCCCCTATTCTGACTGTCAGAATGCCCTCTCGTAGATAGGGGATTGCCAATCAGAGTGCTCCACCCTTACCTTGGCTGGGCGAACAGACTGCTCCATCAGCCCACACCTCTCCCTCTCTACCTCACTCACACCCCCCCTTTTTTTTTCTCTCTCTCTCCACTTCTGAGCATCTTAAATTGTTCGTTTTAAGTAGCCCGTCGGTGTGCAAAGGAATCTTTCTCAAATGTTAGGTTGCCTGTATGAATTCCTACGATTATTATGATGTCATTCAATCATAGCAGTACAACATTTTTATGGGTATGCTTTCTATGATTTGGATTCATGTATTTCCTGTGCTACCATTGAGATGTATTTAGTTTTTTTTAATATTTGTTATCTATGTTCTGCGCTCCCTTAATGGAGCTCCTTTGCTGTTTTTTACTGTTTTGTACCAATAGGTAAGTGAGTCAGACCTATGCAGAAAGACAAACTGCAAAGATCAATAGGAAGCAAGTCAGATCTATGCAGAGAGACAAACTCTCTTCCAAACAGAGAGCAAGGGTCATTCTCTGTGGCTTGCTGGCAGAGGACAGACTTTTCTACTCAGACTGTGGTTGCTAAAGAATACAAACTATAAGACTTTCCACAACTTTTTGTTTTTGATTTGCAATGTATTTAGCTGATTTAATCCCTTCTCTCGGCTGCAGCATGGCTTCTGATTGGCTGTTATTGGCTCTCACACTGATCATATGATCAGGAGTGCATTCTACTGGCTCCTAATTAGAAGACGCGAGCAAGATCTGTCAGAATCAGCTCAGTTAGTGGACGGGGAGCCCGAAGCAGGCCTGATCTTTAGACAAATGTGTGCGGTCGCTGGGTGTTAAAGCCCACTTTCACTGCTGCCGCATATATGCATTACACAGTTGGCAAGAGGTTAGACTGAAAGTTCAGTTGGGCTGTGGTGTTCAGTGGTGGTTCAGTGGTGTTCTTTTGCACACAGGTTCAAATAATCATTTTAGAAAAAAAAGTGAATTTATTACAAAGAAATGCAATATATTACCCAATTTTAGTAAAATATAAAAGATGAGGTTGTGCTGAGTAAAATGTCAAAACTTAAAGTTTAGCATGTCTGAAATGGCAGCGAACTTTAGTAACCAAATTTTTCCATGGGCATATCTTTAAAAGCTCTTACAGGTCATTATAGAGTTACTGTGAATAATGGCTCTAGAATTATTGCTGTCACTCTGGCATGCATGACAATATGTAATATGTAGCGCAATTGATGTTTTTATATGTAGACAGCCCCATTATGTGTTTTTTACTTATATATCCGTTTGTATGTGAGGACATCTTAACATTTTTTTTTGGGGGGGGGGGGGCCTAAGTGTTCACTTAGTTTTTTAATGAGACATCAGGCCGGACCACTCCCCTGAATATAAAAAAGCACATATAGCACTCTATTAGCGTCTTCTCTTGCCCCCAACGACCAGCGAAAGTGACAGCAGAAACAAGAGGTGACAAAAGCCTTATCACTTCCAAGTTCTTACTAGCTATGGGAGAACAGTGAATATTTGTTCACAGGTTTTCCTTCCCTCTACCTGGCGACATCCACTTTGAATGTCCTGGGCTCCTGGGGGGGGGAGGGGGGTTCTGTGCCTGTTCAGGGTTCTGTGTAAGCAATCCTACAGCTTTACAGACTCCAGTTTTACTATTTGACTTTAGGCTTGGAGCGTACACTTTTTCAAGTTCCCAGACACAGTTAAATACTTGCTCATTTGTACTTCCCAGGTAACTATAGCAGCCTTGACTTCCCATTGCACCTGCATTTTTATTGCAGGTTGTTCTCAAAATAGAGGTACAGCCAAGCTTGTTTGGCTGTACTTCTCATATGGATCCCAGAAATGCAGAGCATTTTGCACTCCTGTGACCCGTTTTTCAGCAGATAGCAGGCCAAAGCCCACTGATGGCTGACATCACAGAGCTGATCCAGGCTCGGGAAAGATCGCAAACATATGGTCGGGGTCCACCCTCATGCCTGGACTGGCACCCAACTCCAGTGAGCGCAGGGTGGCAGAGCAAGGAGCCGGTGACTGACAGTCACCAGCTCTCTGCTCAGGGAGCTCTGAGAACTGAGCGATTGGCGGTGTTTGATCACTCGGTTCTCAGTGTTAGAGGTGGCGGGGGACAGATGCAGCATTGGACTGATGCTGCATCCACATAGGTAAGTAGCGTTAAAAAATATATATATAATTCCATACAGTACTTCTCTTTAAGTGTGGTTTTCTTTCCCCTGTTTCTTGTTATTGTTACCAATTACCATGGTTTAATATCAACTGCCTACCTAAATCAGACACCACTGGTTACTTTGTACAACCCCAATTCCAAAACAATTTGGAACGCTAAGTAAAATCTAAATAATACAGAATGCAATGTTTTGAAAATCTCATAAACTGATATTTTTATTTGGAATTATGGTTATGCATCAACTGAAGTCCAGTCGACCATACTCCTCTTGCCGCTTCTCACCGAAGATGTATAGTATCTACAACTGTGTGGACAGCTATCTTATAACTCCCGGACCACTTTACTAAGGCTCGTTCACACATATGCAAATTGGATGCGGGTTTCTCCGCATTCCAATTCGCACGACGTGTGGCCAGCTCTCAATGGTGCCATTTCACACAGCTCCGGGGCAGCCGCGGTCTGCATTGAAAAAGGGTCCCATGCGTCTTCTAGTCCGATTCAGGTGCAAATGCAGGCAAAATTTCGGACCTGATATGCGCCTGAATCAGCAAACAGAGACTCACCGGACCCAATGCTGTGAACCGCGGCCACAGCATGTGTAAACGGAGCCTTAAGGTACTTTCCTTCTCTACATTTACACTTACAATACCCAATCCAGCAACACAACAGTCATTGTTGCTCCTAATATGTCTCTTATACCTTCCTGATAAGAGAAGCCTGATCCTTTAGGGGAATGTTCTTTTGTTCAAGAAACGCACCTGCATCTTCAACATGCCCTTGCATTCATTTCAAGCACTTTCCAAATTTGTATATGGGGAATGGCCTCAAAATGAAATGCGGAGTTTTCATTGCCGTTAATGACTCTACCATTTTTAGATGTTTCAAATAATTATTTGATCCCCAAGATATATTATTTTGTTCAGTGAACTTAATCATTCTCTTTACACTCTAATAAACTTTCAGTATATGCTCCGAACTCCAATCAAAAACATTTTCTTGCACCACTTTTCAAAAACAGTCTCTGAACTTAAATAGGGATTAGGGAACACTCATTATTGGACAGGAATTCAACACTATTGTTGACCCTTCACCGAACACTTTCTTCTCTACGAGGCCCATCATTTTTAATCCTCCTCGCCTCCTAATCTTGGATTGACTATTTCCTAACAGACAAAAGATCTTTACAAAGGGAAACCAGCTTTAAAATTGGCATGATCTCTTACCCGCTATTAGTTTTGATCTAGAAGATAATCTTTACCTGAACACCCCACCCAATCTACATGTTTAACACCATATTGCCCATGCTCATCATCTGTTTTTTTTTAATGTAATAATTATCCTGATGTGAACTGTTTTACTTTATGGGACACCTACAAGGCCCACATGCGAGGCATACTGATTAACCAGTTTCTGACTGCGGTATAGCCAAAAGACGGCTATAGTGTGGTCATCCAGTTCTGGGAGGGCATCAGTGGACTTCCTCCCAAAATGACTCACCCCTTGGAGCATGCTTCCAGCAGGCTCTGTGAATGCTGTGTCCTTCGGATACAAATTATCACACATCATGGTAAGGGGCCAACCACAGCGGCCTTTTACCATGTGATCAGCTGTTTCCAATCACAGCTGATCATTTGAACACAAACTTGCCGGTTATCGGCATTCCTTTCCTCACACGCTGTAACAGCAGGAGGAAAGGAAAGCCGGTAACTGACAATTCTGACAGGGGACATTAACACTGATAATCCCTGATTATCAGTGCAGCTTGACCGGTGCCTATCAGTGCCGCACATCAGTGCCACCTACCAGTGCCCATCAGTGCCTCCTATCAGTGCCGCATGTCCATGCATCCTCATCAGTGCCTTCTTATCAATGCCACCTCATGAGTGCCCATCAGTGCAGCCTCATCAGCGCACATCAGTGAAGGAGAAAAATTTATTATTTGTAACATTTTAACACAGACACTATGAAAACTTTTTTTTTTTTCAAAAATTTTTTTTAGGTTGTTTAGCAAAAAATAAAAATCCCAGTGGTGATTAAATACCACCAAAAGATAGCTCTATCTGTCTCAAAAAAATGATAAAAATTTGGGTACAGTGTTGCGTGACCGTGCAATTGTCATTCAAATTGCGACAGCGCTGAAAGCTGAAAATTGGCCTGGGCAGGAAGGGGGTGAAAGGTTCTGCAGAATGAGGACTTGCTTTTCTCTGTAGCAGACACAGAAAAATTAAATATTTCCCACCCAACCCTTCAATTACCTATCTATATTGCAAGACAGGAAGCGACTGAGAAACCTACTTCTAAATATGAAAAACACTTGAAATATCCTAAAGAAAATAACTACGTCCTTAGTAATAATTTAGGTACATGGCTGGCTAGAATTGTGAATTCACAGCATTCTAAACAGAAAATATAATTTAACATACATGCCATTACTAAAAGCAAACTCACTAACCTGCAGGATATTGCTAACGCATTCAGCGATTATTACCAGTCTTTCTATGACTTGTGGAATGATATTTCAATGCCACAACCTACAGCACCTATCATTGATTGATTCCTGCAAGCATATAATCTTCCTGCTCTATCTAAAGACTAATTCTCTACTGTCTTCCAGTCTTTACACATCAGGAAATTCACTCTGTTGTAAAACCACTACCCAGCCAAAAGTCTCTGGAATTAATGATTTCTCAAAATGAGTACTATAGCTTGTTGAACTAGTGTTCCCCCACTAAGGCAGGAACAAATGCCCCCTGCCGCTAATCCCTCCCTTCGAGAATAAGTCCCCCCTAACAAAAATCCTCTGTCCTACCAAATTGCCCCCAGCACAAATGACTGCCCCCCATCACTCCTCCCGGCATAAATCCTCCAGCATTTTACCTGCCCCCATCCCCAGGTTATTGTGCCCCTACAGTGCAAATTTCAGACCTTAGATCAGTGCAGCTCATTCCAGAGGAACGTCCCTCCTTATGTTGTTTTATGATCACATCAGAGTGAAGGAGGAGCCTAAGGGAAGCTCCCTGCTCCCAGCTCTGAGGTGTATTATTGTGACAGGCAGCGAGCATCTCTGCCCGTCTGTGTAATGTTCCGGTACCTTTGGTACCCTAAATTACACTTTCCACAAGTGTATGCGCCCTACCATTTACTTTTGGAAAGGTGCGCATACACCTTTAAGACTGGAGCTGTCATCACTCAGCGCCGGACTAGATGGCTATTTAAGGCGTCGGCTCTCACTCACATGTGTTCGTTCAAACACCCTTATCTGGATGCTAACCTTGCTTGAAGCTTCCATGCTTGCAAGCTCACCTCGCTGACGGAACTTCGCTGCGCTGATCCCTGTATCCCGCTACTGGATCATCCGCCTCTCCTGAACCACCCTTTGGCTGTATCGCTAATAGTGCTAAGTACCCCGCAGGGGAATTCTCTATAAACTTATACTAAGCTTACACTATCTAGCTCTGCATAGTAGAGATTGCTAGCTCTTGAGACTACTGCTACTTTTCTGCACTGGGTTGATCTCTTTTGTATGTCCACCTGCTATTCTATCATCTGCTATCATACAACATTGTTAAACCTTCCTGCATCCATCTGCTACTGTCTCACCTTCAAGTGTCTATCACCTACCACCTCCACTCAACCTATCCCTCAAACCTTCATCATTGTGTTACCACATATATAAAGTCACTCTAGGAACCAGCTTGCTAATTGTGTGTATTTACTGGCTGAAATAAGACCTTCCACACATGATGAGTCATTGAGGTTGGGAATGGTATCTCAGCATATCTCTTACATGACAACTGACGTGGAACTATTTCTGCAGCTGAAAATCCACACCATATAAAAAACGCAGGAGCGTTACAGATTGAACGAACCTAAAAAATGGATTCAGCAGAAATAGCCACTCAGGTGATACAATTAAAACAGCAAGTATCTGCGTTAATACACGCACTTGCTGAATTAAAAGAAGACAATCAGGCTCTGTCGCAGCAGGTAATTAGACTGACACAACTTACCTCTGCTCAGTCCCCTGAACCCAAGATAAATCCCCCTTTGGTATTTACAGGCGATCGCAAAAAATTTTGCGAATTTAAAAACGCATGTGAGTTACTTTTTTTGCTAAAACCTCGTACCTACCTTACTGATCACATTAAGGTTTGTACTATTATTTCTTACCTATCAAGCGATCCTCGAGCCTGGGCAGATTCTCTTTTTGAGAAAAACGACCAGCTTCTCAACTCCTATGCCTTGTTCCTGGCAGAGCTCACTAGCCTATATGATGACCCCAATAGGCAGAGTACTGCTGATCTTCAGTTAAGATCCTTGAAACAAGGAAGGAGGCCTGTGGAAGACTTTGTCGCAGAGTTCAAGAGATGGACCCTTGATTCAGAATGGAATGATGCATCTCTGAAAACCCAATTTAGGCTTGGCCTATCAGAAGCCGTTAAGGACGAGCTCGCCCGAGCGGATGTGCCAAAAACCCTGGATGCATTAATACAACTCAGTATTACCATAGATAGAAGACTACGAGAAAGAAAGGCTGAAAAGATGGGAATGCCATTATCCGTTTCCTCTCGGAGTCTGGCCGTTGACCCCGTTCCTATGGAGATAGGAACCATACGCCCACCGCTATCAACTATGGAAAAAGCCAAAAGACGAAATGAAAATCTCTGCTTGTACTGTGCATCCCCGGATCACAAGATAAACGTCTGTCCCCTAGTCAACAAAAAGAAGGGTGAGTGTTCACATGTCTCTCTAGGAGGATTGACAACTTCATTCACTAACCCCTACATTTCTGTTTTTTTGACATTACAGTGGGACCAGAACAGGATTACTACTAAGGCCATGATTGACACAGGATCTTGTGGAAATTATATGGATATATGTTTTGCTGCTTTAAATAAAATTCCTATTATTTCTAAACTCAAACCTGTCTCAGTAAGTCTTATTACCGGTGTTCCGTTATCCTCTGGTCCGATCACCGATCAGACACAAGCACTTCTAGTCACTATTAACGAGTCTCATAGGGAGACTTCTACCTTCGATTTAATACCATCACCCCACTTTCCCATTGTGTTGGGACTTCCCTGGTTGCACACACACCAACCAACCATAGATTGGAAGAAACGGTCCTTGACCTTCCCTTCTTGTTATTGCGAGGAAACGTGTAACCTCCCGTTTTCCGGGAAGATTCTGTCTGTGGTGACAGATGAGATTGCACCACTATGTTATCAGGATCTTTCTGAGGTTTTTCTTGAGAAAAATGCTCAAGCATTACCTCCTCATCGAGACTATGATTGTAGCATTGATCTACTCCCAAATAGCAAATTGCCGTTCGGTCATGTTTATCCTCTTTCACGGGATGAACTTGCCCATCTCAAAACCTATTTGGATGAGAACTTGGAAAAAGGTTTTATTAGACCTTCCACTTCTTCCACAGCAGAAGGACTCTTTTTTGTTCGCAATAAAGATTCAAGTCTCAGACCTATCATCGACTACAGGAAATTGAATGCTATCACAATAAAAGATCGCTATCCTCTACCACTTATCCCTGAGCTCATTGAGCAGGTGCGTGGAGCTACCTATTTTTCAAAATTAGACCTGAAAGGAGCATACAATCTCATTCGAATCCGTGATGGACACGAGTGGAAGACTGCGTTCAGAACTAGATACGGATTGTTCGAGTATCTTGTGATGCCATTCGGCCTATGCAATGCCCCTGCAGTTTTCCAACGATTTATAAACGATATTTTTAAAGACTTACTAGATGTCTGTGTTGTGGTATATCTGGACGATATACTTATATATTCACGGACCCTGTCTGAACACATAAGACATGTAAGACTTGTATTATCGAGATTGCTTGCACATAATCTTTATGTGAAGCTGAAGAAATGCTTGTTCCATAAAGATGAGGTACTCTTTCTAGGCTACATCATATCCAAAACAGGAATCGAGATGGAAATGAGTAAAATATCCTGCATTCAGGATTGGCCTACACCAACTACACGCAAGGTGCTACAGCGATTCCTGGGATTTTCAAATTTCTACAGGAAGTTCATAAAAAACTTTTCTGCTATTGTGAGACCCCTCACACAGCTCACTAGCATAAAAATACCATTTAAATGGTCAGAAGAAGCAAATAAGGCTTTCCACTTGTTAAAAACAAGGTTTACTTCCGCTCCCATATTACGCCATCCAGACCCATCCCTCCAATACATTCTGGAGGTAGATGCGTCAAACCTGGCAGTAGGAGCAATACTCTCCCAACGACCTACCCCCACTTCACCACTTCATCCAGTCGCCTTTTTTTCTAAATCCCTGAGCAGTCCCGAGATAAATTACCCCGTGGGTGAGAAGGAACTGCTTGCTATAAAATTGGCTCTGGAGAATTGGCGACATTTACTCGGCACCCAATTACCAATAATTATATACACGGACCATAAAAACCTCCAATATCTTCAGACTAGCAAAACTCTCTCGCATCGACAGGTACGATGGTCACTATTCTTTCTAAGGTTTAACTTCCTAGTGACCTACACACCTGCAGATAAGAACAAAAAGGCGGATGCACTATCACGACTAACTGAAGAAAATTACTTTGAAATTCCTTCCGTTCCTATAATACCTCACAAACGCATTATTGGAGTTGTCCGTTCCTTGAAGGAAGAGGTTCTGCATGGTATAAGGTTGGATTCACCCCCACCACAACTAAATACCGATGCAGAAGGCTTCCTCTACTACAACGACAAACTTTACATACCACCTACCCTACGCACCAAGATCTTGGAATTATCGCATGATGTGCCTATGGCAGGACATATGGGTATGACAAAGACTTTCAATTTGATTTCTCGGCAATTCTGGTGGCCTGACATGAAAACATCTATACAAAAATTCGTCTCTTCATGCAATGTCTGTGCCAGGTCCAAAATTGACACTACGAGACCATCCGGCCTACTATGCAGTCTACCAATACCCCAAACTCCATGGGAGGTTCTGTCATTGGACTTCATCGTAGAATTGCCTCCTTCCAAAGGATTTAATACCATCTTGGTGTCAGTGGACCATCTGACAAAGATGGCACATTTCATTGCTATTCGCAGACTACCTTCGTCCAAACAAACGGCACAACTCCTGATGAAACATGTCTTCAGATTACATGGTATCCCAAAAACTCTTTTGTCTGACCGTGGATCCCAATTTATTTCTAAATTCTGGCAAGAACTATGTCACATACTACGGATTGAGCGGAAGCTCACTTCTCCTTACCATCCGCAGACCAACGGACAGACTGAAAGAGTCAACCAATGCATCGAGCAGTATTTACGTTGTTACACTTCTTACCAACAGGATGATTGGTTGGATCTTCTCCCCCTGGCAGAATTTGCCTACAACAACGCAACTCACAGTACAACCAAGCAGAGTCCGTTCTACTTGAACTATGGGTTCCATCCCTCTATTCTCCCTCCACGCATCCTTCCTTCAAATAACCCAGTAGCCTCAGACTATCTTTCCCAAATAAAGGATTCTCTGGGTTTACTAAATACTACCATTGCACACGCTCACAGTCAACAAAAGAAGTACTATGATCTTCGTAGAAGACCTTCTCCACAGTATACTATCGGGGACCTCGTTTGGCTCTCAACAAAAAACTTGAGACTGAAGATCCCTAGCAAAAAGCTTGGACCTCTGTTCTTGGGACCTTTCCCAATCAAGAAACTTATTGGAAAAGCTGCAGTGCAGCTTACATTGCCAATGGACCTAAAAATCCATCCCATTTTCCATGTGTCGCTACTAAAATCCCATGTTCCGGACCAAGGAATAAGGCCTAATATTCCACCTCCCCCTCCTGTACAAGTTGAAGGTGGAGAAGAATACGAGATAAAAGAGATTCTGGATTCTCGTATCTACAGAAGAAGACTTCAGTACTTGGTTAGATGGAAGAACTATGGGCCCCAAGACGACACCTGGCTAAACACCTCTGACATACATGCCCCTAGATTAATCCGCAATTTTCATGCGAGATACCCAGACAAACCAGCTCCAGAGGCCTTCAGGAGCAGGCCTTAAAGGGGGGGTATTGTAATGTTCCGGTACCTTTGGTACCCTAAATTACACTTTCCACAAGTGTATGCGCCCTACCATTTACTTTTGGAAAGGTGCGCATACACCTTTAAGACTGGAGCTGTCATCACTCAGCGCCGGACTAGATGGCTATTTAAGGCGTCGGCTCTCACTCACATGTGTTCGTTCAAACACCCTTATCTGGATGCTAACCTTGCTTGAAGCTTCCATGCTTGCAAGCTCACCTCGCTGACGGAACCTCGCTGCGCTGATCCCTGTATCCCGCTACTGGATCATCCACCTCTCCTGAACCACCCTTTGGCTGTATCGCTAATAGTGCTAAGTACCCCGCAGGGGAATTCTCTATAAACTTATACTAAGCTTACACTATCTAGCTCTGCATAGTAGAGACTGTTTATCACATCTGCATAAACTAGATTGCTAGCTCTTGAGACTACTGCTACTTTTCTGCACTGGGTTGATCTCTTTTGTATGTCCACCTGCTATTCTATCATCTGCTATCATACAACATTGTTAAACCTTCCTGCATCCATCTGCTACTGTCTCACCTTCAAGTGTCTATCACCTACCACCTCCACTCAACCTATCCCTCAAACCTTCATCATTGTGTTACCACATATATAAAGTCACTCTAGGAACCAGCTTGCTAATTGTGTGTATTTACTGGCTGAAATAAGACCTTCCACACATGATCAGTCATTGAGGTTGGGAATGGTATCTCAGCATATCTCTTACATGACAACTGACGTGGAACTATTTCTGCAGCTGAAAATCCACACCATATAAAAAACGCAGGAGCGTTACAGTCTGATGCCTCTAACAATAATAGAAGGGTTGATCGCTGCACCTGGGACCCAGGGCAAGCCACAAGAATGTGGTGGAGGTGTCCTGGGTGCCCGGGGCTAGCGTGCCCTTAGGAGTTTAATATCTGGAGCTCAGTGCTGGAACTTGTTGGAACTTGCTGGAACATAATCTCTGCTATTCATTTAAAAAATAAACATTTATTTGGTTACTTTACTTGCATTCCACTTCCTGGTCTGTTTAGGGCACTGGTAAAGTAGTAAGGGCTTTACGGATGCCCCCTGGGAAGGCTACTTCATAGGGTCCTTCCAGGGAGATTTTATCTCTAAAGAGGTGGAGAAAGACCTTTTTTTCCCCTCAGAGCAGTATTCCAAGTAAAGAATAGGATTTTCTTCCACACCAATGTGGAAGGCGGAAATAAACTCCAGGAAGCAAAGAAGTGAAGGATCGGTGTCCACTATCAAGTAGATATAGGAGGAGTCCCCTGTAGTGCATTAGCACATCTTTGCCAGCAAGGAGTGTTGTCTCCAAGGGTTAGAGAGGCTGGATTCACCCCTTGTTTATGGATAGTGTAGGACCCACTGATAATGGGGTACTTTGACGCAGTGGTAGGCTTGAGCACGATATGGCCAAATGGTGGGACTAAATCCCCATTTTTATTTATGGATTGTCTCTATATTTGATAGTCATTTCTTTTGCATGTGTGCGCTATTCTTTTTTAATATACATGTTGCTTGGTCCATAGCTGCACTGGCTTTAGATATACATGTTCAGGGTTTGCTCCCCCACTTTTTTGCTTGTTTATTATGTATTCGGTTTGACCAGACTTCTGAGGTTGAGCATCCCATCCCCCACACACACCTGTACTCTATCGGTGTCCACTATCAAGTAGATATAGGAGGAGTCCCCTGTAGTGCATTAGCACATCTTTCCCAGCAAGGAGTGTTGTCTCCAAGGGTTAGAGAGGCTGGATTCACCCCTTTTTTATGGATAGTGTTGGACCCACTGATAATGGGGTACTTTGACGCAGTGGTGGGCTTGAGCACGATATGGCCATATGGTGGGACTAAATCCCCATTTTTATTTATGGATTGTCTCCATATTTGATAGTCATTTCTTTTGCATGTGTGCGCTATTCTTTTTTAATATACATGTTGCTTGGTCCATAGCTGCACTGGCTTTAGATATACATGTTCAGGGTTTGCTCCCCCAATTTTTTGCTTGTTTATTAAAGAAGTGATTATCCTCTGCCCTTACAAAAAATGGAGAAGAGTGCTGGGTTTAAAAAAGGGTAATAATGAATAATGAAAGAAAAGCCTGCATTGATCAGTAAATAATACTTTTTTAATTGTCATTTTAATAACTTTTTAAATGTGCCCTTACTTAAAGTCGTTGTAACCCTAAAATAAAAGAAATGCTCCTGTCCCTTTAAGGCACGAGATATAGCACAGTGTTTTTGCCATGTCAATTGTCCCTTTCTATGTTGTACTATGTCTGGCCGATCCTGCCTGTTATCTCCTCAGGGTCTCTGCATCTCCCCCTCTCCCCCTTTCTCTGTTCCTGTCTCTTCTGTAGTCTGTGTGAGAGCCAATCTCCTCTCCATCCCTGTTACTCATGATGACCTTACCGCAAGAGGACACAGCAATGCCTAATCTTCAGCACAGCAGTGTCTACCAAGACACCCTTAGTACTGATTGCCTGATGGTCTAGTACTTCTACAAACATTACAGGCCTGCACAACCCCTCTGCTTGCAAGCCCAGTTGCAGCTCTTGCAAGCAGAGGGGTTGTTCGGCACTGAGCGGCAGTGCCATCTTTAGAGCCAGTTTACACCACATGCCATAGTCCAGAGTGTTTTTTTTCTGCATCAAAAACACATGGAAAGTAGATTATATGATTTCCAATGGCATAGTTCACACCAGTGCTGTCAGTTCCATGGCTTTCCAGTACCAGAAAAAAGTAGAACATGCTGTATTTCTCCTGTATTGGACTGCCAAAAGCTTTGAGAATGACACAAATATTAATTTTCACAAAGTCTGCAGCTTCAGTGTTTTTAGATCTTTTTGTCAGATGTTACTATGGTATACTGAAGTATAATTACAAGCATTTCATAAGTGTCAAAGGCTTTTATTGACAATTACATTAAGTTTATGCAAAGAGATAATATTTGCAGTGTTAACCTCTCTTTTTCAAGACCTCTGCAATTTGCCCTGGCATGTTGTCAATTTATTTCTTGGCCACATCCTGACTGATGGTAGCCCATTCCTGCATAATCAATGCTTGTAGTTCGTCAGAATTTGTGTTTTTTTTATGTTATGTTCTCCAAGCCACTTAGTTATTAATTTTGTCTTATAGCAAGGTGCTCCATCATGCTGAAAAAGGCATTGTTCATCACCAAACTGATCTTGGATGGTTGGGAGAAGTTGCTCTTTGAGGACGTTTTTGTAACATTCTTTATTCATGGCTGTGTTCTTGGATAAAATTGTGGGTGAGCCCACTCCCTTGGCTGAGAAACAACCACACGATTGTTCTGAGGATGCTTTACTGTTTACATGACACAGGACTGATGATAGCGCTCACTTTTCTTCTCCGGACTATGTTTTTTGGATGCCCCAAACAGTCGGAAAGGGGATTCATTTGAGAAAATGACTTTATCCCAGTCCTCAGCTGTCCAATCCCTGTACCTTTTGCAGATTATCAGTCTGTCTCTGATGTTTTTCTTGGAGAGAAGTGGCTTCTTTGCTGCCCTTCCTTGATACCAGGCCATCCTCCAAAAGTCTTCGCCTAACTGTGCGTGCAAATGCACTCACACCTGCCTGCTGCCGTTCCTGAGCAAGCTATGCACTGGTGGTGCCCTGATCCCACAGCCGAATCAACTGTAGGAGATCTTGGCGCTTGCTGGACTTTCTTGGAACGCCCTGAAGCCTTCTTTACAAATGCAGTGGGAATGTTTTTTTTATAGGATTAAGTTCATTTTCATGGCAAAGAAGGACTTTGCAATTAATTGCAGTTCATCTGATCACTCTTCATAACATTCTGGAGTATATGCAAATTGCCATCATAAAAAATAAGGCAGCAGACTTTGTTAAAAATAATATTTGTGTCATTCTAAAAACTTTTTGCCACAGGTGTATTGGAACGCAGTAAAATGTATCAAAAACGCACCAGAATGCACTGGAATGCATCAAAAGTGCATAAAAAAGGCACCAGACCCCAGCACAGTGAAAAAAAAAAGGGAAAAAGAAGTAGAAATGCATCTGAAAGGCATCCGAAAATGCATCAAAAATGCAAGCTTACCCAGGTAGATGAGGTTACTGCCCCACCAGAACTCGCTAAAAACACATTAAAAACACCCCTGCAGAACTGCATCCAATATGGACCTGGAGTGCATTTTTTTGGTGTGAACCAGCCTTTAAAGCAGTGGTCTTCAAACTATGGCCTCCAGTTGTTCAGGAACTACAATTATCATTATGCCTAGTCATGTCTGTGAATGTCAGAGTTTTCCAATGCCTCATGGGATGTGTAGTTCCGCAACAGCTGGAGGGCTGTAACTTAAGGATCCCTGCCTTAAAGGGTTTGTCCAGGTCCCCTGTAGTTTCTAATAAACAATGAATGCACTGTCTCTTTTAAATGTGATTATAAATCTAATTATAAATAAAAAACGCTTATGGCCGGAATACACGATAAGAATATCGGACGAAAATTTCCGTTCAGCGAGCGATCGGCCGATATTCTACCTGTTAATGTCCAGCCATCAATGAGCGATATCGATATTGTGAACGAAAAATACCGTTTGAAAAACCCGAAAAATTCTGTCGTCTCGTTTGCGAAAGAACGATATTCTATACGTTGATGTTGAGGTCTTTCAGTTTAACCTTATCATGCATGTCTGAAAATATTTTCCCGGAAATGTTTGTTGACCCGGAAGCATTGTACAATGTCAAGAAGTTTCGTAAACACGAATGAAAAAAGCGAAAGAAGTCCTCTCAGCCAAGATATAGTATGGAATGTCAAATAGACATATGCCATGTATGTTTTTAGCAAATCTATTGGTAATGTATTCCCTATTTAAATAGTAAAGGACTTTAAAGCATTAATCAACATTGTCCGATATATATTAAATGCATGATAAATTCCCAAAGAAAATCTAAAGAAGACACCATAAATGCGTAAACAAATTTTTTTATTGATTTTGTAACCAAATAAAAATATATATTTATATATCATAAAAAATTGGATTTGGGAAATTCCACTTTTCGGAAAAGTCGGTTGCAATT